>NC_133129.1:51186933-51501576 GCF_048418815.1 Hemitrygon akajei
CAACATTGGGCACTTTTCCTAGGGGCCTACTCTTATGACATAGAGCTCAAGGGTATCAAACAACACAGCAACCCTGACGGCTTGTTACGTCTTCCATTGTTGGCAGCTGAAGATGACCCAACAGAGGTGTTCTCCACAGTACTGGTGGAGCAGTTGCTGGTGGCAAAGAGAAACAAGGAATTACCTGACATTGTCAAAAATATTTGACACTATCCAAGGATGGCCAGCTCATCTTCACCCTATGTTTCCAGAGTTCTCAGTGAGATGAGACCAGTTGTCTGTATGTCAAAGAATGCTGATGTATGATTAATACATCATTAATGCTGATTAACGCTGTATGTCAAAGAATGATCTCGTATTGTGGTTCCCTCTAAACTGCAGACCAGAGTGTTACAGAATCTGCAAAAAGAACCCCTGGATGCAATCAAGATGAAGAGTTTCTCCAGGAGCTATGTGTGGTGGCTGGAAACAGATAGATAGATTGAACACTTGACCAAAAGCTGTTTGGGATGCCACAAGGTTCAAAATATACCCCCATAGGCACAGTTGCACCCAGGGCAGTGGCCATCTTCACCACGACAAAGAATGCATATTGACTTGGCTGTGCCATTCATGGACTCCATGCTTCTGATTGATTTAATCAGAAAATTGATGCTACTCCATAGGTCCAAAGGTGCTATACTGGTTCTTTTAGCCCAGTTACTCCCCTTACCACATATTATTAACCGATAACTTACCCATTCTCATTGATCTGAGTTCTCTCTCTGCAAGGTGAATATACCAGTTAACCTCATTTCCAAGTGTGTGCTTTTATTTTATTTATATGTAGTTGTAATAACACAACAAAAAAGATAACTTGTACACATCTGTGTCAGTTGTCAGTTGACATGCAAACAATTGAAGCTGCTAAAAACTGAAATAAAATGGCATAATTCTATCTCCTTGTGTGCAGTACCACTGGGATCCACTGGATGTGCTGTTTCTTTTCAAATTTCTTAACCTAACTAAGGGTCAAGCACACAAAAAACATAATTCATTTTAAGGTTATCACAGATGTCATCTTAAGTCAATATGATTTGATGAGAAACACCATTCAGAAAAATCTAATATACAATGCAGAGCACATAAAAGGGGCTTTGACTGCAAAGACGATTAATTTTACTTAGAGTATCTGATGAGGTGACTTTGGTAGATTGGTTTAAACAGGGTCATTCTGTAATGTGAGTTTTACTGCTTCAGAAAGGTAATTTATCTATTTCAGTTAGATGCATATTCCGTAACATTACTCATAAATGTGAGATTATAACTTTGCATGGCACATTTAACTAAATAATAAATTAAAAGTTATGTTATGAACCCTCATTTTGTTCAGTTATAGCAGTTTTTTTAAAATAGAGAGTATAATAATCTTATGTTATCATGTTGTCTAAATGCTCCTCTAAGATAAAGGCTTCGATAAACTAATACCCTATGTTCAGAAAGGAAAGCCAATTTTAAGTTATTCCACCTTGTAGTTTACTTAACAGAATTTAATACATAATAATTGTGCTACTTTAACAGCTGCAAAATGTAAGCATAAATATTTGAGACAACCACACACTTATATTTTAATAGGTTATTTGGGACCTTTACCACTATAATATTGATTTTTTTTTTCAAATAATCAAAAATTCTGACATCGTTAGTTAATGTGAATGGCTCATGGAGCAATCTCTGAACATAAGTGCCCGAATCACATCTGATATTGCATCTCAGAATTTAATTATATGAAGCTAGTGAGCTACGACAGTTCCCTAGCACCTTGATGCAGCTCCCTGACAGAATAGTTTCAGCACCAGGGCACTAATGTGACCTTCAAGAACATTCCTTCTTTTCCTGCCTCAATGTTCAAGAAAATATGTTTTTTTTTAACCTGAGCACTAGGTGATAATCTGCAGAAGTATCTTCAAAAGCCATCGACTGGATGATATGCACAAATAAGATACCAGAATATGTTTGCTTCATTTTAAAATGAAACCCCGAATGCAAATGTAAATGTACTTTGATGGCTTAAATGCCAGAACCTCTTTGCTGAGAAGTGTCTTGAAATTCCTGTATTAAAAATTCTATTCTTTTCTTTCACCAGATCTTAAAAGCTGGAAGTCAAAAGGTGCACAGGCAGGAGGTTGTTGTATTTCTCTGACTGCTCTCTACTCAGAAGAGATTATAATGTAGATTTATGCAATACTGCTTTATATCTTGAGACGCTGCTCCCTGATGATAAAATCATTGATATTCTCAGCTTGTAAACGTTCTCCAGTTTCTTTTTAATATCACTGTCATTCAAATTAGCAGCATAAAACAAGGCTCTTCAGTCTGCCTGTCCATGCCAGCCTAAATTAGACCAGGTTTGCCCTTGTCCTATGTCTAAGCTCTTGTTCTACAGCCCTTCAGGTGATGGTATCCTGCTACTTACTGTCCATTTCTCTCTCACTTGTGCATTGCAAAGTGGGCTTCTTTGTGTTTAGAGTACACACTCCTGGACCTATATTTATCTTCATAAGCTGCGAGTCATTATTGTCACAGATCAGAGATACAAAGAAGCCTACATCCAGCAGTTGGTTTGTGAATGAAGCCACATAACCACCCTGTTTCCTGGTAACAATGCACTCATTCTTCAGCTGCCTTCTGTGTAAGTTGTATATCAGCTACAGCTGCAGAAAGAAGGGTGGCTTTTGACAGTGACTGAAGATGTGGTTCATTACAGTGAGAAACCATGCATAAGAGAAGCAGTGTCACAGGAAATATGACAGTAATTCTGTGGCCCAGACATGAGGCACAGTCCATATTACATATTGAATTACATATAACATTATACTTAAAACAGTACAGCACAGGAAGGGCCATTCAATCCACAACGTTGTTCCGCTCTTGATGTCATCTCAAACTAAATGTCCTTGTCCTGTGTACCATAAATATTTTTCAGTTTTCTTCATGTTCATGTGTCTCTCCAAATGACTCAATCTCCACCAAACTGTCTGCTTCTAGCTCTCTCCATGACTACCCAGCCTAGGCACCTAATAACCTCTCAGTTAGTAGCTTGCCCCTCATGTCACCTTTAAATATTAGAAGCATGTTCTCCAATGTTTGACATTTTTACCCTGGGGAACAGATTCTGATTGTCTACCCTATTTATGCCTCTCATAATTTTAAAAAACCTTTATCAGGTTTTGCTTTAGCTTCCGACATCCTAGTGAGAACAACCCAAGTTTGTCCAACTTTTCCTTTTAGCTTATACCCTCTAATCCAAGTAGCATCCTGGTGAAATCCTCTGCATCCTTTCCACAGTCACCACATCCTTCCTAACTGTACATAATACATCAAGTGCAATATGACTAAAGTTCCATGCATCTGAAGCAAGACTTCCTTACTATTATACTCAACACTATCAATGAATGCAAGCATACACTACACCTTATTTATCACTGTATCCACTTGCATAGTAACTTTCTGTGAACTATGGACTTGGACTCCAATATCCTTCTGTGTTTCAGTTCTATTAAGCTATATTGACCATATGTTTCTAGCGAACTTTTGTTAACTAGAAACATCTCCTCCTTGGTTGGAAGTGGGGACACACCACTCGAAATAGTGATTATTGACAGTTAAGTCCCTTTGGAAAAGAATCTAAAGGGGTTAAGTAAATTAGTCTTTGCTCTATAGGTTGATAATTGTAATTTTCATCAAGTCTTGCCTTAAGTTTACGACTTTATAATAAAGGGTATAGATGTAGATAGAGGGTATCGATACGGTAAATATAAGCAGGATTTTTTTTTTTCACTGCAGTTGGGTGAAACTGGGAATAGAAGTCATAGGTTGAATGTAGAAGGTGAAATAATTAATGGGAACCTGAGGGGGATGTTGGTGCGAGTGTGAGTTGGGCTTCCAGCAGAAATGGTGGATTTCTGTTTGTCTACAACATTTAAAAACTTTGGATAGTATTATGGATAGTAGGAATATGGAGTGCTATGGTCCAGGTGCAGGTCCATAAACACAAAAAATTCTGCAGATGCTGGAAATCAAAAGCAACATACACAAAATGCTGGAGGAACTCAATAGCTCATGCAGCATCAATGGAAATGAATAAACAGTCAATGTTTCAGGTCAAGATCCTTCTTTATGACTGGAAAAGAAGGGGAAAGATGCCAAAATAAAGAGGTGGCGGGAAGGAAAGCAGGATAACTGGAAAGTGATAGGTGAAGCCAGGTGGAGGAGAAAGATAAAGAGTTGGAGAGGAAGGAATCTGATTGGAGAGGAAGGTGGACCATTGGAAAAAGGGAAGGAAGAGTGGCACCATCCCAGAACATTGAATGTTGTTCATTTCCAGGTGCAGGTTTATGAAACAAAACAGAATAATAGTTTGGCATGGACTAGCTGGACTGTAGGGCTGATTCTGTGAATGGGTATGCTCAATTATATCATATTGTCCTGTGTGTAAAATCCTTGACCTCACTTCTCATTTCCAGTAACTGTCATTTCTACCCCGGGGAAAACAAATTCTGACTATCTGTGTCTATCACATTCTAGCAAAAATAACCAGTCTGTCGAATATCTGTTTATAATTCATGCCCTCTAATCAAGACCATATCCAGGTAAACCTCTTCAGTACCTATCACTTTTGGGGTGGCTAGGGGGTGACTTGTGTAGCTGCATAACTCTCAATAGATAGGATTAAATATTCTTGTTTCTGCCTGATACAGCTAAAAAGCACAACTGCTTCCAAGGTCAGTACAATCAGCAAAGATGTCTTAATGCAATCTAATGAACTATCACAGCTTAAAACTGACAGAAACAATACTGATTATGGATGGATGTGTCCTCGTAGGATTCCATGCAAGAAACATGGCTGCAGGTCAGGGATACAAGTGTGTTTAAGTAAACAGGGTTTTAAACTCCCAATACCGACTATCTTGCAGGCAAACATGCAGTCTCTGGTGAATAAAATCAATGATCTCAGAGCTAGGGTACTGAATCAGAGGGACATTAGGACCGCGTGGGTCCTTTGTTTCATGGAATCCTGGTCAACCCCTTCTGTACCAGACACAGCGATTCAGATCGACGGGTTTACTGTACACCATCAGGATAGATCTATAGAGTCTCTCAAAAGCAGATGTGGAGGAGTATGCCTCATGATCAACTCTTCTTGGTGCACAAATATATCAGTGCTGTTCCAATTCTGCTCACCAATCCTGGAATATGAAGCAGTGCCGTCCTTTTTACCTACTGCAGGAGTTCTCCGAGATCATTTTGGTAGCAGTATACATTCCTCCACAGGCCAATGGCAATCGGGCTTTAGATGATCTGAGCAATGGGATCAACATGCACGAAACAGCGCACCCTAATGTCTTCACCATCATTTTGGGGGATTTTAGCCAGGTCAGTCTGAAAAGAATCACTAAGCAATTACCATTAACACCTGGCTGTACTTCTACTCCCTGAGTATAGGCAGACACTGAAGACTGCAGCACCAGTAGTGAGAACCAAGAAGGTTTGGACAAGGGAAGCACAGGAGCGCTTACAGGACTGCTTTGAATCGGTAGACTGGACTGTATTCAGGGATTCATCTTTCAACTTGGATGAGTATGTTGCAGTTGTTACTAACTTAATTAAATCCTGTGTGGATGAGTGTGTGCCTACAAAGACTTATTGTATATTCCCGAACCAAAAGCCATGGATGAATCAGGAGGTATGTCGTCTGCTGAAGGCTAGATCTGTGGCATTCAAGTCTGGCAACCCAGGCCTGTACCAGTAAACCAGGTATGATTTGTGGAGGGGTACTTCAAGGATGAAGAAACAACATTGAATGAGGTTGGAGGTGATATCAGATACACAACAACTCTGGCAGTGTTTGCAAGACATTACTTCCTACAAAGCGAAACTCAATACCAAGAATGGCAGCAATGTTTCAACAGATGAACTCAATACCTTCCATGCCCTCTTTGAAAGGGAGAATGTGAAGACAGCTGTGAAGATCCCTGCTGCATCTGATGACTCTGTGACCTCTGTCTCAGAGGCCAGTTAGGTTGTCTTTAAAGAGAGTGAACCCTCGCAAGGCGGAAGGTCCTGATAGAGTCTCTAGTAAAGCTCAGAAAACCTGTGCCAACCAATTGGTGGGAGTTTTCAAGGACTTTTTCAACCTCTCACTGCTATGGGCAGAAGGTCTCACTTGCTTCAAAAAGGCAACAATTCTACCAGAGCCTAAGAAGAATAATGTGAGCTGCTTTAATGTCTGTCACCCAGTAACACTCACATCTACAGTGATGAAATGCTTTGAAAAATTGGTCATGACGAGACTGAACTCCTGCCTCAGCAATGACCTGCACCCATTGCAACTTGCCTATTGCCACAATAGGTCAATGGCAGACACAATCTCGATGGCTCTTCACACGGCTTTAGACAACCTGGACAACACAAACACCTATGGCAGGATTCTGTTCATCGACTATAGCTCAGCATTTAATACCATTATTCCCACAATCCTCATTGATAAGCCACAGAACCTGGGCCTCTGTACCTCCTTCTGCAATTGGATCCTTGACTTCCTAACTGGAAGACCACAATCTGTGTGGATTGGTGATAATATCTCCTCCTCCTTGCTGACAATCAACACTGGTGCATCTCGGGAGTGTGTGCTTTCTCTCTACATACCCATGACTGTGTAGCTAGGCATAGCTCAAATACCATCTATAAATTTGCTGATAATGCAACCATTGTTTGGTAGAATCTCAGATTGTGGTGAGAGGGCGTACAGGAGCGAGATATGCCAGCTAGTGGATTGGTGCTGCAGCAACGACCTGGCACTCAATGTCAGTAAGATGAAAGAGCTGATTGTGGACTTCAGGAAGGATAAGACGACGGAGCACATACCAATCCTCATAGAGGGATCAGAAGTGGAGAGAGTGAGCAGTGTCAAGATCCTGGGTGTCAAGAGTTCTGAGGACCTAACCTGGTCCCAACATATTGATGCAGTTATAAAGAAGGCAAGACAGTGACTATACTTCATTAGGAGTCTGAAGGGATTTGGTATGTCAACAAACACACTCATAAACTTCTATAGATGTACCGTGGAGAGCATTCTGTCAGACTGCATCAATGTCTGGTATGGAGGCGCTACTGCTCAGGACCGAAAGAAGCTGCATTGGGTTATAAGTTTAGTCAGCTCCATCTTGGGTACTAGCCTACAAAGTACCTAGCACATCTTCAGGGAGTGGTGTCTCAGAAAGGCAACATCCATTATTAAGGACCTCCAGCACCCAGGGCATGCCCTTTTCTCACTGTTACCATCAGGTACAGAAACCTGAAGCACACTCTCAGTGATTCAGGAACAACTTCTTCCCCTCTGCCATCGGATTCCTAAATGGATGTTGTACCCTTGAACACTACCTCACTTTTTTAATGCATACTATTTCTGTTTTTGCACTATTTTTAATCTATTCAGTATATGTATACTGTAATTGATTTACTGTTTTATGTATTATTATCATTTTATATTTTTCTTCTATATTATGCATTGCATTGAACTGCTGCTGCTATGGTTCAATCAGAACCATAGGTTCTGGCTTCACCTGAACCGGGCTGGGGTTAGTGTCCTGGCGAATCATATAACTAGGGCTGCAGAGAGGTCTTTACACTAACTAGTGGGGGGGAGGATTCTAGAGAGCAAATAATTAAAAAGACAATGGAGAAGGTAATGGATGTAGGTAAAAGTGGAGGAATAAAAAGACAGAGTGTGTCAGGAGGGGAAAGAATGTACGGAGATAAGCGTAAAGTTGTACAAAAGGAAAAGGTAGGAAATAAGTGTCAAACATATTTGAAAGTCCTTTATTTGAATGCACGTAGTATTAGGAATAAAATTGATGAGTTGACGGTACAAATAATTACGTATGGTTATGATATTGTGGCAATTACGGAAACATGGCTGCAGGATGACCAGGACTGGGAATTAAACATACAAGGGTATTCGACAATTAGGAGAGACAGGCAAGAAGGAAAAGGAGGTGGGGTGGCTATGTTAATAAAGCAAGAAATCACTGCAATAAAGCAAAATGATATTGGCTCAAAGGATCAGGATAACGAAACAATTTGGGTAGAAATAAGAAATAGTAAAGGGAAAAAAGTAGTCTATAGGCCTCCAAACAGCTGTAACTCAGTTGGTCGGAGCATAAATCAGGAAATAGTTGGGGCTTGTAATAAAGGAACAGCTATAATTATGGGGGATTTTAACTTTCATATTGACTGGACTAATCAAGTCAGACACGGCAGCCTTGAAGAAGAGTTTATTGAATGTATTCGGGATGGGTTCCTTGAACAATACATTACTGAGCCAACAAGGGGGCAAGCAGTCTTAGATCTGGTCCTGTGTAATGAGACAGGACTAATAAAAAATGTCCTAGTAAAGGATCCCCTTGGAATGAGTGACCATAACATGGTCGAATTCCATATTCAATTAGAGGATGAGAGGGTTGGATCTCAAACAAGCGTACTGAGCTTAAATAAAGGAGACTATGAGGGTATGAGAGCAGAATTGCTTAAGATGGATTGGGAAAATAGATTAAAGGGTAGATCGGTACTTGATCAGTGGTGTATATTTAAGGAGTTATTTTACAACTATCAAGAAAAATATATTCCACTGAAGAAAAAAGGGTGTTAAAGAAAAAATAGCTATCCGTGGCTAAGTAAAGAAATAAAGCAAAGTATACGACTAAAAAGAAAGTTATATAAGGTAACTAAATCTAGTGGGATGATTGAAGATCGAGAAGCTTTTGTTACGTACTCGTGACATGTGACAGTGGTACCCTTGTCACGTGACTGGGGTTGAAGCTATACTGGACTTGAGGTAATGGTCTTGTGATGGTGGAGTGATGTCATTTTCCCGCCAGTAGAGATCATGTGACAGGTTTTTTTTACAGGGTATAAGAGGAGGACCCCTCCCTGTGAGGAGGGGCAGTTTGTGGCTGGATTTGCCATGTTGACTTCATGCCACTGCGTGATTTAATAAGATGACGCAGTTTAGTTGAAAGATGAAGTTTTATCTAATGCCTAAAGTTTAAAAGGTCATTGCCAGCAGTTTCTTTACAATACTGCTAGTTGAGAATCAGTGGAGAGTGAAGATCGGAGTTCGGGAGTTAAAGATCGAGGAGAATCGATTTTCGACAGTGAAATGGGTTCGGCCTTGTTTGATCCTTATTCGGAAGGATTTCGTTGACTATTCTCGTGTTAATCCCTAGGATTCCAGAAAGGATTGTGAATAGTGCAGTAAAGGAAAGGTCAGTGCCTTTAAGCTGTTACGTTTCGTAAATTCTTCGTGGGAAAAGTTCGACTTCGGGGACTGAAGGAAAACGACGTGAAAGAGAATTTAAATTGTCTTAAAAAGTCTCTCCCTTAAATGGACTGTGAGCATTTTGAACTTTTGGCAATACTACTTTAAAGAACTGTTTTTGCAACATCGCTTTAAGAACTGTTTGTGCTGCATCGCTTTAAGAATTGTTTAAGCTGCCGCACAGCAGCTGATTTCCGGTTATGTTAGTGATTTGTTTACTTTTGGGGGGTTTGTTTTCAGTGTTTAATAAACGTGTTATTTGTTATAAAAACCCTTGCCTAACTCATATATTTATTGTTGCCTGAATCCGTAACATAAATATGGGGGCTGCGTCCGGATTGAATCATTTGAGTTTAAATGCTTGTTGAATTTTGAGTCAGTGTTTTGGAAACGGGGAATACTCGATTCTTTTGTTTGATTGGCTTGTGTGTGGTTTTCGGCAACAATGAATATTGATGAGTTTCTGGCTTCGCCAGGCGCGGCGTTGTTGGCGAAGGCAAAAAAAACTGAGGTGACTGAGATAGCTAGTAAATTGCAACTTAAAGGTATTTTGCAGACTACATCAAAGGCTGTAATACAGAGAAAAATCCTATCATACTGTGTGGATTTGGGTGTTTTTGATTAATCGATTTTAGAGTCGTTTCCAATAAGTAATATAGAGATGCAGTTGCAAATTGAACAAATGAGGTTGGAACAAAGTAAAGCAGAATTGCAGCGTTGTAAGTTAGAAGCTGTTCAAAAGAAGAGGGAGTTTGATTATGCAATGGAGGAATTAAGGTCTGGGAATCAGTCTTCTGGTTCTAGAAAGCCGTTTGTTGCTAGTCAAGAAATTAATTTGGTCCCTCCATTTAGTGAAGCAGAAGTGGAAAGATATTTCAAACATTTTGAAACTATTGCTCAGATGTCAGAGTGGCCGAAAGATAAATGGTCAGTGTTGTTACAGAGTGTAATTAAAGACAAAGCACAACAAGTTTACACAGCTTTAACTGCTGAGCAAGCACTTGATTATGATATTGTGAAAATGCATATTATAAAGTCATATGAATTAGTCCCAGAAGCGTATAGAGAAAGATTCAGAAGTTTGAAGAAGTCTGTGGAAAAGACTTATGTGGAATTTGCCTATGATAAAGCTGTGTGTTTTGAGAGATGGGTTTCTTCTAAAAATGTAAATGGGGACTATGATACATTGAAAGAGCTGATTTTAATGGAGGAATTTAAAAGAAGCATTCCTGTTGAAGTAAGGACCTACTTAAATGAGAGGGATACTGATAAATTGCAGGACTGTGCTAGATTAGCTGATGAGTATGTTTTAATCCATAAGAATAAATTTCCTCAGGGCAGAATTTTTAAGAGGAAAAATAACATGGAGACTCAAGGTAAATCAGAAATTAAATCAGTTGTTAATGAGAAAGGTAAGGAGGAAGGAAAACCTGTGAAAGAAAGACAGTTTGGTCTTATTTGTAACTATTGTAAGAAGCCTGGCCATGTAATAGCTAATCTATTACAATTGAAACAGATTGAAAAAGAAAGAGAAGGAAGCAGTTCCAGATGCTTGTGTGCAACATACTGAAACACCTGTAAAGTTACAGGGTTTGATAAACACAAATGAGGCTTTGTTAGAGTCTGACCAAGTTAAAAAGGGATATGATCATTTTATAACTGAAGGGTTTGTATCCTTGAAAGAAGGATCTACTCTGGTGCCAATAACAATCCTTAGGGATACTGGAGCTTCTCGATCACTGATGTTAGACAGTGTATTGAAGTTTAATGAAGAGTCTGATACTGGTGAGGTAAATTACATAAGAGGTGTTGGGAGTGATTTTATGCCTGTACATTTACATAAAGTAAATTTAAAGTCAGGGTTAGTTACAGGATTTGTTAAAGTAGGATTACAGCATAGCTTACCTGTGAAGGGTATTTCTTTATTGTTAGGTAATGACTTGGCAGGTGGACAAGTTCTCCCTGAAGTGCATTTGACAATGGAGTCAGAGGAACCAGAGATGAATTCTAACACAGATTCTTCCTGTGTTGTGACTAGAGCTATGGCTAAAAAGATTGATGCGCAGAATGAGGTTGTTACTCAGGACTGTTCAACTCAGGATTCGAGTTTTGAGGCTGTGTCAGAGACTTTCTTAACTTTGTTGTTTGAACAAGATTCTTGGAGTAAGTCTGACTATGAAGATTTATCTCTGTCTCGGAAGGAGATGATAGCAGAGCAGAATAGAGACCCTGAGATTATAAAATTAAGGGAACAAGCTTTACTAGATAGTGAAATTGAGAAGGTGCCAGTAGGATATTACTTGGAAAAAGGACTGTTGATGAGGAAGTGGAGATCGCCTACAATTCCTGCAAGTGAGGAATGGAATGTTGTTTACCAGGTAGTTGTCCCTAAAGTTTATCGAAATGAGATTTTGACTTTAGCTCATAGTGTGCCTTTAGGTGGACATCAAGGGGTAAGGAAAACTGTGGACAAGATTTTAAAACATTTTTACTGGCCTGGTCTAAGAAAAGATGTGGCGATGTTTTGTAAAATGTGCCATACTTGTCAAATTGTGGGTAAACCAAATCAAGTTACACCAGTAGCTCCATTACAACCTATTCCAGCATTTGGTGAACCATTTTCTAAAGTTATTGTAGATTGTGTTGGTCCATTACCAAAGACAAAAACTGGTTATCAGTATTTGTTGACTATCATGTGTACCTCGTCTAGGTTTCCAGAGGCAGTACCACTTAGGAATATAAAAGCTAAAACTGTGACAGAGGCTCTTATAAAATTCTTTACTTATTTTAGATTGCCTAAGGAAATACAAACTGATCAAGACAGTAATTTTATGTCTGGATTGTTTCAACAGATAGTTTATAAATTGGGAGCTAAGCAAATCACTTCATCTGCATACCATCCAGAATCACAAGGTGCCTTGGAGAGGTTTCATTCTACCGTCAAGAATATGATTAGGACATATTGTGTGGAAAATGAAAGTGACTGGGATGAGGGTATAAACTTACTTTTATTTGCAGTAAGGGAATCGGTACAGGATTCTTTAGGTTTTAGTCCATTTGAACTTGTGTTTGGACATAGAGTTAGAGGACCTTTAGCTTTATTAAAAGAACAGTGGATTAGTAAGGAAGTACACACTAATTTGTTGGACTATGTTTTGAAATTTAAGGACAGGTTACATAAAGCTTGTAGCTTAGCCAAGGAAAATTTAAAGTTGGCTCAGGAGGAACTTCTGTCTATTGCCCTTTTTAAATAAAGGAGTTACATTAGAATTTTTCCAATCTGCCGGGACCATTGCCGAGTCCAGCGAGTTTTGAAAAATTATCACTAATGCATCCACAATCCTGACCGCCACTTCCCTTAAGACCCTAGGATATGTCAACAACCTGATACTACTTTAAAGAACTGTTTTTGCAACATCGCTTTAAGAACTGTTTGAGCTGCATCGCTTTAAGAACTGTTTAAGCTGCCGCACAGCAGCTGATTTCCGGTTATGTTAGTGATTTGTTTACTTTTGGGGGGTTTGTTTTCAGTGTTTAATAAATGTGTTATTTGTTATAAAATCCCTTGCCTAACTCATATATTTATTATTGCCTGAATCCGTAACACTTTTAAAGATCAGCAGCAAATAACAAAAAGATTGATTAAGAAGGGGAAGATAGATTATGAAAGTAAATTGGCGAAAAACATAAAAGCAGATAGTAAGAGTTTTTATAGTTACATAAAAAGAAAAAGGGTGGCTAAAGTAAATGTTGGTCCCCTAGAAGATGAGACCGGGAAATTAATGGTAGGGGACATGGAGATGGCGGAAACGCTGAACAAATATTTTGTATCAGTTTTTATAGTAGAGGACACTCAAAATATCCCAACACTGGATAAACAGGGGGCTCTAGGGGGAGAGAAGCTAACTATGATTCAAATCACCAAGGAAATGGTACTTGATAAATTAATGGGACTGAAGGTGGATAAATCCCCTGGACCGGATGGCTTGCATCCTAGGGTCTTAAGGGAAGTGGCGGTCGGGATTGTGGATGCATTAGTGATAATTTTTCAAAACTCGCTGGACTCGGCAATGGTCCCGGCAGATTGGAAAAATTCTAATGTAACTCCTTTATTTAAAAAGGGCAATAGACAGAAGGCTGGGAATTATAGGCCAGTTAGCCTAACATCTGTGGTTGGCAAAATGTTGGAATCGATAATTAAGGAAACAGTAACAGGGCATTTGGATAAACATAGCTTAATAGGACAAAGTCAGCATGGCTTTACAAAAGGGAAGTCATGTTTGACAAATTTGTTGGAGTTCTTTGAGGACATAACATATAGGGTAGATAAAGGGGAACCAGTGGATGTGGTGTATTTGGACTTCCAAAAGGCATTTGACAAGGTGCCACACCAAAGATTATTATTTAAAGTAAAAAATCATGGGATTGGGGATAATATTCTGGCATGGGTGGAGGATTGGCTTTCTAACAGAAAACAGAGAGTTGGGATAAATGGTTTATTCTCAGACTGGCAGTTGGTGACTAGTGGTGTTCCGCAGGGGTCGGTGTTGGGACCCCAACTCTTTACAATCTATATTAATGATTTCGAGAAAGGGACTAAGTGCAACGTATTGAAGTTTGCTGATGACACAAAGATGGGAGGGAGTGTAATGAGTGCGGAGGACATTGAAACCCTGCAGGGGGACATAGATAGGCTGAGTGATTGGGCAGACATTTGGCAGATGAAATATAATACTGACAAGTGTGAGGTCTTGCACTTTGGCAGGAAAAATAATAGAGCAAGTTATTATCTAAATGGAGAGGAACTGGAAGGTGCTTCTGTGCAAAGGGATCTGGGGGTCCTGGTGCAGGAAACACAAAAAAGTTAGTATGCAAGTGCAGCAGGTGGTCAAGAAGGCCTATGGAATGCTGGCTTTTATTGCTAGGGGGATGGAGTATAAGAACAGGGAGGTCTTACTGCAGTTGTACCGGGTATTGGTGAGACCACACCTGGAGTACTGCGTGCAGTTCTGGTGTCCATATTTAAGAAAGGACATACTGGCTCTCGAGGCAGTGCAGAGAAGGTTCACTAGGTTAATTCCAGGGATGGGTGGGTTGATGTATGATGAGAGGTTGAGTAGATTGGGACTCTACTCATTGGAGTTTCGAAGAATGAGAGGCGATCTTATTGAAACATATTAGATTGTGAAGGGGCTTGATCGGGTGGATGCAGGGAGAATATTTCCAATGATGGGTGAAACTAGGACTAGGAGGCATAATCTTAAAATAAGGGGATGCCGTTCCAGGACTGAGATGCGGAGAAATTTCTTCACTCAGAGAGTAGTGGGGCTATGGAATTTACTGCCCCAGAGAGCTGTGGAAGCTACTACACTCAATAAATTCAAAACGGAGATAGACATTTTCCTGGATAAAAATGGCATTAGGGGATACGGTGAGCAAGCAGGTAAGTGGACATGAGGCTAGGTTTAGATCAGCCATGTGATCTCCTGGACCAGTTTTCGATAGCCTGGATGGGTCGGAGAGGAATTTTCCAGATTTTTTCTCCTCAATTGGCAACTCGTTTTTTTCCCCCCAGGTGATCACATGGGTTTGGGCGGGATGAATAATAAAATAAAATGGGCGGCATGGTGCCCTGTTGGTTGGCACTGTTGCCTTGTGGGATTCGGTGAAAGCTAGAGTTAAGATTGGATCAGCCATGATCTTGTTGAATGGCGGAGCAGACTTGAGGGGCCGATTGGCATACTCCTGCTCCTATCTCTTATGTTCTTATGGTAACACATTTCACAATGCATGCCAGTGATAATAAACCTGATTCTGATTCTGACTCTACGCTTTCCAAAGCCCCCGTATTCAGTTCACAGGGGAAAAAAAACATTGATGTTTACCTTCAATGCGATCAGTTCCAATTGATTCTTCTGGAATGCCTCTGTCCTTCAAGTATGCCATAAGCTTTCAATTTCCACCTAGTCCATCAGTAGTTGTAATGTGCTCTCTGTGGGCCGGCATTGTTGTTTGGTATAAAACACCATTATAAATGATGTCAGCATCTTAAGCTGCCTCTAACATGTGAGCTTTAAGCAATGCAAGCTAGATGAATAGCTCTTTGCTGATAAGAACATCCTCATTCAACAGTACAGCCACCAGTGGGTGCATGCATCAACTATTATAATTGGGATATCAGCGAGCTGATGTATCTATAGGAGATGGTATTGGAGAATAAGAGTTTTTGTTACACATTGTGAGGAAGGTGCTTTTGGGAACACAGAGTAAAAGGAAATAGCGTAAGGGATGATTAAGGCAGGGTTGTTATGTTATAAGTAGCTACAGTGATAAAGAGGAAAGAAGCAAACAGAAGAATGCATTCCAGACATAACCTAATGTAACATTGCTGTTGCTTTCTTATACAAGCTCCAGGCAGTTATTTTCCCTTCCATGGTTTATGTTTCTGATTGGCTTTCGCCTGGGAGTCAATAGCTCCTTTTGCAACTGGATGCTTGACATCCTGACCAACAGACTGCAATCATTAAGCATAGTCAGCAACAACTCCACCATGATTATCCTCAACAACCTGAGGACCTGCAAGACTACATCCTCAGCCCCCTACTCCTGATACGCATGTAAGTGTGTGATCAGATTCAGTTTTAACTCGTACTTACACTTTTGTGGATCATAGCATTATATTGCCCATATGCAAATAATAACGAGTCCGTATATAGGAAGGAGATGGGGATACACTGTAATGACAACAACACTTCCCTCAATGTCAGAAAAACAAAAGAGTTGTTCAGGAAGGAAGAGGTGCACATTTTCTTGTTTCATTAAATATACTGAGGTCAAGAGGATTGAGAGCTTCATGTTTCTAGGAGTGAACATCACCATAGCCTGTTCTGGTCCAGCTAGGTGATACTATTGCCAGAAAAGATCACCAGCATCTCTGCTTCCTCAGGAAGCTAGAGAAATTTGGCATATACCTTTTAACACTTACCAATTTTGTTTTAAACATAAAAGGCATTGAGTCCAGATGCATCACAGCTTGGTCCGGCAACTGCTCTGCCCATGACAAGAAACTGCAGAGAGTTTTGGACAAAACTCAGCACATCTCCAAAACCAACCTCCCCTCTGTGGACTCTCCCTACAATTGTCACTGCCTTGGTAAAGCAGCCAGTACATCAAAGACCCCATCCACTTCTTGCCCCTTCCATGGGGAAGAAGATGAAAAGCCTCAAAGCACATATAACCAGGCTCAAGGGCAGTTTCTATCCTACTGTTATATGATTCCTCAGTATGATCAGATGGACTCTGGACCTTATAGTCTACTTTGTTACAACCTTGCATATTACCTACCAGCATTGTACTTTCTCTGTAGCTCTAAAATATTATTTTGCACTCCGTTTTATGTTTTCCTTATTAATTTCTCAGTGCCTCACTTCATCTGTCTACGTACACCATTAAAACAGATCTTTTGGACAACTTGTCCAGATCAACCATGTTTTCTAATGGAGTAAATCCCACTTGCTCGTGTTTATCCATGTCCCTCTAAACCTCTCTGATTCATGTACCTGTCAACATGTTTTTTAAAAAAAATATTATAATTGTCCTTACCTCTACCACTTCTCTTAAATCTTCCACCTCTCTTCCTAACACTATGCCTCCTAGTTATTTCTTCCCTACCCTAGGAAAAAGACAGTGGTTATTCACCTTTGCTATGCCCCTCATAATTTTATAACAGTCTGTGAAGTCATCCCTTAGTCTCCTATGCTCCAGGAAAAAGTTACCTATCCAGTTTCTCTGCATAACTCAAGACTCCACTCCCGGTGACATCTTGTGATTTTTTTCTGAGAGGCATAAATAGAGCAGATAGTTAGATTTTCTTTTCCTCGGCAGTGGAATCTAGAAACAGAAGGCACAAGTTTAGTGTGAAAAGGAAAAAAATTAGGATTCTGAGAGATAGTTTTTTCAACGAATGATGGTGAATGTCTGCAGCAAGCTACCAAAGGAGATGGTGGATGCTGAAAAGGTGTTTGTACAGATACATGATTAAGAAAAGCATAGAGGGGTATGGTCTGAATGTAAGTAAAATGGATTAGCATAGATATGTGTTGTTGTTGAATGAGCTAAGTCACCAGAGAAAGGTACTGGCAGAATATAGCAGCTTCTTTATTTGACAAAACAAGATACAGTAGGCATCATATTGAGCCACTTTTGATGGAAAGGTCTGGCTGGCCCACGCTACTACCCAATATTTTATGTACTACAACAGTCATGGGGAACCAACTTGCAGGTAGATTGGGAAAATCAGGTTGGTGCTGGATTACAGGGGTGGGGGGGTGGATTTCTAGAGGGCCTTTGAGATAGCTTTTTAAAGTAGCTCATGGCTGAGTCTACTAGGGGATCAGCTATTCTAGAATGGATTTTGTGCAATGCACCAGAATTGATTGGAGAGCTTAAAGTAAAAGAACCCGTTAGGTTAAGTGATCATAATATGATCAAATTCACCCTGAAATTTGAGCAGGAGAAGCTAAAGAGACGTATCAGTATTACAGTGGAGTAAAGAGAATTACAGAGGCATGAGAGAGGAGTTGGCTGGAATTGATTGGAAAAGAACACTGGCAGGGATGATGGCAGAGCAGCAATGACTGGAATTTTTAGAAGCAATTCAGAAGACACTGGATATATACATCCCAAAGAGGAATCACTACTCTAAAGGAAAGATGATACAACTGTGGCCAACAAGAGAACAAAAGCCAAAGAGAGGACATATAATAGAGCAAAAAGTAGTGGGAATTTAGAGGATTGGGACGCTTTTAAAAACTGAAAAGGCAACTAAAATAGTAAGTAAAAGGTAAACATGCAATACAAAAGTATGCCAGCCAATAATATTAAAGAGGATACCAAAAGTTTCTTCAGATGCACAGAGTGTAAAAAAGAGGAGAGAATGGATATTGGACCAGAGGAACATCGTGCTGGAGAGGTAATGGGGAACAATGAAATGGTAGATGAACTGAATAAGTATTCTGCATCAGTCTTCATGGTGGAAGACACTAGTTTGGTGGAAGTTCCAGGTGTCAGGGCACATGAAGTGTCTGAAGTTGCCGTAACTAGACAGAAAGTTCTTGGGAAACTGAAAGGTCAGCAGGTAAATAAGTCACCTGGACCAGTAATGATCTTTCAGGAATCGCTAGATACTGGAATGGTTCCAGAAGTCTGGAAAATTGCAAATATCCACTCTTCAAGAAGGGAGAGAGGCAGAAGAAATGAAACTACAGGCCAGATAGTCTGACCTCAGTGTTTGGGAAGATGTTGGAGTCAATTATCAGGGGTGAGGTCTCAGGGTACTTGGAGGAACATGATAAAATTGGTCATAGTCAGCATTGTTTCCTCAAGGGAAAATCCTGACAAATCTGTTGGAATTCTTGAAGAAGTAACAATCAGTCTAGACAAAGGAGAATCAGTTGATGCTGAGTACTTGGATTTTCAGAAGGCTTTTGAGAAGGTGCTGCACATGAGGCTGTTAACAAGCTACGAGCCCATGGTTTTACAGGAAAGATTTGAGCATGCAGAAAGCAGTGACTGATTGGCAGGTGGCAAAGAAAGGGAATAAAGGGAGCCATTTCTGACTGAATGCCAGTGATCTGTGGTGATCCATGGGCGTCTGTGTTGGAACCAATTCTTTTTATGTTACATGTCAATGATTTGGTTGATGGAATTGACGGCTTTGGTGGCAATGTTTGCAGATGATATGAAGATAGGTAGAGGGGTAGGTAGTTTTGAGGAAGTAGAGAGGCTACTGAAGAACTTAGCCAGATTAGACAATGGGTAAAGAAACAGCAGATGGAATAAAATGTCAGGAAGTGTATGGTCGTGCAGCTTGGTAGAGGAAATAAAAGGGTTGACTATTTTCTAAATGGAGAGAAAATTAAAAAAAAACTGCAGTGCAAAGGGACTTGGGAGTCCTTGTTCAGGATTCCCTAAAGATTAATTTGCAGATTGAGTCTGTGGTAAGGAAGGCAAATATGATGCTAGTACATTCATCTCAAGATGGCTGGAGTATAAAAGCAAGGATGTAATGTTGAGACTTTATAAAACATCAGTGAGGCCTCCCTTGGAGAATTGTGAGCAGCTTTGGGCCCCTTAGTTTAGAAAGGATTTGCTGAAACTGCAGAGGATTCGAAGGTGGTTCATGAAAATCATTCCAGGATTGAATGGCCTATGGTTTGTCATATGAAGAGTGTTTAATTGCTCTGGGCCTGTACTTGCTGGAATTCAGAAGAATGAGGGTTGACCTCATTGAAACTTACTGAATGTTGAAAGGCCTTGATAGAGTGAATATGGAGAGGATGTTTACTGTGGTGGGAAAGTGTAAGGGTAGAGGACACAGTCTCAGAATAGAGCGGCATCCTTTTAGAATGGAGATGAGAAGGAATATTTTTAGCCAAAGAGTGATGAATCTGTGGAATTCTTTTCCACAAGCTGCTATGGAAGCCAATTTTTAAGGCAGAGAATGTAGATTCTTCATTGGTCAGGGCATGAAGGGATACAGGGAGAAGGCAGGAGATTGGCACTGAGAGGAAAACTTGATCAGCTATGATGAAATGGCAGAGCAGACTCGGTGACCCAGATGGCCTAATTCTGCTCCAGTATCTTATGGCCTTATGGTCTTATGGTCAAACTTCACACTTCCTGATTTGCACCCACACTGCAGACATCTAGCTGAATTTTAATCAGAATTGTCTTGTCTGTGAGTCAAGGCTTTTAGCAACCTAATGTTCAGAGCTGCATTTTAAATTAAAGCTACATTCCATGTTCAGTTTTGAAGATTGGTGGCTAAAGTCATTTGCTAGATGTGTTAAGGCCAAAAATTGCCTTAACAGATAGCATGTTCAGCATGAGTATGGTGGGCCATGCACTTTACTGTTATTTCTATTATGTTTCTCTTCCCACAAATACTGTCTTCTGCACATTTCCAATGAAGATCAATGTTAACTTAAGGAAGAACAACTCATCTGTTCTCTGACATGTAACAGTTACTTTAACAACTTCAGATAATGAGACACATCAGACTGGTTTTTAACATTTGCACTTCTCAGTTACTTGGATCACTGTCCTCTTGCGATATTTCAGACCGGTTTCCAATTCTTCCAGAGATAGCTCTGTTGTTGACAGTCCTTTACTATCTCTTCTCTGCCCATTTACATTTCTCCAGTTACAGAATAGGATGGAAATGCTCAGTTAATCTGAATCAGAATCAGGTTTAATACCATTGGCATATGTTGTGAAATTCATAGCTTTGCTGCAGCTGCATATTGCAATTCATAATAATAAAAGAAAACTATAAATTACAATAAACTCATATAAAAACAAGTAAGTAGAGCAAAATGGAAGCAAACAAAAAGAAAAAGAAATAGTAAGGTAGTGTCCAGGCCCGTTCAGAAATATGATGACGGAGGAAAAGTCATACCTATTTGTTGCATCACCATCTGGCACATAATCGAAAAAAGGCTGCAGAATTTTTCAAAAGATGATGCTCTAAAAGGATAGCGTCTGACATTAAGGACCCCCATCATCCAGGGCATGTCCTCTTCTTATTGCATCAAGTAGGAGGCACAGGAGCCTAAAGACACAGACTCAACATTTTAGGAATAGTTTCCTCTCCTCTGCAGTTAGATTTCTGAATGGGCAATCAGCCTATGTACACTACCTTTCTTGTTGTTCAGTCGTTAAGTTGATTCTGACTCTTCGTGACCTCATGGAGTCCTGCACACCAAGCCTTCTTGATGGAAACTGCCTCTCTAAGATCCCCCAAGGTCATACGCATTGTCTGAGTAATATTGTCTATCCATCATAGCCTCTGTCATCCTCTCCTTCTTTTACCTTCTGTTTCACCTAACATGAGAGTCTTCTTCATGGAATCCTGTCTTCTCATGATGTGGCCAAAATATTAGAGCTTTTGTCTCATAATCAAACCTCTTAGTGAGCAGTCTGACTGTATATCTTCAGATATTGACTTGTTGGATCTTCTTGCTGTCCAATAATCTCTTAACACTTTCCTCCAGCATCTAAGTTTAAAGGCATCAATTTTTTTTGTATTCAGCCTTACTAATAGTCCAGCTCTCACAGCCACACATCACAACTGGAAATACCATAGACTTGACTATACGGATCTTTGTAGACAATACTGCTCTTCAGTATTTTATCTAAATTTGCCTTTGCTGCCCTCCTCAGAAGTAAGCATATTTAGTTTTGTGGCTGCAGTTACCATCTACAGAAATCTTTGAACGGGGGAAGACAAAATCTGTCACTGCTTCCACTTCCTTTCCATTAATTACCATGGAGTTAATAGAGCTGGCCGGCATAATCTTGGTTTTCTTAATATTGAGCAACAAACCAGCTTTTGTACTTTGTTCTTTCGCTTTGATTAGAAACTTCCTCAGATCCTCCTCACTTTCAGCCATTAGAGTAGAATCATCTGCATATCTGAGGTTGTTAATATTTTGTCTGGCAATTTTGATTCCAATATTTGGGTCCTCTTGACCAGCATGCCTCATAATGTGTTGAGCATATAGATTAAATAAGTGGGGTGACAGTATGCAGACTTGTCATACTCCTATCCCAATCTTGAACCAATTTGTTGTTCCATGTTCAGTTCTAACTGTTGCTTCTTGATTTTCATACAAGTTTCTCATAAGACAGATCAGATGTCCAGGTATCCCCATTTCTTTAAGGATTTGCCATAGTTTATTATGGTCCAAATTGTCAAAGGCTTTGGAGTAGTCAATAAAGCATAGATAAGTACTTTCCTGGAATTCCCTCAGTTTCCCCATTATCCAGTGTAGCTTAGTAATTTGGTCTCTGGTGCCTCTGCCTCTTCTAAAAGCAGCTTGTAGATCTGGCAGTTCTCATTCCATATATCGCTGGAGTCTTGCTTTCATGATCTTTAGCATTACCTTGCTAGTATGTGAAATCAGTGAAATTGTTCGGTAATTTGAACATTCCTTTACATTCCCCTTTTCAAGATATTAACAACCTTAGATATGCAGATGATACCACTCTAATGGCTGAAAGTGAAGAGGATCTGAGGAAGCTTTTGATCAAAGTGAAAGAAGTGGCTTGGTGCTCAATATTAAGAAAACCGAGATTATGTCAAGCAGCCCTATTAACTCTGTGGTACACTACCTTACTACTTTTTCTCTCTTTTTGCACAATTTATTTCGTTTACACAATAATTGAGAAAATGCAAATGTGAGACACAAGTCTGGAATGACAGAATGTATCCAGATTTTATTTCAGCTTTGTAGCACAAACTTGACTGGCTTGGTAGTCCAGAGATGCTATTTGACCTGTCCATTATCTTCTGATGTTAATACAGAGTGAAGAGCTTCAGTTTATTTTTGCACCATAAAATGAACAAGCATAGATGTCAGGCTTCGTCACACCTCTGGGAATTATCAGAATGTTTTAAATATATAAATGTAAGGGCAAATGTTTTCAAATACAGGTTACAAATTGTTCACCAATCCTATAAATCTAACCAGGTTGCTGATATATAACCCAGGAGTAAAGGGAAGTTTTTAGTTTGAGATTTAAAAAGCAACTTTTGAATATTACCCCACTATAACAGAACTGTTTAAAATAATTTACTGACAATAGCTCACAAAAAAAAGTTTTCCATAAAAGTGTCAGAATGAGCAAAATCAGGATTTTTTTTGGTTGAAAGAGACTTAAAGGTTAGAAATTAAAATCTATGTATTAATCCAATTATCCAAACTAGTGAGTTTTTCAATTGATGTGCAGAGATGCATTTTCAGAACATGCCTTCAATGAAACTTAAAAATGTCACTGTTGTGGTTAATACAAGGATTGTGTTTGTAACTAACATATGAAATCCTCAGCAAACTACTTTCACCATTCATGCACTATACTAATAAATTACCCATAATACAATGTGCACTTCCCTAGTGATATAATCCTGTTTGCAAACCTTGTCAAATGCCTATTACAAATCCAAATATATTGCACACAAGTATACTGTTCACCCTTCTCCATCCTTCTACTTATATCCTCAAGATATAACAAATTTAAGAGATAATTCTCCTTTCATATGCCATATTCACCCTAATCAAACATCATATTTTAAGAGAGATACAAGAGATTGCAGATTTCAGTGTGATGATGTAGAGTATATCATTTCTAGAGTATTAAACCGAAGCCATGACCTTACATAGGTGCCTTTAAGTACCTGCTTTTTAGTGAGATTATACAATATCAACCTGTAATTCAAAGACTAAATTAGATAACTACTTTTAGTCTCTTTTCTGAACCGACGTAGCTGACAATTATCACTATTTTGAACAGTGAGTGCATGTCCCAACCAAGGAGATACATCCAGGTAACAAAGTGGATTATGCACAGTTAATTTCATTTAAATGGAAAACATTTATTTTAAGGAATAATTCTAAAACAGATTATAATTCTCAAAAGATTTCCAATCACACGTAAAATGCTTATAATTAAGAAAAAACATACTAACGAGTTGCATATGAACATGTTTCCTGTCACAAAAAGGATGCTCTGGGAAGAGATTCTTCTTGGATCAAGGCTAAGAAGTGATTCTTTGTCTTTATCTCTGTAATTCCTCACCAATTTTACTGCATTTTAATATTGCCAGTCATCTCACTTGCATGATTTAATAACTGAATTGATCAGGTCAGATGGCAGGAGCTTTATGTTATAGACAATGTTATTTCTTCTTAGAATGCAATCTCAGTTAAGTTAGCAATAGATTTCCTGAGCCTGGACAGTGTTTTTTCTGAAGAGGATGACTAAATAATACTAGTTAAAAATTAACAATGAACCTTGAACATAGAGCAGTGCTAAAAAAAAACTGCATTTAGCAAAAAGTCTCATGACGCTGGATAGTGAATATTGATCACACTGGAACCTGGGGCAACACAAAAAGAAATAGGGAGACAGCCAGTATAAAAAGGAACACGATAGGCAGATATCTCCACCTCATTAGATCTATCTATCACCTGTGAAGTCTTACTCCACTCCTTCCATCTTCTTTTTAATGCAGTCTATTCAGCCCTTTCTCTCCAGTCCAGTAAAAAAAATTCTTTGCCTGAAATGTCAACTACCTAAATTTCATATTTTCATTTTCTTTATTTTCTTGAAAAGCAGTGTTGCATTTCTGGCTTTCTAATTTGCTTCCAACACATCAGATTTCAGAAAAGAAATACAGCAAACTGAACACCTACTGGTCCTTCAGTTGAGATCTAGGCCTCATATGGAGCCAGTGATCATTAATGGAGAATGTGTGGAGCAGGTTAAGACCTACAAGTATCTGGGAGTACAGTTAGATGAGAAGCTAGACTGGACTGTCAACACAGATGCCTTGTGCAGGAAGGCACAGAGTCGACTGTACTTCCTTAGAAGGTTGGCGTCATTCAATGTCTGTAGTGAGATGCTGAAGATGTTCTATAGGTCAGTTGTGGAGAGCGCCCTCTTCTTTGTGGTGGCGTGTTGGGGAGGAAGCATTAAGAAGAGGGACGCCTCACGTCTTAATAAGCTGGTAAGGAAGGCGGGCTCTGTCGTGGGCAAAGTACTGGAGAGTTTAACATCGGTAGCTGAGCGAAGGGCGCTGAGTAGGCTACGGTCAATTATGGAAAACTCTGAACATCCTCTACATAGCACCATCCAGAGACAGAGAAGCAGTTTCAGCGACAGGTTACTATCGATGCAATGCTCCTCAGGCAGGATGAAGAGGTCAATACTCCCCAATGCCATTAGGCTTTACAATTCAACCGCCAGGACTTAAGTACTTTTTAAAAGCTATTATTAATGCTTTTTGAGATAGTGATTTAGATGCATATCATATTTTTTACTGAGTTAAGTATTGTATGTAATTAGTTTTGCTACAACAAGTGTATGGGACATTGGAAAAAAAAAGTTGAATTTCCCCATGGGGATGAATAAAGTATCTATCTATCTATCTATCTATCTATCTATCTATCTATCTATCTATCTATCTACTTCTTCTCAAGTGCAATGGTGCAGCCATTAGTTGCAGGGGTTTTGCCAGCTTTTGATAGACCTGGTGCTTTTTCAAGCTGTTGTGGTTTTAAAGTTCTCAGTCTTTCTCTTAAGTTTTTCATTGTACTGTACTTCACAATACTTGCACACATGGCAATAAACTCGTCTTGATCTTTATTTCCTTTTAGTTCTGATATTATTTTACTATCCTTACAATGGAAAAAGATACATCTGTTTAAAGCTTCTGCCATTGATGTACTCGATATTATTAATCCCTATCAGAGCTTCGAAGAGACAACTGTACTTTACCTTCTTTCTTTTGATATATTTATGGAGTTCCCACACTTTATGTTTATATTCCTTGCCAGATTACTGTCATGTTCTAGTTCTCATTTTAATTTTTCTTTGAGTTGACATAGACACATCAAATCCATTGATTAATTCTGCTCTCCCAGTGAGGATCCATGATTAGAAGAATGTAGAGTGAGAATTTCATTGCTACAATGTTCAGCCTTCAGGCAAAATATCTAAGAAGTACTGAATTTATCTTTAAATCCACTGAATACTGATCACTGATAGTTAAAGTACTCTGGAATGTGAGCTGTCAGATTTTTATCTCAGTGCATAAAAGCAACATAAATTATGGAATCATGTTACCTGTACCACAGTTGTAGACTAAGAGATAAAACCATAATGAAAATATTTGGAAAAATTAACATTTATATTGGAAGCTTTAGATTTAATATTTGAATGAATACTGCTTGACTTCATGTGTAGAATTGGAATACAAGCGTTAAATGTTTCTCTGCCAGTCCCTCTTTGATTCTCCTTCATCCCTGCTGATCCCTGATGTTGCCTCCAAGTGTATGAAAAACAAGTCATCACTATGAGTTCAATTTTAGTTATGTGACTGCATGGGTTTGTGAGTGACAGACCAATGAGCAATTGGGGTGGGGTTAAAAGACAGTGCAAATGACAGTGGCACTTCCTCAACATTTAGTTCAAGAAGCCTACTGGGGGAAGCAAATTGCCAATTTCAATATGTTAATCATATAGGTAGAGTTGTACAGTAGAGAAGCAGGACATTTGTCTCATCAGTTATATGACAAACATCAAGACTGTGTAGGATACATATTCCTTATAGATCCTAAACTCAATTACATGCATTAATTTCATATCCCTCCATCCCTACTCATTCAAATAGTTCTCTAGATTCATCATAAATGTTGTTACTGTTCTGTCATTCACCACCTTTTTTTGGTAGCTATTTTCAGATTCCAACTATTCTGTGTGAAGAATTCACCCCTCAGATCCTATTTAAACCTGCTTCCTCTCACCTTAAACTCCTTCACATTTTAGATACCCCTATCATGGGAAGCAGGTCCTGCATATCTACACCATATGTGCCTCTCATAATTTTATATATTACTATACTGCCTTCTCTCAGGCTCCTTTGCTCAATAGATAACAGTCTATCCAATCTCTCCTTATAATAAAAACCCTTGCTAGTATCCTGGTAATGACTGCACCAATTGTAGGGTCACTATAAACAGTTACAAATATTAACCTGCAAACACGAGGAAATCTGCAGATGCTAGAAATTCAAGCAACACACACAAAATGCAGGTGGATTTAAAAAGCAAACAAATATTAACACCTCTATGCTTCTATGTGGTACAATCCTTGTGTTTCAACAGGCAGAACTTTTCCATAGATGCTGTCTGATCTGCTTAATTCTAACAGCATTTTCTGTGTATTGCTCTGGATATCCAGCATCTTGTATTACTGTTGAGTTTCTGCTGGCTGAGATCCTCTTGAGCAATGTCCTCTGGAGTTTAGAGTTTGTGCAAGCAGTTGAGTGGACTGCTCAACCTACACTTACGAAGCACAATGTCATTCATTCAGATAATGCTTTCCATAAGTATGCCTTTGTCTACCTGGATGATGTCCTAATTTCTTGAAGTCTATGGAGGAGCACGTTACTCATGTCGGGGACATTTTAAAGAGGCTACTAGACCATGGACCTAATGTCAAGTTGGAGAAGTCAGGGTTTCACGTGATGACTGTTTCATTTTTGGGTTTCATCATCTCCAATGGCAATCCCAAGATAGATCCTACCAAGACACAGTCAGTCAGAGACTGGCCACCACCATTTACTATCAAACAAGTCCAGTGATTCCTGGGGTTTGCCAACTTCTACTGGAAGTTCATCAGGAACTTCAGATTGGTGGCAGCTCCGCTGAGGTGCTAACTAAGAAATTCACGGGCCCTTTTGTCTGGACCTCAGAAGTGGAGGCTGCATTTGCAGAGCTTAAACAGTGGTTTACTACAGTTCCTATTTTGGTTTCTCCTAACCAGGACCTTACCTTCATCATAGAAGTGGACACCTCAGACATCAGCGTGGATGCCATCTTGTCCCAACGATCTCCTTCGGATGGTAAGCTACACCCTTGTGCATTCTTCTCCAAGCAGGTATCCAAGGCAGTGAAGAGCTATGACATTAGGAATCAGGAGCTCCTTGCAGTGGTTAGCTTTGGAGAAATGGTGTCACTAGCTAGAGGGGGGTAAGAACCCTTTTATCATTTGGACAGACCACAAAAACTTTGTTTATATTCAGGAGGCCAAGAGGCTGAATTCCAGGCAGGCCAGGTGGGTTTTGTCCTTTAACCAATTTGAATTTATCCTGACCTAACAACCGGGGTCGAAAAACCAGGATCCAGATGCCCTGCCCCATCAGATTGATAAACCAGTATGAGAGGAACAGCCTACCATCATTCTGGACTCAGGCCAGGGTGTGAATTCCAACTCACTGGGGTATTGACGCTCCTGTTCACAAGGCCCAAGTGCAAGGGGAGATTTCTAGGAACGGTCGTCTGGTTGGCTGTTCATCCTAAGTTCTGTCAGGTCCCAGGTACTCCAATGGCAACACTCATTGAGAATGACCCCACACCCAGATATTACCAGGACCCTCGAGTTTATCAAGCGGAGGTATCAGTGGCCCGGAATGACGAACAAGGTTCGACAGTACCTGCAGGCAAGTGAGGTATGTGCCCGGAACGAGAAATCCCTTACCTGAACTCACGGGTGCCTCCACTCTCTACCTGTTTCAGAAAGACTTTGGGCACACATCTCCATGGACTTTGTCACAGGTCTCCCACCATCCAAGGGGAAGTTGATTATTATGGTAGTTGTCGATTGATTTTCAAAAGCCTGCAATTTCATTGCCATGGAGAAGATACCATCTGCGGCAGAGACAGCTGAGATTGTCCTGGACTAGGTTTCAGATTCCACAGATTCCCAGAGGATATTGTCTCGGATTGTGAACCCCAGTTCACATCATACTTCTGGAGGGCATTCTGCAAACTGATGGGGCAAGAAAAAGCTTTTCCAACTAGGTTTCACTGAAGTCCAACAGCCAGACAGAGTAGACGAACCAGGATTTTGAACATAGCCTAAGATGCCTGACCTTGGAAGGACCGGACGAGTGGTGTGACCATTTGATGTGGGCAGGAGTCGCCCACAACACCATACAGCTTTTAGCACATGGGATGTCACTTTTCATGTGCCAGCTTGGTTATCTACCACCTCTCTTCCCAGAACAAGAAGTCGGGGTTCAGGTCCCTGTGGCCAAAAATCTTATCCAACACTGCAGGCAAAGATGGATTAGGGTAAGAGAGATTCTGCTGGACTATACCCAGAAAGCAGAGACCAAGGCAAACCAAAGAGAAGTCAGGGACCTGTTTTACGGCCTTAGCAACAGGTCTGGTTATCCATCATGGCAGTGTGTCTTGAACCTTGCTTTAGATATCCCAGCAATTGGGTCCAATTCATCCTCATCAAGAACTCTCATCACACTCCGTATGTGAACCTCTGTGACAGTCTCCAGCTCTGCCACCTTAGTTCTGTTCATGGGCTTTTGATGTGTTTCTCTGGTGCGCTAGGCAGCCAAGTAAAAAGAGCCATATAGACTCCACTCAATTTCCAACTCAGGTCCATTGACTTGTAGCTCAAGTGTTGTTCTAGGTACTTTTTAATGAATTGCTCCATCACATTCATGAGCAGTGAATGCCAGGTCCCAAGGACAAATCAGGTGAAAAAATATGTCCCCAATTAATTTTACCAGTTAATCTCATTCTAGTTATCAATTTCTCTTCTTAAAAGAATGGTGCTTAATCTTCACCACAATAATTTGAAAATTAATATGATGACTACTGGCAGTACAACCACTGTCAAACTCTTTTGGAGAGGAAATTGAAGTGGTGGACAGTTTCAGCTTACTTGGGCTAATGATTAACACTGAAGTGCAAAGCAGTCAAGAAATTCAATGAAGAATCATCCTTGGTAGAGTAGCCATGAAGGATTTAGAGACGACGCCAGGGAACAGGAATCTCTCTCTACATACAAAAATTCGACTTGTGCAGTTGATAGTGTCTCAATGACATTATATGGATGCAAAAGTTGGATGGTATAGAACAAGGATAGGAAGCGTATTAATGCCTTGGGTGCTGGAGAAAAATATGACACATCTCATGGACCTCTCACAGAACAAACAAATCATTCCCCAATGAGATCAAACCAAGTTTTTCCCTGGAGGCTCAAATGACAGAACTCCACCTATCGTACTTTGGGCACAGCATGAGAAGAAACAGCACTCTGGAAAGGGATATTATGCTCAGCAAGGTGGAAGGACAACAGAAGACAGGGTGACCACCAGTTAGATGGATGGACATGATAAAGACAGCTGTGAACACGTTATCAACAATGAACTGCTCTTGTGAGGATCGAAACTCATTTAGAGCAACTATCCATAGGGTTGCCGTGAATCGATGACAACTCAATGGCACTTAACAACAGCAAAAATTTTATACACTCAAAGGTTCAAAGGTCCAATTTAATGCCCGAGAAATTATACAATATACATCCTGAAATGCTTTTTCTTCACAAATATCCATGAAAACAGAGGAGCACCCCAAAGAATGAATGACAGTTAAATGTTAGAACCCCAAAGTCCCCCCCCAGCTCCCCTCCCTCCCGCACATAAGCGGCAGCAAGCAACGATCCCCCTTCCCCCCCACCGGCATGAAAAGCATCAGCACCCACCACCAAGCACTCAAGCATGAGCAAAGCAATGACAAAGACACAGACTTGCAGTTACACCAACGACTTATCGCATTTCACCCGGCATTCGACATACCACAGGCTCTCTTGCTCCCTAATAAGGGAGAAGGAGGTGTTTCTGTTTTTCCCAGCAAGCGGGGAGACATAACAAGCAACTCTCTGGTTTACAATGTTAAAAGTCCGTTATGTCGTTTTTTCCGAGCTCTGTTCTCAAAGATCTCAAAGATCCTGGGTCATTGGGCATACAGCAGTAGATTTTCCAACTCCCCCGATGACACACGGGTCTCCCGCTGTGACACTGACCCTTGATCTGCCCATCTCCAGAACCCCGAAATCTTAGGCTTCCAGATCCGAGCCGAACAACGGCCTGCGCTGAAACCCCGAGAACGGGTCCCATTCCCTCAAAGAACCAAAGTCAGCATGTAACTCCAGATCAGGGTCTTCAAAAGAATGCTGAAAGGGAAAAATAAAGATATTAAAGATGGAAATAGAGCTGATTTTGAAGATGCAAGCAAAGGAGTCACTGTTTACACCATCTTAACTTCACTCCGCCTCCCAGAACTGTAGATAAATCTTTCCTCAGTTGCTTTTGCTCTAAGTAAAAGCTCTTGTCTGGCCACCCTGCTGACAGATATAATCATCTAACTATGTGACTTTCCTGTGAACCCTTTCTGTAGTTGATGAAACAGCTGCACTCAGCATTCTATCTGAGGCCTAATGTGTTTTAACCAGTTCATGCATGGCATCCCTGCTGTTGTATTCTGTTATTCATCTCACATAGGCAAAGTTTCCCATTTTTCTTTTTGCCGACTAGCTATCTGTGGATGTATCAAGCAAGTTTCTCTGGACCTCCACACTTATTGGCATCCTGCTATTAAATTGATGTCCACCAAAGTAATTTGATTATTATTGTCGCATGTACTGAGACAACGTGAAAAGCTTTGTTGACAAGTCTTCCATGAAGATCAAACCATACACACAGTATATTAAGTTAGTACAACTGGAAAGCAATAACAGATTATAAAATATAATGTTTTAGTTACAGAGAAAACGCAGTGCAGGTAGATAATACACTGCAGGGCCATAATGAGGTACACGGTGAGGTCAGGAGTTTATCTTTAACATACAGTATAAAAGCTCCATTCAAGAGTTCAATAATAGCAGGATAGAAGCTGTCCCTAATGCTGGTGGTGTGTTCTTTCCAGATTTTGCATCTTCTCCCTCACAGAAGGTAGAGGGAGTAAGAGATAAAATGAGAAGAGTTTTTATTATGTTGGCTGCTTTCCCAAGGCAGCAGTAAGTGTAGAAGAGACCATGGAGGGGAGCCTGGTTTTCTTGACGAATGGGGATATTGTCGACAACTCCCTGCAATTTCTTTCAGTCTCAACATTTACCACCCATTCCCTTGCTTTGTCCATCCTGTTAAAGGCAATACCTTGCACTCTTCTAAATTCCATTTGCTATTTCTGTCCTCATTTGATCTCTGTCTATGTTCTTGCCATTAGTTGTCCTGTCAGTTTTACTGTTATTTGCAGCTTCTTCACAACAGATGGAACTCTGCCCAGCTAGATGGCCCTGCAAACTTCATCATATTCAGCAAGGTGTTGCTAAAGTCAGAAGCAACATTTTCTCACATCCTTGTTTTTATATGCCAGTAATTCAACAATGTTATTTGCAATCTCTCTTTAAATAGTGGTGTTGAAAAGGACTCATCAAAACATAAAATACTGGAAACACTTCAGATGCAAAACAGAACATGTTTTGGATTTCTAGCAACTAATGATTATTGCTTCTATTTAAGTGGACTTTGCATGAATCCACTTGAAACCCCCAAACCCATCCACTAGGTAACTGAAAACCTTTAAATAATGCAGTGTTTGAATTTTTAAAAAAGCCATGGCAGATAAACAGTATAATATCACAAGTTTCCTGTGCACTGCTGGCCTCTTTCCACACAATGTGACAATAAATTAAAATTCTGCCCTGTATCACAGAAGCACCAATAGACCTTGTGCTTTCCACCTCCTGAGAACTTTCATGCATTGATATTCTTTTGTCTAATGGAGTTGGCTCAAGTTGGGGCTTCATAATTACAAGGAAGCTGTTTTGCCTTATTATTACTGTGCACTGCAGCAGAAGTAAACTCAGTTTGGAGACATGCTTATTAACAAGTAACTACATAGCCTAATGCATCATATAATAATGTTTAATGTAATATAATGTTGCCAGGAATCAAGGGCCTCAGTTATAGGAAGACATTGGACAGTTTGGAACTTTATTCGTTGGAACATTGGAGTCTGAGGCATGACCTTAGAGTGGTGTATAAAATCATGAGGTACATAGATGGGGCTAATGCACACAGTCTTTGTTCCCAGGAATGGGAGTCAAGAATTAGAGGGTATAATTTTAAGGTGAGAGAAGAAAGATTTAGTAGGGACCTGAAATGTAGCTTAATCAGAGGGTTGTGCATGTATAGAATGAGCTGCCAGAGAAAACAGTTGAGGTAGATACGCTTACATCATTTAAGAGATATTTGGATAGGAAAGAACCAAACATAAGTAAATGAGACTAGCTTAGGTGAGCACCTTGGTCAGCATTGATGAGTCGGGCTGAAGGGCCTGTCAACATATGGTATACCCCCACGATGCTTTAATAGGTTCTAGAAGTGGCATGATACTGGGGCATAACTTCACAAAATAAAATTTCTCGTGATGTCAGACACATCACCATGTTATTCCTTTATTCCTTAGAGATAGCTTTCTATAGAATTGGAACAGCTTCCAAACATCACAAGCATTCTCCCTCAGTTATTAAGTTAATTTCCTCAGGAAATGACAGGAAAAGTGGTTGAGCCAGTGGATCAATCGCAAAAGATTGAGCAGACTCAACCAGGGAGATATCTCTTATTACATCTGTTGTTATATTATAAGCAGTATTTTCCAGTTAATGTGACTAATGATAGGAAATGACTTCCACCAAGGCTCTTTGAATTATATTACATGTATAGTATTCAATCCACTATGGGACGTAAAATCATTGTGAAAACCAAAGTAGGAAAATAAATTTATGAAAATATTATTCACACATATATAGAGTTATTTGGTTATACAGCATGGAAATTTGCCCTGCAATCCACTAATTCTGTCACCAGTTTATACCAACATGAGTCCATTTCTATTTTCTTCATATTCTCCTCAACTCCCCCCAGATTCTCCACTCACCCACACACTCAGAGCAATTTACAGTGGCCTTCATGTCTCTGGAATGTAAGGGAAATCAGGAGCACAGGAGGGAAACCTACATGGTCCCGGAGAGAACGTGCAAACTCTACAGAGACAGCACTCAAGGCCAAGAATGAACCTTCATCCCATGGGCTGTGAGACAACAACTCTATTAATTGTGTCACTAAGACAGAATGTTGGCCAAATGTTTAGAGATTGTAAGAAGCAGCTAAAAATATTAAATAGAAGTACGTTTTGAATTTTAACTAAATTTGCTCAGCCAAAAATGTGTTTGGTTCAATCATTAATCATGTCAGCTGTACAGTCAGAACAAACTACTACATCCAAAACAAAATGTTAGACAAGAGTCAATACAAAATTCACAGAGAGATTCACAACTATGTGAAATCCCACTCAGCTTATGAATTTTAAGATAAATTTAGCCTCAATATCAACTCATCATTAATGAGGAAATCAATCAAATAGATCTTGCTAAGGGCAATTTTTGATAATTACAGTTTTCATTCTGAACATTGATTATGCCAATGCCTTTTTCAAACATGATAATTTTCTGAACATTCTTTTTGCCAAGACAGGGTAACTAAGGTCATAGAGTCGTAAAGGGTGGAAAAGGTGATGATCTTTCAAAACACCTTATCACCAAAGACAAATCAATGTTTGATATAAGAGCTTGTAGCTGGCACTTCACTGATAACCTCTTGGAAACAAGTCAGTATTAAAGATTTTTCTCCAAGACAACCACAGCATGGTGGATGAAGATGAGAAAAATGCAAGGGATGGGGAAGGGTGTACATTTTCCTGGATACTTACCAGCTCTGTTCAACTTCTCTTAGTATGGTATCCCCTAGTTCATTCTGTTCATCTCTGCTTTTTCTTGTTTTTCATTAAATGCTTAATGAATGAAATATTTAAAGAGAATCTAAGGAGAAACTTCTTCACTCAGAGGATGGAATGAGTGAGGAATGAGCTATCATTAGAAGTGTTAGATGCAGTCTGAATCATAACATTTAAGAGAAGTTTAGATAGTTACATACCTGAGAGGGGTTTGGAGGGCTATGGTCCAGGTACAGGTAGATGGGACTAAGCAGAAGACCAGATTGGCATGGACTAAATTGGCCAAGCATCTGTTTCTGTGATGTAGTACTCTATGACTCTATGAGTCCAGTCATCTTTTTATTTGGATGTACTATCTGATGCCTAGGCTCATTAAGCTGCAGCTTGGGAAACATTTTCTATCAACAGCAAGAGTCCTTCATTCTTTACATACTTTTCTTGGACATCTAACATGCAGAGATAGACATCTAAACTCTTTTGTCTCTTCTATATGCTTGCTGATCTAAATGGTCCATGCTTCTGAAGAATGTCTCAAATTTGAATTGAATTGAATTTCAGTTTATTGTCGTTTAGAAACCACAAATGCAATGCAGTTAAAAAATGAGACAACGTTCCTCCAGAATGATATCACAAAAGCACATGACAAAACAGGCTACACCAGAAAATCCACATAACATTTGGCAATCCCCAATCCGGAGTCCGGAGAGGCTGCTGCATATTAATATCACACTACCATCAAATTTATAATCTTTATCCTTTTTCTCAAATTCTGTGTCCTTCAAATTATCTTCTTAAATTATATTTATTCTTGTGTTACAAGGCTCTGTGTTCAGAGGTGAAGTTTTTTTTAAGGTTAAATAGTGCTTAGTTCTACTTACAACATTCTTTGATAATGAAGCAATCCATGCTGATATAGGCATTGCATCACAGTACATTTACCAATGATATTGCCAATGGAGTCTAAATCACTCCTCTGAAGCTCCAACCTCATTACTAACCAAATCTCATTCATGTTTATTAGTGGCATGAGGTCGCCACTGACAAGAAGGTGAACTGGACCAGTCATATACAGCAGATGGGAGTGTGGGTATATTACAATCTCTGACCCACCTCTTGGCTCTCTATTCAGGATTTCTTCTATATTTGCTCAATTCTTTTTCTAGTCTGTGTTATAATTCTGCACTCTTCATTGTTGTGCTTTTTAAAATTTCTCAATTCTTCATCTCTGATCTTTACATTTTCATACAATGTAGAGTATAGAACGTATATTTTCATACAATGTAGAGTATAGAACGTGGGTCAGTACAGCAGAGTAACTGGTCCTTTGATCCACAATGTCTGTGCCAAACATGATGCCCAAACAATTCCAACCTCTTTAGGTTCCAAAGTAATTTCTTGTTTCTTTATTTTTCCCCCAAAGCTCTTCTTAAGTTTTGGGAGATTATTGGAGTCTAAATTTCATACCTCATATTGATGTTTAAGCTGTTTCCAACCATATTATTTGGAATAAATGATTTTTACTCACTTTGAATTCCGTCTTTGTGGAACTGTTAATGGGTCCCTTCCTACATTGAGCCTTATAACTATAATTACCAATTCCTGGCTGATTTCCTATTTTCACATGAATTATTTTCCAGAATTAATTATTTTATTTTTAAACAAGAAGCATATTATGTCACTATGCACTGTCAAATGGGTTCCCTCTTTGTGCTTAAAAAAACATTTATTTGAAGCTACATTGCTTGAGATAAATTCCTCTATACCATTCTTAGTCTAAATAAAAATCTTAACAAATTCTGTTAGAATTGTTACGAATGTGCCACAACTCTGAGGGGCCGAAGGGTACAAAGTCGCCCCCTCCTTTCTGAGAATCGCAAGATCGCTATTAATTCGGGCCTGGGACCCAGGAAATGAGAGAGAGACACGCAGAATCCTCTGATACGGCTATTGTCTCTTGGAGACGGAATTGTGTATTGAGTACTGTACTATTCATTGAAGCCCTCAGGGGACGACCAGAGTGGGCTGGTTGAGGGATTGCATCATCCCAACCTGATTGACATCTGAGACCCCGTGAGTAAGGATAAAAGAGGGTCTGGGGAACAACCCCTTCAGACACACCAGGAGAAATGCTAGAAATCCCGTGACAGCGTTTAATAGTGACAGCCGGTGGGGGGCTCGTGTGCGTCCTTCCCTTGCCTGGGATTGGCGGCCTCACCACGGAAGAACGGCTTTAGCTAAAGGAGAGGCCACAAGTGAACGGCCACACCAACGGGACTCCCGACGGATCGAAATCATAAAAGGAATTGGCAAGTTTCTCAAAATCTCTCTCTCGACTCCAACCAAGGCTGCAGCCTGCATGAACTGAGTGACTTTTATATTTCCATTAGACAATACATTTATCCCCTAGACAACGATAGAGCTTATTTCTTATTGATTATTATTATACCCGCACTTTTAGATTTAGTATTGACGACGTATATTATCTGTATGTTTGCATTGATATTATTTTTGGGTATTTTTACTAATAAATACTGTTAAAAATAGTACCATCAGACTTCAACGGACCTCTCCATCTTTGCTGGTAAGTGACCCAGTTACGGGGTTCGTAACAGAATAAACTTTTATTGTGGAGCAGTGATACCAACATTTGCGCTCAGAACCATATTCCCCCTCCAATCTCTTTTGAATATGCTATAACCCAGGATAGAAATTACTCTGCCTTTCTAATGCTCGCTGAGATTCATAGCCACTGGAACCACAGTGTCATTATTTTATGCACTAGCTTGTGCCCTGAAAGTTCCAATTTTATTATAAGCATTACTTAATTATGCAGGTTCTAAAGCATTTTGGAAAGTTTTCTTTGTCTTTTTGCTATTCTTAACTCATTTAAAGTTTTGGCATTCAGTACCTCTTCTACAACAATTGTACACTTTCTAACTATCTCAAAGCTATCTTTTTTATTTCATTATGGTTTGTATTATAGTCAGTGTATTTTTTATTCCAATGGCTCTATTAATCGTGAAGTTAAGAGACCTCCAGTCTCCTGCTATGTATCCACACTCTTTGATTTAACTTCTCTGCAAAAATATTGGTGAAAATGTCAACAAGAGAATTTGAAAAGCGGTGAAATCATTGGACAAAGTCAGCATGGATTTGTGAAAGGAAAATCATGTCTCACGAATCTTATAGAATTTTTTGAAGATGTAACTAGTAGAGTGGATAAGGGAGAGCCAGTGGATGTGGTGCATTTGGACTTCCAAAAGGCTTTTGACAAGATCCCACACAAGAGATTAGTGTGCAAATTTAAAGCACATAGTATTGGGGGTATGGTATTGATGTGGATAGAGAATTGGTTGGCAGGCAGGAAGCAAAGAGTGGGAGTAAACGAGACTTTTTCAGAATGGCAGGCAGTGATTAGTGGGGTACCACAAGGCTCAGTGCTGGGACCCCTGCTGTTTACAATATATATTAATGATTTAGATGAGGGAATTAAATGCAGCATCTCCAAGTTTGCAGATGACATGAAGCTGGGCGGCGGTGTTAGCTGTGAGGAGGATGCTAAGAGGATGCAGGGTGACTTGGATAGTTTAGGTGAGTGGGCAAATTCATGGCAGATGCAATTTAATGTGGATAAGTGTGAGGTTATCCATTAGTTTGCAAGAACAGGAAAACAGATTATTATCTGAATGGTGGCCGATTAGGAAAAGGGGAGGTGCAACGAGACCTGGGTGTCATTGTACACCAGTCATTGAAAGTGGGCATGCAGGTACAGCAGGCGGTGAAAAAGGCAAATGGTATGTTGGCATTCATAGTAAAAGGATTCAAGTACAGGAGCAGGGAGGTTCTACTGTAGTTGTACAGGGCCTTGATGAGATCACACCTGGAGTATTGTGTGTAGTTTTGGTCCCCTAATCTGAGGAAAGACATTCTTGCCATAGAAGGAGTACAAAGAAAGTTCACCAGATTGATTCCTGGGATGGCAGGACTTTCATATGAAGAAAGACGGGATCGACTAGGCTTATACTCGATAGAATTTAGAAGATTGACTGGGATCTTATTGAAACGTATAAAATTCTAAAGGGATTGGACAGGCTAGACACAAGAAGATTGGTTCTGATGTTGGGGAAGTCCAGAACAAGGGGTCACAGTTTAAGGATAAAGCGGAAGCCTTTTAGGACCGAGATGAGGAAAAGCTTCTTCACACAGAGAGTGGTGAATCTGTGGAATTCTCTGCCACAGGAAACAGTTGGCTATATTTAAGAAGAAGTTAGATATGGCCCTTGTGGCTAAAGGGATCAGGGGGTATGGAGAGAAAGCAGGTACAGGGTTCTGAGTTGGATGATCAGGCCTGATCATACTGAATGGCAGTGCAGGCTCAAAGGGCCGAATGGCCTACTCCTGCACCTATTTTCTATGCTTCTATGTTTCTAGTGTAGAAGGGAGTGTTACAACTGCCATTGAAGGCACTACAAAGCTGCCTCTAACTTTTCAAATTCTGTGTCTCTCCTCAGATATGGCTGGTTTCATGGAAACCTGCCAATTCTCCCGTAGCATGGGTGTTCAATTATAATGATGCACCATAGGGCTTCCTGCTCTGGCTAAAACTCGTCAGTGAGTGTGCTGAGGAACTGAGAACCTTGAATCAAACTCAGATTCAGATTCAGATTATTTATTATCATATACACCAGGGTGCTATGAAATCCCTTGTTCACACGAAGCACTCAGAGTAAACAGTAAAACATTCAGTGGCCACATGATTAAGGATATCTGTACACCTGTCCATTAATGCAAATATCTAATCTGCCAATCATGTAGCAGCAACTCAATGCAGAAAAGCATACAGACGTGGTCAAGTGGTTCAGCCATTTTTCAGACCAAACATCAGAATGGGGAAGAAATGTGACATTAGTGACTTCGACTGTGGAATGTTTGTTGGTGCCAAAATTGGTGTTTTGAATATCTTAGAGACAGCTGATCTGGGATTTTCACACACTAGAGTCTCTGGAGTTTACAGAAAATGGTGTGAAAAATGAAAACATCCTGTGAGTGGCATTTCTGTGGGCAAAAATAAATTATTAATGAGAGAGTTCAGAGGAGAATGGGCAGACTGGTTCAAGCTGCCAGGAAGGCAACAGTAACTCAAAAGCAGCATGTGTACAACAGTGATGTGCAGAAGAGGACTCTGAATGCACAGCATGTCAATCCTTGAAGTGGATCGGCTACAGCAGCAGAAGACCATGAACATACACTCAGTGGTCACTTTATTAGGTACAGGAGCTATCTAATAAAGTAGCCACTGAGTGTATATGGTAGTAATAAATACAATTACAGATACAGCTAAAAGTGTGGAACAATATTTGCTGCAGACATTGAAGTGAGTCTGAATTAGTGAAAAAAAGTAAAGTAACAAATAATCGAACAACTAAAAAAAAGAGTTAGGAGTTCGAGAAAGTAGCAGCATCAATGGAAAGCGGTGTGAAAGAGTTGACTAATACTCAAACTTCACAATTGCCTTCCGATCTATCATCGGCAAAAGGTTTTATTCACAAATTTGTTTTGGTGAGAATTTTTAATGTATTGTTTTTTTCTGAAACATGTGGGGATGGATGAAGCTTTGACTGCCTTAGATCACACCTCAGGCAAAACAAATAGCACCAGAGAAGTGGCAGTTACTGCCAACTGTGAAGAGATTTTCAATTGGCCACCAGACAGCAGACGTGTCAAGCGTTGCGGTTTCTGGGACACCACCATCAAGGTGGGTTTTGCAGGAGAAACCTGAGCTTCAACTACTTGCCTAAGTATCAGTGCTTGGGAGGATTAGATTACATGTGAGGCAATCAAAGTTAAAATTCAAACTTAATATCAGGGTCCATTGCCATATGAATAGTACAGTACATGCAGGTTCAGATGTACTGAAAAACTTCTTGTTGCAGGGGCACCAGTACAGAGCATCAGATACGAAGCATTCACAACAAAAACACAAGTTAAATGTTAATTGTTAAAATCATTGGTAAATTATATCCTCATCAATTTTTCCTTTGGTTCTTTGTCCAGACTTGAGTGATAGCTGTGGGTTCTTAATTCCTTTGTCTCTGCTGTATCAGTTTCCTGGATGCAGGTTTCCTTTCCAGGACATCAAAGAATGGGATTTCCCTTCCTCCACCGTTGATGCTGCTCTCACTCGCAACTCCTCCATTTCCCAAACATCCATGCTTACCCTAGCTTCTCACCATCATAATAGTGATAGTGCTCCTCTTGCCCTCACCCACCACCTCATGAGCTTTCACATCCAACACGTCATTCTCTGCAACTTCCACCATCTCCTAAGAAATCCTACCACCAAACATATCTCCATTCACCTCTGAACCTGCTGGCATTGTCTATTGTGTCCGGTGCTCCCTAAGTGGCCTCCTCTACATTGGTGTGACCCGTCCTAAATTGGGGAACTGCTTTGTTGATCAATTGCACTTCATTCTCCAAAACCTGAACTTCCCAGTGCCCTAACATGCTCATTCCCATTCCCATTCCCATTCCCATTCCAATTCCAGCATGTCAGTCCATAGCTTCCTATTGTGCCATGACGAGACCACCCTCAAGGTGGAGAAGTAACATTTATATATTCCTTCTGGGTAGCCTCCGACTTGATGGCATGAATATTGGTATTTTATTCCGGTAAAAAAAAAAATCCATCCCCTCCCCTCATCTTCTATTCCCCATTCTGGCCTCTTACTTCTTCTCACTTGCCCATCAGTTACCCCTCGGACTTCTCCTCTTTCTCTTTCTCCTATGGTCCACTCTCCTCTCCTATCAGATTCTTTCTTCTTCAGCGCTTTATGTTTCCTACCCACCTGGCTTCACCTATCACTTTCTAGTTATCCTCCATCCCCTACCCCCACCGTTAACACAGTATCCATGACCACAGTCCTCATAAATCAACTAGCCATTGTAATAGTCACTCCTCTTCCATTGCTTCAAACAAAATATTCCTTAAAACTTACTAAACAACATTAATGTCTACACATAAACAATAAGCTCAAATGCAGGCAATAAGAAAGAATCCATCAACCTAGCTGTTAAAGTGACCAAAAGACATTTAGTCATTAACAGACATTCTCGTGTTAATAATGATGCGTGAGACTAAGAAAGAGTCCCCCTACAATCAGCAAACATTCTACATACATTAGCAGTGTTTATTCTGTAAGACACTTCATATACTGTGAGCTCAGAAAGAGTTAAATTGTCATTTTGACCTTCCTGACATTCATCCAATGTTTTACAAAATCGAATATAACACAAACTGTCAGGCTCCTGAACCAGCATGGATAACTTCAATCACTTGATTCACCCAGATTCCATGAACAGATTCCACAACCCATGGACTCACTTTCAAGGACCCTTCAGTATTATTAATTTACTTACTTATTTATTTTCTTATTTGTAGATTTGTCTTCTGTTGCAGATTGGTTATTTGACAGTTGTATGTAGTTTTTCATTGCTTCTATTGTATTTCTCTGGTTTACTATGAATGTCTCTAAAAAATGAATCTTAAAGTAGTATATGGTGACATGGATGTCTGTGAAGGCCAAGTCATAGGTTAATATTTAGGGCAGAGTGTGATAGTTTTTGAATAGTAAAGTGTTTAATCGTTATGGGGAAAAGGTGAGAGAATGGGGTTGAGAAAATATATCAGCCATAATTGAATAGCACAGCAGACATGATGGGCCTAATGGCATAACTCTGATCCTTTATCTTACCCTCTGCTTTCAGCTCAGTAGATATACAAGGAAAAGATGTTCATTATGGAGGTATGTGTGTATACAAGATTTCTCCACTGCTGCCATAGCAATTTTCCCCGTGATAATCCAACCTTCCTGGTGCATTAGGTTGCTAAGAGATGAAAAGTTCCCTACTGAAACTTCACTGATGATATCCCGCAGAAAAATGACCAATTAAACTTGACAGCTTGCCATATAGCTACAGATGTGTGATCAGTCAAGACATTGACATATTATGGATGCTCATCCCAAGGCATACTTCAGCTGGGTGTCTGGAATGTCTGATCTGCTGCTCTCTGCTTAATATTGTACAATAGTGAGGTCTAGATCTGCTGGAGGAATAAGGCACACAGTGCTGGATCTCTTTGAACAACTCCAGGAATGAGGAAGAAGGAGAAGATGACAAAAGCAATATAAAGCCAGCTGCCCCGTTGTACGACTGTGATAGCCACTGTCAGAGACACAAAACAGAATGGTTTTCACACATTCGCTTACATCAATTCATGGATTGCTGATCCTCAATTAAATTAAAATTCAAAATGCAACACAAGACTACAAATATACAAAAAAGATTTTAAAAAACTGCGACATTCAGGTTTCATCTGCACCTCTGGTCTTTGATCCAACATTCGCTTTAACAAATCACTGGGGTTTCCATAATCGAAACACATCTGGAGCATGCTGATGGGCTACCAGCTAGCACATCTGATCATCAGATGGTTCATGATGTAGTTCTTCTGGGGTACTCCTATAAGGAACTTCAAAAGTGTCATCAGTTACATTGAAAAATGATGCATCTTGTTACCTGAATTCAGCTTTTAAGACAGCATTCAGGGATGTAAAGGGACACTGCAGTTTCTGCAGTTGATCTTGTCCACTTGTGAACCATAAGTGGCACAATTTACTTCTCAAAATTGCTAATTGATTTATAATTATCACATGTGCTGTGATACAGTGAAAACCTTTAGTTGGTGTACCATGCATACAGTCACTCCATTCATAAGTACATTGAGGTAGTAGAAAAGGGGGAGAAAACAACAGAATGGAGAGCATTGTGAGTGAGTGTATAGTGTGAGTAGACAAATGAATTACAAGTGTAGTGATGAAGTAAACTGGGAGAGCAAGAGTTCATCTTTAATGTATAAAAGTTCCTTTCAATTGTTTTATAACAGCAGGTTAGAAGCTAACCTTGAATCTAGTAGGACTGGTTTCTGGAAAGCCCTTTGGGTGCAAGTCCAAGCTTGTTCATCATAAGCACAGGAAAAGATGGAAACATTTAGGATGTGCTTGGATAAGTCTAGATTTACCCTTCCATACACATTACCCCAACTCTCTTGCATGATCTTGACTGCATATATTCAACACATTTTCTACAGTGGTTAGGTTTAAACTTACAGAGGGACAACAATACAGCACGTAAACTTTGCATTGGTGATTCTGGGGAGGAGGAACTGTGAACTCATGGAGGGAGTCACTCCTCTGAAAGGTAGTCACAATCTTGGCAGCCTTGTCTTTACTTATAAAGGTATGAATAAATGTGCTAAACCAAGAATGTTAGATCGGGTCATTATGCATTTGATTATACTTCACTTGTTGCTCTGATGTCAAATCATTATGATTGAACTCCGTTTGATGTGTAACTGCTTGTTATCTAAATCTATCCTTAATTCGGCTGGCAAACAGAACAAGCCTGAACTGGTGTCTTTATTGCAGATGCCATTCAGAAAATCGCTAATGGGTCTACTTCAGTTCTATTGCCTTTTTGTGCTCCCTTTGTGAGGAGTAGCTGAGACAATGGATGGAGGACATGGAGAACCATGGCAGGGAGTAGTAACAGCCACTGAGCAGATAGACATGGTATTTTCAATGGGTTAACCATGAAGAAGAGGTAGCACATTGTTCTATGTTCACTTCTCTTTTTCATCTCCTTATCTTCGGTCTGGAGTTAATATCAAATCCAACTATTTTTAAGTTACTTACATTCTCTTTTTGTATCAGAACTGGAGCTCTGCATTAGACTATCCATCTGTAATAATAACTCTCTGTCTTTGTCTCCAATGCCTTATCTGCAGGGCATTTTCAAATGCTTTAACATCCCTTGTTCTGGTTTCACTCTCTGCCCTACCTCATCAACCTATCAAGCAGATGGCCTCAAGATTTTATTCCCATGGCAACCTTGACCTCATTCTATCAGGTACATTCTCTTTGTCCCACTCATTGTTCCTTCACCCTATCTGAAACTTAACTGAAAACACTTTAGGAGGAGTTTTCTGAGTCAGCATTCATCTGAACTGTATCACTTCTTCTAAAGTCTATTACCTGCCTTCAAGGCATTAAAAGCCTTCATGCTCAAGATCCTACAAGGTGTGAGATGTTTGACTCATGCACTGCATTACAGGATGTCCATTGTGCACTGCACACTGCTGGTTACATTGACCTAAGATGCAAGCAGAAACATTGTAATAAGTCAGACACAACAAAGCTAACAATTTCATTGCTGCCTGAGTCTGATGGAAAGCACTGTAAAAATAGCATCTTCAAACATGATTTAACGATCCTTTACTTATGTCAGAGACTAAGAGATGCATCTTTCCAAAACTGCAGTCTCTACTATAATTTCCTTCCATCATAAAGCAACCAAACCTGTTCTTAAATAAAGAAAAACTCTGCAAAAGCTAACTTCTTTTTAGCACAAATGTCATGTAGGTGTGAGAAGGGAATATCAGGAGAACTATTGTGAATTACCTGTCATTGAAGAACAATCACTCATGAATGTGCATACATTCTCATCAAGTTTATCTCCTTCCTGAACCAACCTCTTCACCCTGCTACATATTCTAAAAAGAACTGATGCTGAAATGTATAAAACAAAAGCTGTAGTCAACATACTTAGTGGCCACTTTATTAGGTATATTGTGCACCTAATAAAGTGACCACTGAGTTTATGTTCACAGTCTTCTGCTGCTCTAGCCCAGCCACTTCAAGGTTTGACACTTTGGGCATTCAGAAATGCTCTTTCACAGCTCACCATTGTAGTTATTTGAATTGCTGTCATCTTTCAGCTTGAACCAGTCTGGCCATTCTCCTCTGACCTCTCTCATCAACAAGGAGTTCCTGCCCACAAAGAACTGCTGTTCACTGAATGTATTTGTTTTCACACCATTCTCTATAAACTCTAGTGACTGCTGTGCATAAAAATCCCAGGAGATTAGTAGTTTCTCGGATACTCAGGCCACCCATTCTGGCACAAATAATAATACCACGGCCAAAGTGACTTTGATCATTTTTTTTCCCCATTCTGATGTGCGGTCTGAACATCTGAACCTCTTGAACATGCCTGCACGCTTTTTTGCATTGAGTTGCGGCCACATGATTGGCTGATTAGATATTGGCATAAACAAGCAGGTGTACAAGTATACCTAATAAAGTTGTCATTGAGGGTAAAATTCTAGTCAGTGATTCAACACATAATTTAAAAAAATAACTATGGCACTCTTTTTAGAGACAGTCTTCTATGTTGTTTGCCCAGTTCTCTACTTCTCTGCATAGGTCTAGCTAAGGCTTCAGCTTGCAAATTCAAATTTGTTTAAACCTGACCTTGTAATGGATAAGACAGCAAATGACTATGAAGTTTAAAAATTGCTCTGAAGTTTAATGTGAGCAGCATTGGACCTTGATGTTACCCAGTTCGGATATGGCCCAAGTGTGGAGTGAGAGACATTGAAGCAGGCCGATAGTTCACAAACTTTATTGTGAACAGTGTTAAAGGGAAAATAAACAATAAACACTAGGCCAAATAGGGACGTTAACTAAAACTCTCAAATGGAAAACGAAGCCTACAATGCGGCTGGAAAGAAAATCCAAACATTAAACGAATACCACTAGTCTTTAGAGTCAGTTGACTCGAAGGTCCAATTTCTCAGGCGAGGCCGAAAGCAAACAGGCAGTGAAGCGTTGCTATGCTCTGTGCAAGTCTCGGCAAGCGCTACGACAATAAGTATGGAGTTAAATACTACCACGAATAAATAATAATTAGCTGACACATGCAAATTCACAAACACAATTGCCGTATCTGCTGCGCTGCCGGATCCGTGGTAGTGTCACTCGATGCCTGTGAAATGACAGGCTGTGCTATGTATCAGCAAATAGGAAGGATGCAGAGGCTTTGGAACTGATGCAGCAGAAGTTAACCTATGAGACCATAAGACATAGGAACAGAATTAGACCATTCAGCCCATCAAGCCTGCTCCATTTCATGATTCATTATCCCTCTCAACAACATTCTCCTGCTTTCTCCCCATAACATTTGATGCCCTTATTAAACAAGAACCCAAGGAAATATACCCAATGACATGGTCTCCACAACCATCTGTTGCAATGAATTCCACAGATTCACTACACTCTTGCTAAAGAAATTCCTTCTCAATTCTATTTTAAAAGGAGATCCTTGTATTCTGAGGCTCACCCATTATAGGAAACATTTTCTCCATGTCCACTCTATCTAAGCCTTTTAATATACGATAAGCTTCAGTATTCTTCTATTGTCCCCCTTATTCTTCTACGATGCAGTGAGTATAGGCCCAGAGCCATCAAACGCTCCCCATATGTTAACTCTTTCATTCCCAAAATCACTCCCATGAATCTTCACTGGACCCTCTCCAATGCCAGCACATCCTGTCTTAGATAAGGAGTCCAAAACTGCTCATAGTACTCCAAGTGCAGTCTGATCAATGCCTTATAAAGCCTCAGCTTTACATTCTTGTTCACCAGGGTGCTCCTTGGATCGGGCTTTAGACAGAGTTTGGACAAACTTGAAGCATTGGAGACTGACTGGTGAGTATATAAATCTATGAAAGGCATAGATGGAGCCTTTTTCACAGGTTGGAAATGTCAAATACTTGAGAACATAGGTTTAAATAAGAGGGGTAAAGATTAAAGATGTGTGAGACAGGATTTTCACACAGAATTTTAGGTTCCTGGAACACAATGCCAAGGGGTGCATTTGGTGGAAGCATTATTGAAGAGAGCTCCCTGAATCAGTGGACATAAGGGTTACAATTCTAATTCTGGCTACACCAATGGATTCATGGAATTTTTTCCTGGATCATTTCTAGGTCCTTGATGACTCATTTACTGATTTTATGGTATCTCCCATCCCATTAGCATTACAACCTTGTCCTCAGAATGATAAAGTAAGTGTCTGTGAACCCAAGGTATAGTCTATTGTCAGCTGAGGCTATATTTACTTCAAGGACATAAGGTGACCTCTAGCAGTGGCATTCTTTTTAGACCAGATGCCCTTTTGAGTGCTTGTGAGTTCACACCTTCATTTACCACATTAGCTTTCAGGAGAACAATGGACATCAAAATCCACACACACTCTTCTTTGCAACAGGAGAACAATCGTGTCCAAGCACGCCTAGCCCTCTTCTAAGCAAATGTAGGTTAACTGCCCACTTACAATTTAAGGCATATTCTTAGAATAGTAATTTTCTTGCCTTTGCTTTATGTGAAGGTAAACATTACTGCATGCTTCATTGTCACTTCAATAATAGCTCCTTCTCCTTAATTTTAAAATACATTTTGCAATGTGGCATCCTGCTGAAACTGTTTCTCTGAGCAATGCTTTCCATGCTATCATCCCTACTGAGCTTCTCCGCAATCTGTAGCTTCTGTCTATGAATGGGCAATAGAAGTCCAACCAAAGTGTGAAGGGCAAACCTTTTACAGAGAGCATGGTAGGTGCATGAACAGATTACCAAGGGTAGTGGTGCAAACAGACACAATGGTGGCATTGAAAAGGCAGTTAGATAGATAGATGAGTATACAGGGATAAAAATCATGTGCAGGCAGAGTAGGGATTGACCAATGGAAACACATGATATCATGCCTGATGAAGTTACTGTCAAAAGGCCATAAGACCATAAGACTTAGGAGCAGAATTAGGACATTTGGTCTATGAAGTCTGCTCTGCCATTCCATCTTGGCAACACATTATTCTTCTCACCCCTATTTCCCGCCTTCTCCCAATTACCTTTAATGCCCTTACTAATCAAGAACCTATCAATATCTGCATTAAGTACACTCAATGACTTGGCTTGCACATTCATTTGCAGCAAATATTTCTGTAGTTTTACCACCCACTAGCTAAAGAAATTCCTCATCATCTCCGTTCTAAAGGGATGTCCTCATATTCTGAAGTTGTGCTCCTGGTCCTAGACTCATCCACTATAAGAAACATACTCTCCACGTCCACACTAGCTAGGGCTTTCAATAATTAACATGTTTCAATGAGATTTCAAATCATTCTTTTAAACTCCTGCAAGTTCAGGCCCAGAGACATCCAATGCTCCCCATAAGTTAGCCCTTTCATTCTTGGAAATAGTCTCGTGATCCTTCTCTGGACCCACTTTAATGCCAGCACATCCTTTCTTAGATAAAAGGTCCAAAACTGTTCACAATACTTCAAGTGCAGTCTGACCTGTGCTTTATAAGGCTTCCATTTCTATTTTCTATTGTCTGTTTTAAAATTTTTGAGCTTATTTTTCACTCTGTGTCCTATGTTTATTCATTGGGGTGGCCATTCCTAAAAAGTGTGATTTTCACATTCTTAGTAGCCATGTAACCTCAGGAATTAAATGGAATCTTTTGATGCTGAATGTTACCGTGCAATTATATTGCATGCTTTTTGCTGACCAGCTGTGAGTTCAGGAAGTGATAATGTACCAATATGTGTGTGACAAGTGAAGACATAAGACTTGTCATTTTAGATTGCAACATCCCATTTCAAAATCACTATGCCAAAATGTTGTCTTAGGCTTTTGCATATTTTCTACCTTTCTTAATCTAGAACTTCAGTTTGAATATTACAGATGGCTTTCATAAATTAGTTTTAATTCTCCAGTCATGATGACATTTTCCATTGGTTAAGGCATTGACACTGCATCCAACATAATAAATGTAATCTTATCTGTTGATTTTATTCACAATTGTATCACTCCTCTGTTTCCTCACAACTTCAAATACTCTCTGCATCAAAGTATGAAACATTATTCTTTCTCCTAAATGAAGATGCCAATTCACAGAGCAAGCAACTAAAATGATGTGATGTAGAAAGACAAAAGGCATCATGCTTCATTTATCCAGTGCAAAACTTACAAATAGTATGGTTTGCAATTGCTAAGCAAAACCATTAATTTGCAATAAACTATGTTGTAGTTATATTTCTCTATTTAAGTCCTTGCTAAGAAATCTAAATGGTATGCATTTTTGTTCATTCCCAAATTCTACACTGACAGATTAAATACCAATAGATTTGAATAATTGTGAGACAGATTTAGAATTACCCGTCAGTCATGCACATGACTGAGCACATCACACTGTGCATTCCTCTTTGTGGCTTGGTTCATCCTTCAAGCCTTGGAGACAGCCAAATGAAAAGACCTTTCAAAATTTGTGCAGAATTATCTGAGGCAGAAACTCTGAATACATATAGTTTTTAAATTCCTTAACTGCCAATTTCTCGTTCTATGTGCTCCAAATGATAAACTCAGGGTTGCCAGCACCACTCCAAGTCTCCTTCTGCCCAGTCAGTGATCAAGTGGTCAAGGGTCATGGATTCCCAGGAGGCTTTGAGAACATACTTGAATCTTTTTGTTTGTTCCTAGAATAATCTCTTCTCATGACAGACCCTGGAACAGAGGTCATTTATTATAATCCCCTTCAAGTGTTCTCCATTATTGAGAAGAGCAGAGAAGAATGCTTCTTGTCCAGTCTAATTTGGCACAGGCTGTTTGAGTGAATTCCACACTTTAGTAGGAGGGAACTGGTTGCAATTTTTATAGATGCATTGTAGAAAGCATCCTATCGAAAAAGCATCACAGCTTAATACAGACACTTCTCTTCCCAAGATGTCAAGAAAATGCAGAGATTTGTGAACACAACCCAATCTATCATTAAAGCAATTTTCCCCTCCCTTGACTCCATTTACACTTCTCACTGAATTGGGAAAGATGCCATATTAATCAATGGCCCTGCCCACCCCTGTCTTTTCTCTTCTTTCACTTCCATCAGGTAGGAAATACAAAAGCTAGGAAACATGAACGGTCAGACTCAAGAACAGCTCCTACCCTGTTGTAAGATTATTGAACCAAATGGACGGAGGCAAGCAGCTGTCCCTGAATCGTGCGATATGAGATTTTCACAAACAAAATTCTAGGGGCGTATAGCCCGATGGGAGTTCGGAGAGCGGGGTTAAGCACAATAGGCAGCGATTCAAACAGAGAGAGGAGAAATGTGTGGATAGAACTGAGGAAAAGTAAGGGCAAAAGGACCCAAATGGGTGTTGTCTACAGGCCACCAAACAGTAGCATCGATATTGGGTGCAAGTTGAATAGGGAGTTAACATTGGCATGTGGTAAAGGTAATGTCGCAGTAGTTATGGGGGATTTCAACATGCAGGTGAACTGGGAAAATCAGGTTGGTGCTGGACCACAGGATAGGGAGTTTGTAGAGTGCCTACGGGATGCCTTCTTGGAACAACTTGTACGAGAGCCGACCAGGGACAAGACTATTCTGGATTTAGTGTTATGTAATGAACAGGATTTGATAAGCGATCTCGCAGTAAAGGAGCCATTAGGAGGTAGTGATCACAATATGATAAGTTTTTATCTGCAATTTGAGAAGGATAAGGGCAGCTCGGAGGTGTCAGTGTTGCAGATGAACAGGGGAAACTATGGAGCCATGAGGGAGGAGCTGGCCAAAGTTAACTGGACGGATAGCCTAGCAGAAAAGACAGTGGAACAGCAATGGCAGGTATTCTTGGGAATAATGCACAAGGTGCAAAATCAGTTCATCCCCCAGAGAAGGAAGGATTCAAAGGGGGGGAAAGGGGCCTCAGTGGTTGACAAAGGAAGTCAGAGACTGCATAGCATTAAAAAAAAGGAAATATGACAGAGTTAAGGTGAGTGGGAGGACAGATGATTGGGAAGTTTTTAAGGAACAACAGAACTTAACTAAAAAGACAATACGGGGAGAAAAAATGAGGTACGAACGCAGGCTAGCCAGGAATATAAAGGAAGATAGCAAAAGCTTTTTTAGGTATGTGAAGAGAAAGAAGATAGTTAAGAACAATGTTGGGCCCTTGAAGAATGAATTGGGTGAAATTGTTACGGGAAACAGAGAAATGGCAGAATAATTTAATGAGTACTTTAGATCTGTTTTCACTAAGGAAGACACAAGCAATCTCCCAGATGTATGGATGGGCCAAGGATATAGGGTAACAGAGGAAATGAAACAGATTGACATTTGGAAGGAAACGGTGATGAGAAGACTGATGGGACTGAAGGCCAACAAATCCCCAGGTCCAGATGGTCTGCACCCTAGTGTACTAAAGGAGGTGGCCCTGGAAATTGCGGATGCATTGGTAATCATTTTCCAATGTTCCTTAGATTCAGGATCAGTTCCTGAGGATTGGAGAATGGCTAATGTTATCCCACTTTTTAAGAAAGGAGGGAGAGAGAAAACAGGGAACTATTGACCTTTCAGCCTGATATCGGTGGTGGGAAAGATGCTAGAGTCCATTATTAAGGATGAAATAGTGGCATATCTAGATAGCAGTGATAGGATTGGGCCGAGCCAGCATGGATTTACCAAGGGTAAATCATGCTTGACTAATCTGTTGGAGTTTTTCGAGGATGTAACCAGGAAGTTAGACGGGGGAGATCCAGTAGATATAGTGTACCTCGATTTTCAGAAGGCATTTGATAAGGTCCCACGTAGAAGATTGGTGGGTAAAATCAAAGCTCAGGACATCGGGGGGAAGGCATTGACATGGATAGAAAACTGGTTGGCAGATAGAAAGCAAAGGGTAGCGGTGAATGGGTGTTTCTCAGAATGGCAGGTGGTGACTAGTGGGGTGCCACGGGGCTCGGTATTGGGACCACAGCTGTTTACCATTTACGTTAACGATTTGGATGAAGGCATAGAAAATAACATCAGCAAATTTGCTGATGATACTAAGCTGGGTGGCAGTGTGACATGTGATGAGGATGTTAGGAGAATTCAGGGTGACTTGGATAGGCTGGGTGAGTGGGCAGATACTTGGCAGATGGCGTTTAATGTGAATAAGTGTGAGGTTATCCACTTTGGGAGTAAGAACAGGAAGGCAGATTATTATCTGAACCGTATAGAGTTTGGGTAAGGGAGTAATACAAAGAGATCTCAGAGTCCTTGTTCATCAGTCACTGAAGGTGAATGAGCAAGTGCAGCAGGCAGTGAAGAAGGCTAATAGAATGTTGGCCTTTATTACAAAGGGAATTGAGTACAAGAGCAAGGAAATCCTGTTGCATTTGTACAGAGCCCTGGTGAGACCACACCTGGAGTATTGTGTACAGTTTTGGTCTCCAGGGTTAAGGAAGGACATCCTGGCTGTAGAGGAAGTGCAGCGTAGATTCACGAGGTTAATTCCTGGGATGTCTGGACTGTCTTACGCAGAGAGGTTAGAAAGACTGGGCTTGTACACGCTGGAATTAAGGAGATTGAGAGGGGATCTGATTGAAACATATAAGATTATTAAGGGATTGGACAAGATAGAGGCAGGAAATATGTTCCAGATGCTGGGAGAGTCCAGTACCAGAGGGCATGGTTTGAGAATAAGGGGTAGGTCATTTAGGACAGAGTTAAGGAAAAACTTCTTCTCCCAGAGAGTTGTGGGGGTCTGGAATGCACTGCCTCGGAAGGTAGTGGAGGCCAATTCTCTGGATGCTTTCAAGAAAGAGCTAGATAGGTATCTTATGGATAGGGGAATCAAGGGATATGGGGACAAGGCAGGAACCGGGTATTGATAGTAATTGATCAGCCATGATCTCAAAATGGTGGTGCAGGCTCGAAGGGCCGAATGGTCTACTTCTGCTCCTATTGTCTATTGTCTATAAAATCTAAATTAAACATAAACAATAACAAGCATAATTTGAAGAAAAATATAACTGATAATTAAATTATTTCACTAAACTGTCATTGAGCCTGATGCTACATTTTTTCAGGCATTTGCATCTTCAGCCTGATGGGAGGTGGAAGAAGAATCACTGGGGAGAGAATAGTCATAGCTTATGCTGCTGCTTTCCTGAGGCAGCAGGAATCGTAGATTAATTCAATTTCACTCTTATCCATCATTTAAATGGAGTCCTTATTTTGATAAAAATGAACACTTGATCTGACAATCAGAATCAGGTTTATTATTGTCTGTCATGAAATTTGTTAACTTAGCAGCAGCAGTACAATGCAATTCATAATAATATATAAAGAAAAAATAAGTAAATCAATTACAGTAAGTATATATATATATATATATAAAATAGATTAAATATAGTGCAAAATCAGAAAAATATATATTTCTTAAAATGTGAGATAGTGTTCATGGATTCAATGTCCATTTCAGAATCGTACGACAGAGGAGAAAAAGCTGTTCCTGAACCACTGAGTGTGTGGCTTCAGGCTTCTATACCGCCTTCCTAATGGTAACAATGAGAAGAAGGCATGCCCTCAGTGATGGGGTCCTTAATAATGGACATCGCCTTCCTGAGGCACTGCTCCTTGAAGATGTCTTGGATATTGCAGAGGCTAGTACCCAAGATGTAGCTGACTAATTTGACAATTTTTTGCAGCTTGTTTTGATCCTGTGCAGTAGCACCCACCCTTCCCAGCTCATACAAGTGATGCAGTCTGTCAGAATGCTCTCCATAATATATCCATAGAAGATTTTTGGGTGTTTTAGTTGACAAATCAATTCTCTTCAACACCTTAATGAAATATAGCTGCTGTCTTGCCTTCTTTACAGATGCATTGATATGTTGGGACCAGGTTAGATCCTCTGAGATCTTGACCCCAAGAATTTGAAATTGGTCACTCTCTCTACTTCTGATCTTTCTATGAGGATTGGTTCGTGTTCCCTTGTCTTACCCTTCCTGAAGTCCACAATCAGGTTGTGGTGAACTACATATACCTGTCTGGACACCCCCCTCTGCTGACTGCTCTCTGGACACGCCCCTCTGCTGACTGCTCCTGTGGCTCCTCCCACAGACCCCTGTATAAAGGAGATTGGAGGCACTGCTCCTCCCTCAGTCTCCAGGATGTTGTGTGATGGTCTCTTGCTGCTGACTGCTCTCTTCCAGCTAATAAAAGCCTATCTCACCTCACGTCTCCGAGAGTTATTGATGGTGCATCATAGGTCTTTAATCTTACTGACATTGAGTGCATGGTTGTTATTGTGATACCACTTAATTAGCTGGTATACTTATCTTCTGTAAGCCCTCTCATCTGTAACATCAGCAAATTTATAGATGGTATTTGAGCTATGCCTAGCTACACAGTCATGGGTATAGACAGAGTAGAGTAGTAGGCTAAGCACCAGTGTTGATCATCAGCGAGGAGGAGATATTATCACCAATCCACACAGATTGTGATCTTCTGGTTAGGAAGTCGAGGATCCAATTGCAGAGGAAGGTACTGGGGCCCAGCTTCTGTAGCTTATCGACCAGGACTGTGGGAATGATGGTGTTAAATGCTGAGCCATAATCAAAGAGCAGCATCCTGACGTAGGTGTTTGTCCAAGTGACCTAAGACCTGTGAACATAAGAACATAAGAAATAGGAGCAGGAGTAGGCCATCTGGCCCATTTAGCCTGCTTCCATTAATGCCCCCTCCCATTCTTACCCCATCCTTTATTTGTTTGTTTGTTTGTTTGTTTTTTATTTATTTCCCACTTTTTTCTTTTCTCTCTTTTTGCTCTCTCTGTCCCTCTCACAATCACTCCTCGACTGCTCTCCATCTCCCTCTGGTGCTCCCCTCCCCCTTTCTTTCTCCCTAGGCCTCCCATCCCATGAACTTCTCCCCTCTCCAGCTGCGTATCCCTTTTGCCAATCAACTTTCCAGCTTTTGGTTCCATCCCTCCCCCCTCCTGTCTTCTCCTATCATTTTGCATCTCCCCCTCCCACTTTCAAATCTCTACTATCTCTTCTTTCAATTAGCCCTGACAAAGGGTCTCGGCCCGAAACGTCGACTGTACTTCTTCCTATAGATGCTGCCTGGCCTGCTGCGTTCCACCAGCATTTTGTGTGTGTTACCTTATTTGTCTACCTGCACTGTACTATCTCTATAAATATAACGCTATATTCTAATATAGGTTTTCCTTTTCGTTTTCGATGCACCTATGTATGGAGTGATTTATCTGATGGCATGCATACAAAGTCTCTAACTGTATCTTAGCACATGCGACTATTAATATTAATGTTCACAATTAATAATAGACTCCACGAGGAATTCATCATCCAAAACCATCATAGAGTCACATTGAAAAGTACAGCACAGAAAGAAGCCGTCTGGCCCATCTAGTCCATGCCAAAACCATTTAAACTCCCATCAACCTGCACTGGGACCATAGACCTCCATTCCCCTACCATCCTTGTACGTATCCAAACTTTGCTTAAATGTTGAAATTGAGTTCACATGCAACACTTATGCTGGCAGCTGGTTCCACTGTCTCATGACCCCCTGAGTGAAGAAGTTTCCCCTCATGTTCCCTTTAAATTTTTCACCTTTTGCCCTTAACCCATGACTTCTGATTGTAGTCTCACCCATCCTCAGTGGAAAAAGCCCGCTTGCATTGAACCTCTCTATACCCCTCATAATTTTGTATACCTCTACTAAATCTCCTCTCAATCTTCTACATCCTAAGGAATAAATTCCTAACCTATTCAATTTTTCCCTTTAACTTAGGGTCTACCAGACCCAGCAACGTCCTTATAAATTTTCTCTCTACTCTGTCAATATTATTTACATCTTTGATATAGGTCAGCGACCAAAACTGCACACAATACTCCAAATTAGTCCTCACTTCAACATAACATCCCATCTCCTATACTCAAGACCTTGAGTTATGAAAGCCAATATGCCAAAAGTTTTCTTTCTAGCCCTATCTATCTGTGTCGATATTTTCAATGAATTGTGGACTTGTATTCCCAGATCCCTTTGTTCTACCACACTCTTCAATGCCTTACCATTTGCTGTGTAAGACCTACTCTGGTTGGTCCTACTGAAGTGCAACACTTTGCACTTGTCTGCATTAAATTCCATCTCCCATTTTTCATCCCAGTTTTCCAGATAATATAGATCCCTTTGCAAGCCTTGATAGCCTTCCTCACTGTCCATTACACTTTTGATCTGCAAATTTGCTGATCCAGTTAACCACATTATTATGAAATCATTGATATAGATGATAAGCAACAATGGTTCCAGCACCAGTCCTTGTGGTACTTTATTAGTCTCAGGCCTCCTGTCAGAGAGGCAACCATCTACTTCTATTTTCTGGCTTCTCCCACAAAGCCAATATCCAATCCAATTTACAACCTCATCTTGAGTGCTGAGCAACTAAACCTTCTTGACCAACTTCCCAAGCGAGACCTTGGCAAGTGCCTTACTAAAGGCCATGTAGACAACATCCACTACCTTGCCTTCATCCACTTTCCTAATAACTTCCTCAAAAATTAGCAAAATACTGTCAACAAGTTCAGGATTTCCACATTTGTGCTCTTATGTACACCAAAGAAATGCCATCACTTCTGGGGTGGCAGGTTGGCAGAGCGGAGATTATCTTTACTAAAGGAGGAGGAAGGCAGTCCTTCCCTTTTCCCTTGGTTACTTGTGCTTTCTCCACTCCTTTCAGTCCTAATGCAGGGTCACAACGCAAAGTGTTGAAAATTCTTTCTACCCCACCAATGCTGCTTGACCTCTGAGTTTCTCCAGCAGTTTGTTTTATACTCCACTCTTTTCGACGCATCTCTGAAGTAATTTCTTCAGTCAGCCATGTCTGATGACCTTGGATTCTCTCCTTAAAGTGCTCCAGCTCTTCATCATCCTTTTAAACTATATTTGATTCCAAACTATTTCAATGGGCTTTAAGTCATTAATCTTAATAGCATTCTTCTTGTCCCATTGTGACTATTTTTGTAATTGCATTGAGCTCTTTTGTTGTGTTACAAATGTTATATTTATTGCATTGATAATACAGTGTTGCTGTACTGGTTAGTCATCTTCTGGATCCACTGGATGGTTCAGATCTAAAATGTGTCTTTGTCAATGGTGGTTGAGAGTCTTTAAATTCACACATCCTTCAGGGTCAATCTGTCAGTCAACCTAAGTCAGATCATTGCAAGCAAAAATAGCTTTTACCGTAATTATTTCTGTTTTATTGTCCCTTGTGAAAAAGTCCAGAGGTAAATGTTAGTTTCTTGACAATCACAAGGAAAGTGTGCCAGTGTCTTTACTTTCTTAGATGAGTAAGATGAGTTCAGAATGTCACTAAACACGCTATCAAACCTTTACAGATGCACTGCTGGAAGTTCCTGGCAAATTACATCATGATCTGGTACTGCAATTCCAGTGTAAAAGATAATGAGAAACTGCAGAGTGATGACTCAGCCCAATATATTCCAGACACATCCCTCCACACCATCAGTAATATCTGCATGAGGCACTGACTCAGGAAGGCAGCATCCAGCATCAAAAATCAAAAAGGAGATTTAGATTGGAATGAACTATCAGATAATGCCTGATTCATATACAGCTAACAAGAGAAAATAATAGGCTTCAGTCCCCTATTGCAAAAGAATTGAATGTTAAGAAAGACTTGTAGTTATTTGATTAAACTTTGATGAGAGTACTGAAAAATTAGCCTGTACACTTAAAGGAAGATATACCGGTTTTGGACGTAGTGTTGTCCTATCAATAGAGACAACTTAAAATCCAATTTTACTTAGAGGAAATTGGAAGAAAAGAGTTGGGAAAATTCTGTGAGTTATTGACAGAAATGTTAGAGAGCTGGAGATAATGGAAGAACTGGGCAGAATCAACAGATATGGGATTGGCCACTTGGGAATGAGATCAGGAAGTGTTTTTTTTTAATTTGGTGGATGGTAAATTTTTACAGCTCTTAACCTCAAAGATCTATCTATGAAAGCTCATTCGTCAAGTATATTCAAGCTCAATTATCAGCATACCTTTGAACATCTAGGAAGTTGGTGCAATAGCAGACACGAAATGCATGAGTAGCCATGATCCTATTAGCATTGGAGCAGTCAGAAGGACTTGCTTTAACTTCTATTTCTTTCTTATTACTTTAAGGTTTTGATATGAATTGAGTTCTCTAGCTGGTCACAGGAGGAATAAAATAAACCCACTACAGGGAGTTAAATTAGGTTTTACTGGAAATGAAGGTGCAGATATCTCATTAAGCTCTGCTTGTTTTATTCTATTGCAGGCATCATGGTAAATCTGTGTTGCCTGCTGTTTTACATGTTTGCAGTGTACAGTACAGATTGTTTATTGCTTCCATATATCAGCAGGAAGTGGATATCCAAGAGGGTGGATATATGAGTTACAGACAGCTTCTGCTTCATGACGGGGAGATACATTGTGGTATGAACCCTTTGTGAAGTTAACATGCTTTGTAGGAGACTGAGAAGCTAAACCTGCAACTGATCATCACTCAAACTGCTGGAGGAACTCAGTGGATCAAGCTATATCTGTGGGAGGAAAGGGATTGTTAGGTTCTGGGTAGGTCCCAAAGTAACAATTTCTTCCTACCACCAACACCCAGCAGAAGTCTGCCAACAGATTACTTGTTGTTCCTGATTCCACAATCTGTAGTCCCTTGTGGCTCTGTGAAACAGATCAGCCTGGTTTTACAAAATGCACCTGAGCCTTTGGTAAGAGAACTATAGGATTGCTCTACATCCACAGGAATGGGATTTGTGTGGGGAACGGTGTAAGGTGGAGAGAGGAGAAAAAAGCTGAGGAATTTGAAATAAAATAATTCAATGACTGGAATAATGCTGTCAAAATCAGTTTCAATGTAGGAAAATTTGCAGAGTCCACTTGAGTAGCCAAGCTGCATCATCTGGCACTGTATCCTATCATCTACATCTCCTCCCTCATCCACTACACGGATCGCTATTCCCTGATACTCCTGACTGGCAACCACCTTTACTAGGATTCAATCCTGCCATTACATAAAGGATAAGGGTGGATAAGTTCAAAGGAGATGAGTGTGGCAAGCTGATTTTACACAGAAAATGAGGATAAACCTGGAATCCACTGCCAGGGGTGATCGTGAAAGAAAAAGATGATAGAGGCATTTAAGAGGCTCTTAGACAGGCACATAAATGTGTAGCAAATGGAGGAATTCAGATCTTCTGTAGGCAGATGGGATTAGTTTAGTTAGGCTAATTTAATTAGTTCTGGTCAATTTTGTGGGCTGAAGTTCCTGTATGTTTTATATCAAATAGAACAGTACAGCACATGAACAGTCCCTTCAGCCTGTGAGGTTGTGCTGAACTAATTAATCTAATGATGCCTAATTAAACTACTTATTTCTGTCTGCACAATGTCCATATAATCCCTGTACTTATCTAAATAATTTTATAAACTTCTATGTAGCCTTCCTTCCACTTCCTATGAGAAAACAACCCTAGTTTGTCTAACCTTATACACAAGCCCTCTAATCCGGGCATCATCTTGGTAAACCTCTTCTGCATCCTCGCCAAAGTTTCCACTCGATTCATATCATGGGGCAACCAGAAATAAATTCAATATTCCAGATGCAACTCAACCAGAGTTTTATAAGCTGCAAAAAAAACATTTTGTTGCCTGGTTCACCTGCAACAGTGGCCCATTATTCAGTCAAGTAGCTATTCAGAATTGTAGCAGTTTGCTCCAGGCTGCATAACCTGAGTAGAAGGAAGAAATTACCCTTGTGGAAGGCTGCAGACCAGGACCCTGAATAGTTACATTCAGAGCCTCTGTCAACATCTGAAAGGCCCTCCAGGCATTTGGCAGAAGCAGCACCTGCACGGCAAAAGCTCTGACATCAGTGCATCAGTCTGTGAAGAGGCAACAATCCATTCCCCAGAAGAAGGGATAGTCTTCAAACTCTGGCCAGAGGGCCTGGCTATTGATGCTATCCTTCTCAACTCTCAATACCAAGCCTGAGTTATCAGGAGTACCTGGATAAACTGGGTCATAGTCTTTTTCTAGGATAAGAGAGCCTGAAATTTGAGGGTACTTCTAGGCCCAAGGGGAAAGATTTAAAATATTTAAATACTGCAGTTCCAGTCATCTCTATCACCTCTTCTGGCAGATCGTTCCATATACTCACCCCCACAAGAAGCATACTTTTCATGCAGAGGATGATGAGAATATTGTATGAGCTGCCATGACAGTGTGGGCATTATTGAGTCATTGCCGAAAGACGATCATAGTTGGGAGCTTAACATCCAAAGATACATATTGTATCAGAAGGACAGGCAGGTGGGCAGAGGGGGAAGGAAGGCTCTAGTGGTAAAAAGTGAAATCAAATCCTTAGGAAAAAGAGACATAGGGTCATAAGGTATTACATTCTTGTGGGTAGAGTTAAGAAACTGCAAGGGTAAAAGAAGAAATCCTGATAGGAAATATAACCAGACCCCTGAACAGTAGCCGGGATGTGAGGTGCAAGTTGCAATGTGAGATAGAAAAGCAGCATAAAAAAGGGAAATGTTATGATTGTCATGGAGGATTTCAATATGCAGCTAGATTGGAAAAACCAGGTTTGTGCTTAAGAAAAAATTTGTAAAAGAAACTTTTGAGAAGACTCTTTAGAGCAGCATGTGCTTGTGCCTACCAGGGAAAAGGTAATTCTGCATTGAGTACTCTGTCATGAACCTGATCTGATTAAGAAGCTTAAGATGAAGCAAAACTTAGGAGGCAGCGATCATAAATGATAGAATTCACCTTGCAGTCTGAGATGGAGAAGCTAAAATCAGATGTAACAGAGTTACAGTGGAGTAAAGGGAATTATAGAGGCATGTGAGAGGAGCTGGCCAAAGTTGATAGGAAAGGGACTCTAGCAGAGATAATGCCAGAATTGCAATGGCTGGAGTTTCTGGAAGCAATTCAGAAGGAACTGGATAGGTTTATTCCAAAGAAGAAGAATAATTCTAATTGGAGGGTGAGGCAAACCTAGTTTTCAAGGAAAGTCAAAGACAGCTTAAAACTAAAAATGACGGTGTATAATATTGCAAAAACATGGTGAGTAGCTAGAGTACTGGGAAGCTTTCAAAAACCAACAAAAGGAAACTAAAAATGCAATAAGTAAAGATGAAATATGAAGGTAAGCTAGATAACAATGTAAAAGAAGATGCCAAAAGTTTTTTTCAGAAATATCAAGAGTAAATGAAAGGTGAGATTGCATATTGGACTGTTAGAAAATGCCACTGGAGAGGTAGAAATGTGGGTAAAGAAATTGCAGACAAACTCAATAGTTATTTGCATCAGTCTTCACTGTAGAAAACACCAGCAATATGCCAGAAATTGAAGTACAATTGGAAGACTACACCTCAGAGTTCTGAAAGAGGTAGCTGCAGGGATTGTGGAGGCATTAATAATGATCTTTCAAGAATCACTAGATTTAGGAATGGTTCTGGAGGACTGGAAAAGTGCAAATTTCACTCCACTCTTTAAGGAAGGAGGGATAAAAGGCAGGAGGGATAAAAGGCAGGAAAGAACAGAGCAGTTAGCCTGACATCAGTGGGTGGAAAGATGCTGGAGCCCATTATTAGGTATAAGGTTTTGGGGTACTTGGAGGCACATAATAAAATAAGCCAAAGTCAACATGGTTTCCTAAAGGGGAAATTTTGCCTGACAGATCTATTGGAATTCTTTGAGGAAATAACAGGCAGGATGAACAAAGGAGAATCAGTGGTTGTTGTGTATTTGGATTTTCTGAAGGCCTTTGACAAGGTGCTGAGCATGAGGCTGCTAAATTATCCCTACGGATAGAAGGTTGGCTGACTGCTGGGATGCAAAAAGAAGGAATAAAGGGGGCCTTTTCTGATTGGCTCCCAGCGATGAGTGGTATTCTGAAGAGGTAGGTGTTGGGACTGCTTCTTTTCATATTATACAGTATGTCAACTATCTGGATAATGGAATTGATGGTTTTGTGGCCAAGTTTGCAGATGATACCAGAATAAGTGGAGAGGCAGCTTATGTCAAGAAAACAAAGAGTCTGCAGAAGGAGTTGGACAGGTTAGAAGAAGAGCAAATAACTGACAGATGGAATGCAGTGCAGGCAAATGTATGGTCATGCACTTTGGTAAAATGAATAAAGGCATTGACTATTTTCAAAATGGGGTAGCAAATTCATAATTAAGAGTTCTAGCACAGGATTCCCCTAAAGTTAATTTACAGGTTGAGACAGTAGTAAGGAGGGCAAATACAATGTTAGCATTCATTTTGAGAGGACTGTAATATAAAAGCAAGGATGTTATGCTGCAGTTTTATAAAGCATTGATCAGACAGCACTTGGAGTATTGTGAGTAGTTTTGGAACCCCTATCGAAGAAGGGATGTGGTGGCATAGGAGAGGGTCCAGAGAAGGCTCATGAGAATGATCACAAGAATGAAAGGGTTAGCACATGAGGAGCATTTGATGACAGTAGGCCTGTACTTCCTGGTGTTTAGAAAAATGAGGGGGTATCTTATTGAAGCCTATTGAATATTGAAAGACCTAGATAGAGTGCATGTGGAGAGGATGTTACCTTTGGTGGTAGAGTCTAGCCTCAGTATGCAGGGACATTGATTTAGAACACAGGTGAGGAGGAATTTCTTTAGCCAGAGGGTGATAAATCTTTGGAATTCATCACTACAGATAGCTGTGGAGGCCATGGCATTGAAGTGAGTTAAGGTGGAAGTTGATCAGTTTCTTGAAGAGTAAGGGTGTCTAAGGTTAAAGGGAGAACACAGGAGAAGGGGTTGATCGGGATAATTAATCATCCACCAGAGAATGGTGTAGCAGACTCAATGAGCAAAGTGGCCTAATTCTGCTCTTATACTTGTGGTCTTAAGGTCTTGTGGCCAGAGAAAGTGGCAGAGGTGACTACAATTGCAGCATTAAAATAAACACATTCAAAAGACACGTTTGGACAGGTACATTGAATTGGGAAGTTTAAACTGCACATGGACCAAATCTGGGAAAATTGGACTAGCTTAAATCAGTAATTTGGTTGGTATGGACGAGTTGGACCTATAGTCTGTTTCTGTGCTGTCTAGCTCTATAACTCTGGACTCTATAACTTCATTACTGCATATCAGGAATCAAGTTATGGAAAGCAATAACATTTTCAAACTGGTAAAAAGGAAAAGAACAAAATGATTTTTTAAAAATGTTATTTGTTTTAATTCTGAATTCCAGAGTGCACAAAAGAATGATTTCAGGGGATTCGACTTTAAAGGAATGCAATCTTTCATATTCCCTTTACTACTTTATATCTACATTAAGAATTATATAAAGTAAGTGCTTTCTTCATCCTGTGTCATCAGGTTGTGCGGAATATAAATGTGTCATGCTTAAAGATAAGCATGCAATATTTCAGGAGATTGATTTTATAAATATTGGATTCAGAGCTTATTTTCTGTTGGAGTTTGGGAATGTTTCCTACAGATACAATGGGTACATGGCTTCCATTTCTGCTGATCAACTGGCAGAGTGGTCACCGGTATCTTTAACCTCTCACTTCAGCAGTCTGAGGTATCCAACTGCTTCAAGTAGGCTTCAATTATACCAGTGTCTAAGAAGAATATCATAATCTGCCTCAATAACTACTGTCCAATAGCACTTCCACTGTGATGAGTACTTTGAGAGGTTGGTGGGGATGAAACATATCAACTCCTGCCTGAGAAGAGATTTGGATCCATTCCAATTTTCCTACTAAAGCAACAAGTCAATAGTAGATGCCATTTCATTGGCTCTTCACCTCATCTAGACAATGAAGATGTATACATCAGGATGCTCTTCATTGAATACTGCTCAGCATTCAATGCTATCATCCCCTCAAAACTAATCAATATCAATTAGCTTGGAGACCTTGGCCTCAATACCTTCTTGTGCAACTGGATCCTTAATTTCCTCACTTGCAGACCCCATTCAGTTTGGAGTGGCATAACTTTTCTTCCATAATCTCCCGCAGCACAGGTGCACCACAAGTCTGTGTGTTTAACCCCCGACTTGACTCGCTTTATAGTTATGACTATGAGGCTAACCACAGCTCCAATGCCATATTTGTCTGTCACTGCTGTTGGCTGATCTTGTTTTAAATTTTTTATTGAGATTCAGTGTGGAACAGGCTTTTCCGGTCCCTCAAGCTGCTCTGCCCATCAACCTCTGATTTAACCCTGGCCTAATCACAGAACAATTCATAATGACTAATTAACCTGCCAACCAGTACATCTACGGACTGTGTGAGGAAACTGTAGCACCCAGAGCAAATCCATGCATTCCATGGGAAGGATGTACAGACTCCTTACAGAGGATGTTGGAATTGAACGCTGAACTCCTATGCCCCGAGCTCTAATAGTGTTGCTCCAATGTGGTGAATCAAAGGTGGCAATGAATCAGCATATGGAGGGAGATTGGAAACCTAGCTGTATGGTGTCACTACGACAACATCTCACTCAATGTCACTGAGATGATTTTTGACTCTCTTCCCGCCATCATGGACATTTACACTACATGCTGCATCTGCCAAGGAATCAGCATTATGAAGGACCCCATGCACCCCTCATACAATCTCTTCTCCCTCCTGCCATCTGGGAAAAGGCTCCGAAGCATTCAGGCTCTCACAACCAAACTATGTAACAGTTTCTTCCCCCAAGCTATCAGACTCTTCAATACCCGAAGCCTGGACTGACACCTTGCCCTATTGTCCTGTTTATTATTTATTGTAATGCCTGCACTGTTTTTGTGCTCTTTATGTAATCCTGTGTAGGTCTGTAGTCTAGTGTAGCTTTCTCTGTGTTTTTGTTTTTCTTTTACGTCTAGTCTAGTTCTTGTACTGTGTCATGTAACACCATGGTCCTGAAAAACATTGTCTCATTTTTACTATGTACTATACCAGCAGTTATGGTTGAAATGACAATAAAAGTGACTTGATTTGACGTAGAAAGGAAATAATAGGCCAGTTAGCCTAAACTTAGTAGTTGGGGAAGTGTTGGAGTCTATTATCAAGGATAAGGTTTTAGAGTTCTTGGAGACTAATAATAAAATAAGTCAAAGTCAGCATAGTTCCTGTAAAGGAAAGTCTAGCCTGACAAGTCTGTTAGAGTTCTTTTGAGGAAGAAACAAGCAGGGTGGACAAAGGAGAGGCGTGGATGTCATTACTTGGATTTTCAGAACGCATTTGATAAGGTGCCACACATATGGCTGCTTAACAAGGTAAAATCCCATGGCATTACAGCAAAGATACTGGCATGGATAGAGGCAAGAGTCAGCGAGTGGGAATAAATGGGGTCTTTTCTGGGTGGTATTTGGTGTTCCTCAGGGGTCAGTATTGGGACCGCTACTTTTCACATTGTTTGTCAATGATTTGGATAAGGAAATTGATAGCTTTTGGCAAGTTTGCAGATGATATGAAAATATGCGGGGGGCAGGGGGGTGGTAGTGCTGAGAAGGCAATGTGATTGCATCAGGGCTTAGCCAAATTGGAAGATTTGGAAATAAAAGAAGCAGATAAAACACAGTGTTGGGAAATATATGATAATGCATTTTTGTAAAAGGAACAATAGTTTGGTCTAGTATCTAAGTGGAGAGAAAATTCAAACATCAGGGGTACAGAGGGACTTAGAATTCCTCATGCAAGACTCCCAGAACGTTAATTTACAGGTTGAGTCTGTGGTAAAGAAGGCAAATGCAGAGTTGGCATTTATTTCAAGGGGAATAGAATATGAAAGCAAGGAGATAAGGCTGAGCCTTTATAAAACACTAGTCAGGCTGCACTTGGAGAATTATCAACAGTTTTGTACCCAATTTCTCGGAAAGGATGTGTTGTCATTGGAGAGAGCCCTGCGGAGGTTCACAAGGATGATTCGGAGAAGGAAGGGGCTTACATATGAGAAGCATTTATATACAATAGACAGTAGGTGCAGGAGTAGGCCATTCGGCCCTTCTAGCCACCACCGTCATTCACTGTGATCATGGCTGATCATACACAATCAGTACCCCGTTCCTGCCCTCTCCCCATATCCCTTGACCCCGCTATCTATAAGAGCTCTATCTAACTCTCTCTTGAATCCATCCAGAGACGTGGCCTCCACTGCCTTCTGGGGCAGAGCATTCCACATATCCACCACTCTTTGGGTGAAAAAGTTTTTCTGCATCTCTGTTCTAAATGGCCTACCCCTTATTCTTAAACTGTGGCCTCTAGTTCTGGACTCACCCATCAGCGGGAACATGCTTCCTGCCTCCAGCGTGTCCAATCCCTTAATAATCTTATATGTTTCAATCAGATCCCCTCTCATCCTTCTAAATTCCAGTGTATACAAGCCCAGTCGCTCCAATCTTTCAACATATGACAGTCCCGCCATTCCGGGAATTAACCTTGTGAACCTACGCTGCACTCCCTCAATTGCACTCCCTCAATTTGGCAGCTTTGGGCCTGCATTCACTGGAATTTAGAAGAATGTGGGGGGGGGGGGTAATCTCATTGAAACCTACCGAATGCTGAAAGGACTAAGTAGGGTAATTGTGGAGAAGATGTTTTCTAGAGTAGGTATATCCAGTACGAGAAGCCACAGCCTCAGAATTAAGGGTCAACCTTTTAGAATAGAGGTAAGGAAGATTTCTCTTAGCCAGAGAGTCATGAATCTGTGAAATGCTCTGGAGGCCAAGTCCATTGGTATATTTAAGGCAGAAGTTGATCGTTTCCTGACTGTCAGAACATCAAGGGATATAGCAAGAGGCAGATGTATGGAGTTGAGTGGAATCCAGGGTCATCCATGGTGGAGTGGTGGACTGGAATCGATGGACTAAATGACCTAGTTCTGCTCCTATGTCTTATGGTCTTATGGACTTCAGGAGGGGGAAACCAGAAGTCCATGACCCAGTCCTTTTGATTTTTGTATGTTGTGTGTGTGTGTGTTTGGAATGGCTGTACCTATTAAGTAATTGTTCTTTTTTCTTTATGCTGTAATGTTATATCCGTGTTGTTATTATGGATTGTCCTATCTGTAATAATGGATTGTCCTATCTGTAATAATGGATTGGTTGTAATATAATTTGTAGGACTTGTTATGAAATTTTCATAACAAGTAATTCAGAAAAGACACCATACCTTACAATAAATACAAACTTGATCCAGTTTTTGAGTCAGGGTCTTGCAAATTCATTTCTTGAAAGAAATCACAGTAAGTTAAAGAAAGTAAGGTATGATTTCACTTATGAATTTGAATTTTAAAACAAGTGTTTGACATGTGGCCACTTAATTGTGCCTGTGTAAGTAATCAGATTGTGTTAAACTGCTACAGGATCCTGTAGTGTTTTTGGGTTGTTTATGGTTTTTCTCAGCATTTTCTATATTTATCATCTTGAATTTGTTGGTCTTTTATTATGTATTTTTGATTTTTTTTGTGTTAACCACCTGATCCTGTATTGTCAAAAGGAACCCTCTGTTTCTGGGAAAAGGTCTCCAACTCTGAGCCAGATGTTCGACACTACCTTTTCGACATCTAGACTATTCAGACTGCGGGGATGTCTTCCATGGAGTGTCATGCTCTTCCATTGGTTAACCTTTTCTTCACTAGTTATAATGTCTTCATTTTTCTCAGTTCTGGGCTTATTTATGTTTAGTGGCTTATACTTCTTATCAGAACTGCATATGCTTACGTGGAGCAAATTATTATTATTATTTCTTATTTTCTCTTTCTCTTTGTACTTGCATATTTTGTTGGGTTTTTTTTTGCATATTGGTTGCTCTCCATCCTGTTGGATGCATTTTTTTTATTGGTTCTATTGTGTTTCTTTAACTTACTGTGATTTCTTTCAAGAAATGAATCTCAGGGTTGTATATGGTGACTTATACATACTTTGATAATAAATCTATTTTGAGCAGGTAACTTTGGAATTGGCATGCTTCTTTGTAAATTCCTAGTTTTTGTCCAAATTTACAATGGAGAATTTGTGTAAAAATAATGTTCAATAAAGGTAAATCATAATGAGAAAATCTTATTGGATTAGCAGCATCATCTAAAAAGAAACAGCGTCTTGTATTCATAAGCTCATTTATAAGTATAGTCTAATCTTATTAACACAAATTCAGGAAATTAATTCTGAGATATTTAAGCTTTTCTATTGTTGTAACAGGATATGTTGGAGATTGCAATTCTACAAGACCCTAACAAATAACAGTGTCATCGTTAAAATGATATAAATGTTTAAAAAGTGCACTTCAGGATGTTACCATGGTCACAGCTAAACTAAGTGACATTCCATTCTATTTAGATATAGCATACATTGGAAAAGAAATATGTCCTAAACACTTCATCAGAGATATTTGATCAATGGAATAATACTACCCTTCATTTAATGACTGGAATCATGTGTGATGACAGATCAATTAATTACATTAATATTTTTATACACACACTACACAAGCTGTGAAAAATATTCTCAAGATATACACTGTTGACCACATTTCAAATTGATTGATGGAACAACCTCAAAGAATGAAAGGATTATGTTCCTCAGAGAGACTTGTTATGGAGTTTTTAATGCAAAATCCACAAAAGGAAATCAAGTAGGTTAAAGGAAAATAGATGTGATCAAATGGTGGAGAAGCTAAGGTAAGTTCTGCTTTTCAGGTGATGACCAGACTCTTGCTGCCAACAGTGGCCAACAACTGGAAGACACAGTGGTACAACTCCAGAGACCTGGGCTTGATCCTCCTCCTCAGTTTACATGTTCTCCCTGTGACTGGATCGGTTTCCATAGGTGCTCTGGTTTTCCCATATGGATTGATTGGTTAATTGGCTACCTGTCCTTTGGGGTACATGGCTTATTCTGATTGAAAGCCGCTTCCATCATCATTAGTCAGTTTAAAAACTGCAGCTGCTCTTCCAATTGGTTAGCTTGCATGCCACAACATCTAGTGTCCAGTTTCAAACACCTCAGGGGATATAAAGAGTAACACATGCAAAAGGTTCACTCTCTCTCCCATAGTCCCCAGAGCCATAAGGGAGGTATGCTCTGTGCGCATTTTTAACTAAGTACGTTTGTGAAATATTTAGCTCTGTAGTTTGTATAACTTGGGGGAACAGATGTTTGGTGGAATTTTCTACTACATGTAAATAAATGATTAATATACTTATTTGCAGTCAGTGTTTTCTGTCTCACTCACCAGACCCGTGAACTTTATTCAAAGTTACACTACTGTGTTCTAAGTTGCCCCAACTGAGTAGATGAGAGACAGAATCTGTGAATAGAATGAGACTTCTGCAAATGGGTGGTTGATGGTTCAGTGGGCCAAATGGCCTGTTACCATGGTGGTTGATTGGGAGATTATCTCTTTGCAGGATATGCCCAATATCCTTAAGGTGAAGGAACAATGAGTGAATCTATTCTGATTCTATGTTTATAAAAATAGAAAATGCTGGAATCCTGAGGTGGTCAGGTAGAATCCTATGATGATATAATACAGAATTAATGATTACAACTGTTTCCAGTTTAGTTTTGCTTGTTCCTATGTTCTGTATCTGGGATTCCCTACTACAGAGGCTTATGAGTACTGTGGTCAATTTTATTTCCAAGCTGTCTTTACTGAATAGCAATTTGGTGCCTCTGGACATGGAAAACCACAGAAAATTCTGCTCCTGATGATGAAGGAAACAATGCAACATGACTACCATTTACAAATGAGACGTGAGACTGTAAATGCTGGAATTAGGAGCTAAAATACCAGTTGTGGTTCTAGATAGTATAGCTATTGCACTACTCCTCCCCCCTGCCTATTTATATTGGTTATTTTCCCTTTAGGAAGAGTTTCAACCCAAAATGTTAACTGTCCATTTCCTTCTATAGATGCTGGAAAACCTACTGAGTTCCTTCAGCATTTGTTTTTTGCCTGTCATACCTTGGTCTGAACATTTGAGACTCCAAGAGTCCTCCAGGTCCCAATGCTCCTCCTCACTGATAATTAATTGATTATTTTCACATGTCCTGTTTTAGTTACTAGTCCACCTGTGCCTTGTTTAGTTTGACTCTTTAAGGTCCCTTGGATTTTTTGTTTTTATTCAGTCTTGAATTTACCTATGGCATATAAAGTGATTATTGAGTCCTAGCCTGTGTTCTCTACAAGCCAAACCACAAATAAAGATTCTTTGCTCAATTCTATTCTTGTATCTTTGTCCTCTCTGCACTTAAGTCTATCAGGTCTATCCACTGGTTAAAGATACAGAACTTTTCCATAACAACCCCAATTCAAACCCAGCCTGGCAGCCACCTGTTACTGCAAGAGTGAGTCATTCATGTACAGAGCAGATAATGAGCATCTCAGATCAGTTCTAATCAGCCAAGAAGTCATAGTGGGTAGACGTGAGCACATGTTCCAGCAAGGTACCCATAGCATGGCTGTCTGTGCAATCAAGTTCCACAGCCTGGTGGTAGGAAGTGGTTGAAACACTGAAGCCCCTATAAAAGTGCTGGTGAGCTGGGCATTCCCAGACATCCAGACCCATCCAGGCAAGAGAGGTCTGTGACAGGTTCCACTATTCCTCCTAGGTCTGCTAAATCCTTGGTCAAGCTCTCTATTTCCACCTCTTGTGGCAAGCAGCAACATGCTGTTGGAGCCTTTTAAAATTCTGGTGCAGCTGGACTTTGCTTTAGCAAGATAACTTTGAGTTCCCCTGTCCCATCTCAAGCAACTGGTAATGGATCTGGACTGAAGACTTTTGGGTCCTGGGAGCATCTACCACCTCACAGCTTCCATCTGTCCACATATAGAACAGCATACCGAGACTATCCAGTTTCACCTTATTCACTCTCCTGAGTTGCCATTAAACTTGGGACACCTCTAGTTAGCCTGTCACAACCTGCAAATTGACCGGTCTATTGGGCTCTCCTTGAATAGTCTTCTTGCTGCCAAGGCACCTTCCTACCTACCTCTCCCGGACTGTCTCCTGCCTCTTCCTAGCTGTCCCAAGCTTCTCCAAAGTATGCAGACCTGCACAAGGTTTTTAGCAAGAAACACTGCCGCTTCATCGGATCTACGGCAGTGAAATTGAATTGCTGCCTGGAACCTGACCACCCAAGGAAGACTCTACTCCCTGTCAGCTCCAGAAAGTGTGCTTGTGGAGAAATACATCTATGCTGCCCTTATGTCTGGTTTTATCACCCCTCCAAATCCTCTGCTGCTATGGGTTTATTCTTCATGGTAATAAAGGATGGCAGACTCCGTTCATGTACAGACTATGGAGACCTTAATAAGATTAAAGTGAAGAACTGGTACCCCTTGCCACTGATGACCATGGCTTTCAAATTGCTATATGAGCCAACTATTTTACTGAACTTGCATACAACCTGGTCTGCATTTGTGAGGGTGATGTCTTCCGCTGGCCTCTATGAATACCTCATGATGCCATTCAGTTTATTCAACACTCATTTGGTCTTCCAAACCCTTATCAATGACACTTTCCAAAGGATATTGCATCACTTTGTCTTCATGTATCTGGATTATCATCTTCTCCAAGAACAACCACAAACACATCGAGCATGTTCGATGAGTCCTTCATTGTTTACTCCAGAACCAGCTATTCATCAAGCTGGAGAAGAGTGAGTTCTACGTCTCCAATCTCCTTCCACGGGTTGTCTCAAAGGGAAGCTGCAGATGGACATTAGCAAGACCCAAGCTATCAGAGACTGGCCACAACCCACCATGATCAAGCAGCTCTAGCAGCTTCTGGAGTTTGCAAATTTTTACCAGTGGATCATCCGCAACTTCAGTTCCATCGCAGCACCCCTTACTGCTCTGACTAAAGGAACCTTTGGCCCATTTTGCTGGACCCCAGTAGCTGAAGTGCCTTTTCAGAAATTGAAACATTGCTCCACAACAGCTCTTATTTTTGTTCTCTCTGACCTGATGTTACCATTGATTGCTGAAGTAGATGCCTCAGGCATTGAGGTTTAGGCTGTTCTTTTGCAATGCCAGCCATCTGACCAGAAACTTAATCGCTGTGCTTTCTTCGCCTGCTGGCTCTCTCCTGCAGTGAGGAGTTATGACATAGGGAATAGAGAGCTGTTGCTGGTGGAGTGCAGCCCTGAGGAACGGAGAAATTGGCTGGAGGGGCTAAACATCCATTTGTGGTTTGGACAGACGACAAGAACTAGTCCTATACAGTATTCAAGAGCCAAACGGGTTGGATTTTCACTGAACTTGGTGGACTTTTTTAAAAAAGTTTTGATTTTATCTGAAGAACCTGAACAAAGAAATTATAGGAGGCCTTTTTTTTCTGTTGGTGAAAGAGGTTAGAATCTATAGGCATAGTTCTGTGATTAACAATAGAGGCAGAAAAAGCTTTTACACCTTGCATGTAGTTACATTCACCGAACATTGTATAGTGCAGCGGAGGAAGTGACCTTCAGCCCACAATGCTGAACTAAATCAACTAGTGACACCCAATGCCTTCTGTCGGCCCATGGTCCATATCCATTCATTTGTGCAGATTCTTATACTTATCTCTTAATGACTCTATGGCGTCTGCGTCCACCATTTTGCATGCACCAATCACATGGGTGTAAAAAGTCCTGTGTTGCAAACCTCCTTTGAATGTTACCTCTCTTACGTGTTAGATTAGACTGTGTCAACAACACACACAAAATGCTGGTGGAACACAGCAGGCCAGGCAGCATCTATAGGAGAAGCACTGTCGACGTTTCGGGCCGAGACCCTTCGTCAGGACTAACTGAAAGGAGAGATACTAAGAGATTCGAAAGTAGTGGGGGGAGGGGGAAATGCGAAATGATAGGAGAAGACCGGAGGGGGTGGGATGAAGCTAAGTGCTGGAAAGGTGATTGGTGAAAGTGATACAGAGCTGGAGAAGGGAAAGGATCATGGGATGGGAGGCCTCAGGAGAAAGAAGGGGGGGGGGGGAAGCACCAGAGGGAGATGGATAACAGGCAGGGTGATGGGCAGAGAGAAAGAAAAAAAACAAACAACTAAATATGTCAGGGATGGGGTAAGAAGGGGAGGAGGGGCATTAACGGAAGTTAGAGAAGTCAATGTTTATGCCATCAGGTTGGAGGCTACCCAGCCGGTATATAAGGTGTTGTTCCTCCAACCTGAGTTTGATTCATTTTGACAGTACAGGAGGCCATGGATAGACATATCAGAATGGGAATGAGACGTGGAATTAAAATGTGTGGCCACTGGGAGATCCTGCTTTTTCTGGCGGACCGAGCGTAGGTGTTCAGCGAAATGGTCTCCCAGTCTGAGTCGGGTTTCACCAATATATAAAAGGCCACACCGGGAGCACCGGACGCAGTATACCACACCAGCCGACTCACAGGTGAAGTGTTGCCTCACCTGAAAGGACTGTCTGGGGCCCTGAATGGTGGTGAGGGAGGAAGTGTAAGGGCAGGTGTAGCACTTGTTCCGCTTAAAAGGATAAGTGCCAGGAGGGAGATCGGTGGGGGGAAATGGGGGGGACGAGTGGACAAGGGAGTCACGTAGGGAGCGATCCCTGTGGAAAGCAGAAAGAGTGGGGGAGGGAAAGATGTGCTTGGTAGTGGGATCCCGTTGGAGGTGGCGGAAGTTACGGAGAATTATACGTTGGACCTGGAGGCTGGTGGGGTGGTAGGTGAGGACAAGGGGAACCCTATCCCGAGTGGGGTGGCGAGCGGATGGGCTGAGGGCAGATGTGCGGGAAATGGGAGAGATGCGTTTGAGAGCAGAGTTGATGGTGGAAGAAAGGAAGCGCCTTTGTTTTAAAAAGGAAGACATCTCCTTCGTCCTGGGCCAATTGGTCCGTCTCCGCACCAATCCCAACCTCACTATACATCAACCGTCTCAACTTCACTGCACCCTGTTCCAATTCCAACCGAACTCCTTCCGAACGCTCTGCTCTCCGTTCCCTCCGCACCAAACCCAACCTCACTATAAAACCTGCTGATAAGGGGGGAGCTGTTGTTGTCTGGTGTACTGACCTCTACCTGGCCGAGGCACAGCGACAACTCTCTAATACCTCCTCTTATTTACCCCTTGAACATGACCCCACTAAGGAGCACCAGGCCATTGTCTCCTATACCATCACCAAACTTATCAGCTCTGGGATCTCCCATCCACTGCCACCAACCTCCTAGTTCCCAAACCCCGCTCTTCCCGTTTCTACCTCCTACCCAAGATCCACAAACCTGCCTGTCCAGGTAGACCTATTGTCTCAGCTTGCTCCTGCCCCACCAAACTCATTTCTGCATACCTTGACATTGTTTTATCCCCCCTTGTTCAATCTCTTCCCACCTATGTTCGTGACACTTCTCATGCTTTGAATTTTTTCAATGCTTTTAAGTTCTCTGGCCCCCACCGCCTTATTTTCACCATGGACGTCCAGTCCCTATATACCGTAGATTCCGGACTACAGAGCGCACCTGATTAAAAGCCGCTGGCTCTAATTTTAGAAATAAAATCAATTTTTTAATTGTAAAGGCCGCACCGGATTTTAGGCCGCACCGGATTTTCGGCCGCAGGTGTCCCACGTTGTAATATGAGATATTTACACAGAAAGATATTACACGTGAGGATTTTTTTAACTTTTAATTAAATCCATATGGTAACAAAAACAAATACATATTGCAAATGCTTTTTTTCAAACCGGGCCCGTAACGCGGCTACTTTTAAATATACGTTGCGTATACTTCTTTACTGAACAACATTCCAATATCTCCTAACGACTAGTAAAAAATATATATACTGCAGCCTACCAGGAAAAGTTATTGATGGCCTTTAACTTAAAAGCAGCGTTCGCTCAGATCCAAAGCCGCTCGCATAATGCGCTCCCTCCCTCCGTCCCGTTTCATCGCAAACCGGCATTTTCCCACAAGACACCGCGAAACCGGGTGTGACGTCATAGCATCCCGCGATGTAGTACAGAAAACAAATATAGTTAAAACTCTTCTAACTTTAACTAGAAAATGAATTACTAAGCGAAAATATTATAAACTAAGTAACTGCCATAAGGCAGCACAATGCTTCGAGTGTTTTCCATGTTGATGAGGGTGAGTACAAATGACTGATTTACAATAATTTAATTGTGAAAGTGCGCTTGATTTATCGTACAATTTCATTGGACCTCTGTGAACTACTCATCAATTTTATTGGTCTACTGTTATGAGGCAAAATGTTTACGAGGCGGCATGAAAAAAAACCATGTATTAGGCGCTCTGGATTATAGGCCGCAAAGTTCAAAGCTGTTCAAAATGTGGGAAAAAAGTAGCGGCTTAAAATCCGGAATCTACGGTACCTACATCCCCCACTGAGATGGTCTCGAAGCTCTTCGCTTTTTTTTGGATCCCAGACCTAACCAACTCCCTCTACCACCACTCTCCTCTGTCTAGCGGAATTAGTTCTTACTCTCAATAATTTCTCCTTTGGCTCCTCCCACTTCCTCCAAACCAAGGGTGTAGCCATGGGCACCCGTATTGGTCCCAGTTATGCCTGCCTTTTTGTTGGCTTTATGGAACAGTCCATGTTCCACATCTATACGGGTATCCATCCCCCTCTTTTCCTTCGCTACATCGATGACTGCATTGGCACTGCCTCCTGCACGCATGCTGAGCTCGTCGACTTCATTAACTTTGCCTCCAACTTTCACCCTGCCCTCAAATTTACCTGGTCCATTTCCGACACCTCCCTCCCCTTTCTTGATCTTTCTGTCTCCATTTCTGGAGATGCCTTATCTACTGATATCTACTATAAGCCTACAGACTCTCACAGCTACCTGGACTATTCCTCTTCCCACCCTGTCTCTTGCAAAAATGCTATCCCCTTCTCACATTTCCTCCGTTTGCGCTGCATCTGCTCTCAGGATGAGGCTTTTCATTCCAGGACAAAGGAAATGTCTTCCTTTTTTAAACAAACGGGCTTCCCTTCTTCCACCATCAACTCTGCTCTCAAATGCATCTCTCCCAATTCCCGCACATCTGTCATCACCCCATCCGCCCGCCACCCCACTTGGGATAGGGTTCCCCTTGTCCTCACCTACCACCCCACCAGCCTCCAGGTCCAACGTATAATTCTCCGTAACGTCTGCCACTTCCAACGGGATCCCACTACCAAGCACATCTTTCCCTCCCCACCTCTTTCTGCTTTCCGCAGGGATCGCTCCCTACGTGACTCCCTTGTCCACTCGTCCCCCCCATCCCTTCCCACCGATCTCCCTCCTGGCACTTATCCTTGTAAGCGGAACAAGTGCTACACCTGCCCTTACACTTCCTCCCTCACCACCATTCAGGGCCCCAGACAGTCCTTCCAGGTGAGGCGACACTTCACCTGTGGGTTGGCTGGTGTGGTATACTGCGTCCAGTGCTCCCAGTGTGGCCTTTTATATATTGGTGAGACCCGACGCAGACTGGGAGACCGTTTCGCTGAACACCTACGCTCAGTCCACCAGAAAAAGCAGGATCTCCCAGTGGCCACACATTTTAATTCCACATCCCATTCCCATTCTGATATGTCTATCCATGGCCTCCTCTACCGTCAAAATGAATCCAAACTCAGGTTGGAGGAACAACACCTTATATACCGGCTGTGTAGCCTCTAACCTGATGGCATGAACATTGACTTCTCTAACTTCCGTTAATGCCCCTCCTCCCCTTCTTACCCCATCCCTGACATATTTAGTTGTTTGTGTGTTCTCCATCTCCCTCTGGTGCTCCCCCCCTCCTTTCTTTCTCCCGAGGCCTCCCGTCCCATGATCCTTTCCCTTCTCCAGCTCTGTATCACTTTCGCCAATCACCTTTCCAGCTCTTAGCTGCATCCCACCCCCTCCGGTCTTCTCCTATCATTTTGCATTTCCCCCTCCCCCCACTACTTTCTAATCTCTTACTATCTTTCCTTTCGGTTAGTCCTGACGAAAGGTCTCGGCCCAAAACATCGACAGTGCTTCTCCTATAGATGCTGCCTGGCCTGCTGTGTTCCTCCAGCATTTTGTGTGTGTTGTTGTTTCAATTTCCAGCATCTGCAGATTTCCTCGTGTTTGCAGATTAGACTGTGTAGATGTTTTTCAATGTACAAAAAAGAGCTGAACACATTGACCTAGCAACACACACAAAATGCTGGTAGAATGCAGCATGTCAGGCAGCATCTATATGGAGAAGTGCTGTCGACGTTTCGGGCCGAGACTCTTCATCAGCACATTGTCCTGCCATCTTTACTACTTTTTCCCTTCCCCTGCTAGATTCTTGTTGCTATCTATTTCCAATTCTCTTTGTTCCATTAGTCCTTAATTAAGCGATTGTGAAGCAACAAGTTTTATGACATTTTTGTTTTGGCTTCTGAAAAAAAACTTGGACCAAACCATCAGAATCTAACAAACTTGGCATAGTTGGCAGGATGGTGGCAAAGATTCAAGGACTTGAAAGAATCCCAACTGATGTCGAAATTTTTTAGCACCTAATCTTGAAAAGAGGTAAGTGCTTTCTCTAATTCCAAGTAGTCTGAGAGAAGCAACTAGTTCTAGCTTCATTACGCCATGGGATGGAAGTAGGAGTGAGGAAACAACTACATTGCTATTTTGAAAAAAGCAGATTTGTAAAAATTAAACACATGCAAGTTGGTGGGGTATAAAAATTCTTGAATACATGCAAGCCAGTGACGTACAAAAGAATAATTAAATACAGCACACTGCAAAAGACTTGGGTGCATATACATAGCTGGGGTGTCTAAGAATTGCATGGTGCTGTAGTAATTTTCTATATTGCACTGTACTCCTGCTGCAAAAAAAACAAATGTCATGACATATGTGAGTGATGATAAACCTGATTCTGATATGAGTCTCTATTGTGGACTAGGAGTGGGAAGAGGGTGCAGAGAGGGGAATCTTGGCTGGGAAAAGGGGAAGGGAAAGGGAAGGAAGTGGAAAGCACCAGAGAGACATTCTGTAATGATCAATCAACCAATTGCTTGAAATCGAATGACCTTGCTTGGTGTCTTGGGGCTGAGTGTGTCAGCACCCACACCACCATCCATCCTACTCCAGACACTCCTTCTCTGCCACCTGTCCCACTCCCCTCACACAGCACTCCACCCTCACTATTCCCAATATATTTTGCTTCCAGCAGATTTACAAACCCACTCTCCACTCCACGTTGATAAATACAGTACTATATAAACCAGTGGGTTTTGAAAGAAAACTTTGGTTTCAGGATAATTTATAAAAATTTTGGTTTCAATCTAACAATATTTTGAGATTGTGGACAAAGTAATAGAAAATACATACATTTAAAAGTGTCCAAGGTCGTGAAGCCAAGCTTGTACCTGAATAAAAAAAAATCTCAGTTTGATAACATTATTAAAAATGCAGATGAAGTATACCAGCAATGTTAAGTTTATTAAGGAGGCATGTGATAAGATCCAGAGAATATCAGGAGGGAAAAGAAAAACTGGGAATGTGTGAGTTAAAGATAAGAACACATGATCAATTTGATCAAATGTGCGAGTGAATGCATTAACCGAATGAACAAATAAGTAACATGTTAAGTATAATTGAATTGAAGTGCAGTGTACGGAGTTTTAAATCAGACTGAAGCAACATTAAAAGGCTCTGCAGCGACTTCAAGGGGACAGTCTTGCCAGTGATGCTTCTGGAGATACTACCAGTGACAGTGCCAGTGATACCTCTTGGGAAACCAACCCTACATCAGACAGTGCTCCGAGACAATGACTGTACCCATACTCCACGGAATTCCAGCCTATGTTGGACAGCACTCCGAGAAAGTGGCATCTTCCAGATTCTGAAGAACTACAGGATGGATGTGACATGGGCTTTACTACAGCCTCTAATAAACATCTAGTGAGGATGACAGTGATGAAACAATAAGATTGGTAGCCATGTCACAGCTTGTCCAATAAAGACCAAGGGAGTGAAGACACATTGTACTGAAGGTGGAATCTATGAAAGGAGACTGTCAGTGGCTCTCTGGGTAGCTAATCAATGTATTGTCAAGCTAATCCCTCTAGTGGCAGGTCTATCAATTTTTGTGCAACTACTCAACTATCTGCTCAGATGACCCTGTGACTCTTAACAAAAAGTATTTCCAACTTTAAAGACAGCACTGTACACTGCACTTGCATTAAGAATCCCTGATACAAATAACCATTTATCCTATATGTCAACAAGAAACACATGATGGGAGTCTCAACTTAAGAACATAGAGACAAACAGTGCCTTGTCGGTTATCACTCTGCCAGAGATCTAATTCCACATATTCATAGCTCCTCGGCAATTGTGTAAGCAATTCAAATGCCTGGATGGTCTGTTGTTTCTGAAATTGAAGCACTGGCGTTAGGCTCTTGGCACCTCTGCGCAACAAGCAGAACTGAAACCTCTGCTTGAAAGTTGTCAGAAGGAATATCTACACTGATTCCCAATATGCCTTTGGAGTTGTTCATGATTTTGGAAACTTATGGAGACAATTAGGATTTCTTACACATTGGATCCCCAATCAAGAACTAGTAAAAGAACTCATGAATGTCATCAGAATTTGTTGCATTAAAAGCCACTCCAATTGACTATTACGGAACATCGTGCAAATGTATTCACAGATTAAATTATGGAAAAGACAGCATGGTCAAAAAAATCAAAGAATTGTAAGAAGTACTAAGAACATATGTATCCCTCCTTTTTTCTTTCACATTTAAATCCCTTACTTCCAGCTTCTTTCGGTTAAGATTTACGTTTTTTTTATGTGTAAACATATTATAGCTCAGGTAGTAGACAATATACCTTCTTTTTATAAATACAGCTCTGTGGTAATAAAAGTTCTGATTAACTTTTCTATATATCATAAGGTTGGCTTGGAGTTGTGGGAGGGTGGGGTGGTAACTAATGTTATATGATTTTACTTTTCCTTAACTGTTATGAACTGTACATTTGATACATTTGTTTTGCACTGTATAAATCTCTTTTTTACTGTTTTTGTTGCATTGCAGAAACTTAAAAATTTTTTTTTTAAAAAGAACATATGCAGTGACTCACAACTGGAATTATGAAAATGGAGTTTGCCTATGCCTCACAGGTGAACATAAAAGTATTCGAGAGATGCAAGCTCAATGCTCTAACCAGTAAAAGTAGTTTTGGATGGAGAATGGGGCATGGAGCACAGCACTAGTCATAGACTAGTAGTCCAACTATGTTGGTTCCTTATCTGGCAAAGCAGGTACACCCCCTAGGACACATTGTAGTGGAAAAGACCATAAGATAGAGGGACAAAATTAGGCCATTTGGCCCATTGCATCTGCTCCACTAATTCATCATGGCACTTTCTCTCTCTCACTCTGTCACTCTCTCTCTCTCTATTGTAGGATAGTGAAAATAAACTCAATCATCACTTCCAGTGGAGAACCTGACTGAGAATGAAGGAAAAACATGCAATATTATACTATACTGGAGACTGGTATTGACAGAAAGACACAGTTAGAAAATGGGGAATTGATGGGCTAGATGACCTCTTTGCAAACTGTAATGATTCTATTTCTAACCAATATCATCAAAACAATTTGTGTTGACTCTATGACTCATTTGTTGAACTAATTGCCTATTTATCAAAAAAAATTAGCCATGACTAAAATTTTAAACTGCCCTCTTGACTGTGAAAACATTTTGAAATATCCAGAGGATATGAAGTATGCTAAATAAAGGGAATCTGTTTCTTATTTTCTTTCTAATAACATCCCACATCACTTCAAACACAGCACCAATCAAAAATTGCACTATAAATCAGAGGGGACTCGGATTTGAAGTTTAAAAATTGTGCCTGATAGAATATATATTGATAAAACAAATGGAATAAATGGTCCACAGTAAAATCCCTATGAGGGTTTCTCTCATTAGAAAGGCATATTTTTCATTGCTGATAACTGTAGCCGAAAATTTCAATATGTTGAACACAAACTTTGCCTGTGGGTGTTTTAGTTAATAAACAGAATAAAAGAAGCAGATTTACAAAGCACAGTAAATGAACGATCCCATTCAAAGTCATTAATGCTTTCTGTCAAAGTCTGTTTTTCAGTGGCTTGTTCTCCAAGTGATATACAACACCTGAGGATGCATTTCTGTCAAATAATGCCATTAACAACCATAGAACTCACTCAAAAGCAAAAATCATGATCAATGAAAATAGTAATCATGTTTTAATGCAGTTTAACTAGGGATAATTTGCAATATTGCAAGAGTGAAGCATGAATCCCCCGTAGCAAACAAATTAGTGTAGATAGGATTTTTAAAAATACCACCATCTTTTCTCTATGGTAGCGGGATAAAAATCTGGTGGGCATAGGTTTAAAGTGAAAGGAGTAAGATTTAAAAGGGTCCTGAGGAGCAAGTCCTGCAAGTTGTGGTTATCTAGAAAGAGCTGCCTGAGGAAGTGGTGGAGGCAGGTGAAATTACAACATTTAAGAGACCTTCAAACAGATACATGGATGAGAAAAGTTTGGAGGAGTATGAGCATTATGCAGGCAGATGCTAATAGTTTGGATAGAGATCTTGCTTGGCATGGATAAGTTGGACTGAAGGGCCTTTTCTCCTCTTGTATAGCAATATGACCCAAAAACTCTAAACTGCACATAACCTTCCAAACCAGAATGAGTAGAAAAGTACTGCATAAGCATTGAAGATTTTAATAATGTAAACTTAATATGTGTCAAAAAACAATCTGTATCAGTTTCACAATAAACCTGAATGCAATGTTGAATTGGTTTAAATTAAACATATACTCAATCTTGATGGTTATAAATGATGCCTTTCGGAACAGAAGCCTGCAATCCCAAACCACCAGGTTCAGGAACAGCTAATTTCTGACAGCAATCTTGAACTGACCAGCACAACCCTAATTCTACCTCAGCAATGGAACACTTCCAAACACTTCTCATACTACCATGGCCTTGACTCTAATTGTGTGTGTTTTATTTTGCATGCAGTCTTTTCCTTCACAGTCTTATCCAATTTATGTTCTTTAAGCTGTCTGTACCTACGTGTCTGCAATGCAACTGCATGTAAGTTATTCTCATTGTATCTGTATCCCATTATACTTATGCACAACAATCAAAAAAAATTGATCAGTAACTGTCACATTATTCCTTGCAGGTGAATGCAGAATAAAACAGCCAGAGCAACCATGATCAGTTCCAGATCTGTTCCAACAAGCATAAGTAAATAGCCAGCAATAGCATGTTGACAATGTTTCTGGTGAATGTTTGTTGGGAGTGGTCTCTCCACCAGCTACAAGACCATACGTCATAGGAGTAGAATTAGGCTACTCGGCTCATTCTAACATGGCTGGTTTATTATCCTTTTCAGTTCCATTTTCCTTCATTCTCCCTGTAAATTTTGTCAGTCTTACTAATCAAGAATCTATTAACCTCCACTTTAATTATATCCAAAATACTTGGTCTCAACAGCCATCTGTGGCAATGATTTCCACAGATTCACCCTGTCCACCTCGGCTAAAGAAATTCTTCCTTAACTCTGTGCTTAAAGAACATCCTTCTATATTGAGGCTGTGCCCTCTGATCTGAGACTCATCCACTATAGGAAACAGCCTTTCCAAGTCCACCCTATCTTTCAATATTCAAAAGATTTCAAGGGGATCCCCTCTCATTTTTTCTAAACTCCAGTGAATGCCACCAAAAGTTCCTTATGTTAACCGTTTCATTCTCATAAGTGTCCTCTGGACCCTCTACAATGCCAACAAATCTTTTAGATAAGGGTCTCAAAATCATTCACTTTACTCCAAGTGTGGTTTGACTAATGCCTTACAAAGACTCAGTATCACATCCTTGCTCTTACATTTTAGTCCACTCAAAATAAATATTAACATTGCATTTACCTTCCTTACCACTGACTCGATGTTTTGAATTTTCTCCCCATTTAGAAAATACTCTATGACCATACACTTCCCTACACTATTATCCATCTGCCGCTTCTTTGCCCGTTCTCCTAACTGGTACAAGCCCTTCTGCAAACTCCCTGCTTTCTCAACACTACCTGCCCTTCCACCTATCTTTGTATCATCTGTAAACTTGGCCACAAAGCCACCAATTTGGTTAACCACAGAAGTGGTCACTGCGGAACACCACTTTTCACTGGCAGCCAACCAGTATAGTCCCCCTTTATTCAGACTCTTTGCCTCCTGCCAATCAGCTAATCTTCTATCCATGTTTGTATCTTTCCTGTAACACCATATACTGTTGTTAAGTAGCCTTATGAGTGGCACCTTGTCAAATGTCTTCTGATTACCCAAGTAAATAACATCGACTGAATCTCCTTTGCCTAATGTGTCTGTTATTTTCTCAAAGAATTCCAACAGATTTCCCCTTAAGGAAACCATGCTGACTTTGGTTTTTGTTATCATGTAGCTCAAAGTACCTTGAGATTTCAACCTTGATAATGAACTCTAGCATCTTGCCAACCACTGAAGTCAGGTTGTCCAATGCCTTATAAAGGCTCAGCTTTGCAAACTTGCTTTTATATTTTAATCCTGCTGAAAGAATGTCACAATGCAGCGGTTTAAGAGAGGAAGATTAATTTTAGATAAGGCCATGTCAAGTCTGTATTGTAAGCTGCATTTTCTTTGGCAAATGTTCACCAAGCAGTTCACCTTCACCCTCTTTTTCAATGGGCATGATTCACCTCACAAACTTAAACAAACTTGGTATTTAATGCTTTGGTCAAAAATGAGCTCACTCACACAAAAAAATGCCATTAGTTAAGAAAGGAATAATAGTGTACTTAAAACAATATCATCAAATTTAACATTCATTATGCTGATAGGCTAAAAGCAGGTCACAATCTCCCTCTGGGATTTGCTTTAATAGGCTCAATTTATCTTTAAACTAATGCTCCCAATTTTATAGTAAAACTGCAAGAAAAATCAGAGGACATTTTCTTCGAGTTTTGTTCTCTGTCCCAAGAAATGCCCCATCAGAAATTGCTGTCTTAAAATTTGGCAAGTCATTAATTTAAGAAATATCTTGTATTTTTTGTTGGTAATAATACAAGCCAAGGAAATTAGACTTGGTTACTGTGAAAAGCATGTTCCTCATCAAAGGTCTGTGGCACCAACAGAAGTATCAATAATTAAGATGCAGCATAGTCATTGTGTTCTAATTCAGTAAGCCCTTCACCTTTCATATCGGGTTAATCAGAATGCTTATTCAAATGTAGCCTAATAAGACTGAGGCTCAGGCAGATGTCGACTGATATGGAAACTAGCATGTAGCTTTATTTGCTGCAAGAAGGAGCTGCACAACTATGCCATTGCTGCCTGACTAACTGTGACAATAGAGATTTCAAGGAAATGAAAGTCATCTGGATAGGCTGTTATAAGATCAATGAATAATTTAAGTGCTCATAATGTTCTGCTTCAGTCAAGCAAACTGCATTAATATTTGAGTGGAGAAAGTGCTGTCTTAAGTTGATCCACAATTTCAATTTGATGAACTCATCTATTAGTGTTTTACATGATTTTTATATAATTTAACAAGTAATACAACACACAGTGCAGCTAAACAGAAAAAGAATTGCTACTCTTTTTTATATTATCCTGGAATTTTGGAAGAAATTTTAGGCACAAGATAAATAAATAAAATGTTTGTAGGTAGACTCTCCTCTGAAGATATTTAAAGCAAGTGCATAAATTGCAGGGCATACGTTGTGTGGAATAACGGTGTATCTAAGGGGGAAATTTGCCGGGAAGATCTAGGTTTTATAATGATAACAGAACCCAATATATAGCCTGGAAAATGGTATAATATTACTATCCTGTGATACTGTGGAGTAGAATTTTTGCTTTAAATGCACTCAGCCAAACAGATGCAAATTGAACTTGAATTTGCTCTAAATTGATAGTATAATTTGCAACTCAACTTCTTAGATCCCAGACATGAAATTCTCCATGACTCAGCATAAACTCATAATAGACTATAATTGTTTTCTTATTTTACACTGAAGAATGTTCTTTGATGTACTTAAGACTGACAATTTGGTGCAGTTTTAATAATGTAGCAGAAGATTATTTTCCCAAAAAATTATTATTTTTAATTAGAATGCCTATGCCTCCATCTGACAGTAATCTGATTTGACGTCACTGAAAATGACTTATAAAGACATTTAGAGTCATGGATTAATTTCCTAAGAGCCTACTATTTAATTTCTTAGTAAATTGACTTTTTTAACAAGAGCTTACAGCTGAGGTGTTCACTTTGTTGAATTTTAGATCACAAAAAACAACTGTGATTGCAGTAAAGGGAGAACAATTGTCATCTTTGCTTTACCTTTTTTAGACTTTTGCGAGGTGCACTGGTTTCTAGTTCAATGTTCTTCTTGCAATCAAGATTAAATATCAAAAAAACTTAACTAATGATGGACATTACTTGTATTAAAGCTCTCATCTTCTACATTGGATTAGCCAATTAAAGTGAAACTGCTCAACTTGAGAGTAGGAAATTACGTAGTGGGTTAAAGGTGGCCCAAAGCCTTCAGAAATATGGCCAACTATATGACGATTTGATCACATTCAATGCAAAAAATTTTGGGTGCATTATAAATTAGAATATTTGGCCTTTACATATAAACCAAAAGGAAAGCCATTTTTAGATTTTACATAGAGTATAAACCAAATGGTAAGACTAAACATTTACAGTCATACAACATGGAAACAGGACCTATGACCCAAATTGTCTATGCCACTAAGATATTCATTTAAGCTAGCCCCATTTAGACCTTAAGACAGTAAATCATAGGAGCAAAATTAGATGATCTGGCCCATTGAGTCTACTCTGCCATTTCACCATGGCTGATCCATTTCCCATTCAGCCCCAATCTCCTGCCCTCTCCCTGTAACCCTTTCATGCCCTGACTAATCAAGAATCTATCATCCTCTGCCTTAAATATACCCAATGGCATGGCCCACACAGCCAGCTGTGGTAATGATTTTCACAAATTCTCCGCTCTCTGGTTAAATAAATTTCTCCTCATCTCTGTTCTAAATGAATGTTCCTGTATACTGAGGCTGTGTCACCTGGTTCAAGACTCCCCCACCAGAAGAAGCATCCTCTCCACATCCACTCTATCAAGACTTTTCAGTATTTGATAGGTTTCAGAGAACCACCCCCCCATTATTCTGAATTCCAGTAAGTACAGGCCCAGAGCTATCAAATATGCCTCAATCCCAGAATCATTTTTGTGAACCTCCTTTAAACCCTCTCCAATGCCAGCACATCCTTTCTTAGATAAAGGACCCAAAACTGAACACGATGCTCCAAGCGAGGTCTCACCGGTGCCTCTTAAAGCCTCAAAATTCCATCTTTGCTTTTATATTCTTGTCGTCTTGAAAGGAATGCTAAAATTGCATTTGCTTTCTTCTCCACTGACACAACCTGAAAACTAACCTTCAGTGAATCTTGCATGAGGATTTGCAAGTCCCTTTGACCCTCATTCTTTTTAAATTTTCTCTCTATTTAGAAAATAGACTACATTTTTATTTCTTCTACCAAAGTGCACAGCCATACACTTCCTGACGCTGTATTCCATTTGCCACTTCTTTATCCATTCTTCTAATCTGTGTACGTCCTTCTGTAGCCTCTCTACTTCTTCAAAACTACTTGCCCCTCCATCTAGTTTCATATTGCCTACAGGCTTTGCAACAAAGCCATCAATTCCATCATCCAAGTAATTGACATATAACATGAAAAAATTGGTCCAAACATACCCCCTTGTGGAACAACACTAGTCATTGGCAGCCAGTCAGAAAAGGCTCCCATTATTCCCAGTCTTTGCCTCCTGACAATCAGCCAATGGTCTATCCATGCTAGTATCTTTCTTAACTTGTTAAACAGCCTCATGCATGGTACCTTATCAACAGCCTTCTGAAAACCCAAGTGCACAACATCCACCAATTCTCCTATTACTATTGTGCTTGTTATTCCTTCAAAGAACACCAACAGATTTGTCAGGTAGCATTTTTCCTTAAGGAAATCATGGTGACTTCACCCTATTTTATCATGGCCTCCAAGTACCCTGAAAACTCATCTTTAATAATTGATTCCAACATCTTCCCAACCACTGAGGTCAGGCTAACTGGCCTATAATTTCCTTTATTCGGCCTCCCTCCCTTCTTAAAGACTGGTGTGACATTTGCAATTTTCAGATCTCGGGAATCATGTTTCTTGAAAGTTCATCTCTAATGCCTCCATAATCTCTTCAGCTACTTCTTTCAGAACATTGGGGTGTAGACCATTTGGTCCAGGTAACTTATCTACCTTCAGAGCACTTGCACCGTTATAATGGCAACTTCACTCACTTCTGTCCTCTGATACTCTCGAACTTCCGGAATACTGCTAGTGCCTTCCACAGTGAAGACTGATGCAAAATACTTACTCAGTTCAACCACAATTTCCTCGTCCCATATTACTACCTCTCCAGCATAATTTTCCAGTGGTCCTCTCTTTTAGTCTTTATATATCTGAAGAAACTATTGATATCCTCTTTTATATTATTGGTTAGCCTATCTTTGTATTCCATCTTTTCATCTTTATGACCTTTTAAGTTGTTTTCTGTTGGTTTTTAAAAGCTTCCCAATCCACTAACTTCCCACTAATATTTGTTCTATTATATGCCCTCTCTTTGGCTTTTATGCTGGCTTTGACTTCCCTTGTCAGCCACGGTTATGGTATTCTGTCATTAGAGTACTCCTTATTCGGGATGTACATATCCATTTTGTGCCTTCCAAATCGCTCCAAGAAACTCCAGCCATTGCTTCTATGCTATCATCCCTGTTAGTGTCCCCTTCCAATTAACTTTGGCCACTTCCTCTCTCATGCCTTTGTAATTCCCTTGACTCCACTCTAATACTGACACATCTGACATTATCTACTCCCTCTCAAATTGCAGGGTGAATTCTATCATGTTACAATCACTGTGCCTTCAGGGCTCCTTTGTCTTAAACTATCTCATCAATTCCTGTTCATTGTACAACACTGAATCCAGAATAGCTAATCTCCTAATGGGATCAATCATGAGCTGCTCTAAAAAGCTATCTTGTAGGGATCCTCCTCTAGGGATCCAGGACCAACCTAATTTTCCCAATCAAGAGAAAATCTGCAGATGCTGGAAATCCAAACAACATACACAAAGTGCTGAAAGAACTCAGCATACAAGAAGCATCTACGGAAAAAGCACAGCTGACATTTCAGGAAAAGACCCTTCATCAAAACTGGAAAATAAAGATGAGGAGTCAGAGGAAGAAATTGTGGTGGGGGAGGAAGAAACACAAAGTGATAGGTGAAACTGGGAGTGGAGGGCAAAGTAAAGAGCTAGGAAATTGATTAATGAAGGAGATACAGGCTAGATGAAGGGGGGAATCTTTTGGGAGAGGACCGAAGTCCATGGAAGAAAGAATAGTGGGAGGAGCACCAGAGGGAGGTGATAAGGAGATGTTTTTCCCAATTTACCTGCATATTGAAATCTCCCATGCCTATCGTAACATTGCCCATTTGACATGCATTTTCTATCTCCCATTGTAATTTGTTATTTACATCTCTGCTTCTGTTTGGAAACCTGCATAAAACTTTCATCTGTGTCTTTTTACTCTGGCACTTCCTTAGACCTACCCACAACAATTCTCCTTCTGATCCTATGTCACACATTTCTAAATATTTGATTTCACTTATACCAACAGAGCCACCCCGCCCCTTCTGTCTACCATCCTGTCCTTCTGATAGTGTGTATCCTTGAATGTTAAGCTCCCAGCCATAATCTTCTTTTAGTCATGATTCCGTGATGTCCACTTTATACGTACTGTTTATCTATTTTATTTTGTATACTGTGTGCAATCAAATATTACATCTTCAGTCCTGTATTCATCACCCTTTTTTATATTGTCCCCTTTTCACATTACATTGACTGCATCATCAACCTGCCCTTGCTAGCAGTCTAATTACACACTGCTTCTGTTAGCAAACCAACAGCCCCATCCTCACTCCTAACACACTAGTTCCCATCACCCTGCCAAATTAGTTTTAACCCTCCTGAACAGCTCTAGCAAACTTACCTGCAAGGATATTAGTTCTCCTTGTGTTCTGGCGTAACTCACCCGTATTGTACAAGTCGTTCCTTCCCCAGAGGAGATCCCACTGATCCAGAAGTCTGAACTCCGGCCTCCTGCACCAGTTTGTGTGCATTTGGCTCATCTCTCTCTGAACATTTACTATCCATGAACCTGTCAATGTCTTGTAAGTGTTTCAATTGTATCTGCCTCAACCACTTCCTCTGACAGCTCATTCCACTTGCACACAGGTGCTGCTTGTAGAAGTTGCCCCCTCCCACAACTCATTTTTAAGTCTTTCCTCTCTCACCTTCAAGCTATGCCCTCTCATTTTTAGTTCCCTTGCACTGGAAAAGCCAAGTACAATCACCTCATCTATGACCCTCAGGATCAGCCCTCTACAAGGTCACACCTCATTCTCCCATGCTCTAAGGAATAAAATCATTTCTAGTCCAATCTCCCCTATGACTTAGGCCCTTGAGTCCTGTCAATATTCTTGAACTCTTCTGTGCAACAGTCCTGCACAAACTAGATAAGATTGAAGCTTTGAAAAGTAACTATTGAATGTGTTAATGATATGAAGCATGTGAATGTTAGGAACAAAACCATTCACTAAAATGACCAATAATATGGAGATGAAGAGAATTGTTAGGCATTGATGTAGGAGTGAAAGATTTTTTCAGGGTCTGGTATTCAGAATTTGGCCAGAGGTGGACTCATACATTATCTGCATCCATGTTTATTAGATTATATTAAACTCATGTATTTGCAATCTGGTAAACTAAATCAATAATGTATGCTGCAAAAATTATAATAAAAGTGCACCTTATGTGTTCAGAAACTTCTGAATAATTCCTCTTTCAGTCTGTTAACTGCACTCAAAAGAGCCATTATCTCTTCCCCTTTGTCTGTTTACCAGTTCTGGAAGTTAAATGGAGATTAAATCAGAGAGCAGGGGAAACATTGAAAGCCATTGACAATACACACAAGGGAAAGTGTTGGAGGTTCTGCAGCATAGCACTTAGCAACCTGATCAAGGAGCACTTCTTTCTTCACCTCTAGTGATTTCTGTTCTCAGCTGTTATCCCTTTAGCTGGAATGTGACATTAGCTCACAGCTTTAACTCCTTCATGGCTTCAATTTAATTTGATAATTAATTCTTTTCCTTCTTCATTTCAGGGGGTATGGCCTGAATGGTCATTCATGATTCAAGATTGATTCATGTCATTTCCAGTACACAAGTGTAGGGGAGAACAAAATAATTATTACTTCAGATCCAATGCAGTACAAAAAAAACACAATAAAATAAAGAACGCAATACAGTGTATATTGGTTAATTAGGACATATAGGGACGAGTATATTTTGGCCAAACTAAGCCAGTGCCCCAATTAGCTGAAGTTTCATGAAAATAGTATAAAAGTTATAATAAGGATAAGCTAACATTTAACTGAATAAGAAATTATGTATTTAAATGAACACAGAAGAAATTACAACACTGCAAATATCACTACCGTACTATAAAACTGTGTATAGGTTTCTAATAGTTCTCGGTGGAGGAATTCGACCAGTGTACGCTGCAATTGTTTTCTTTTTGAATGATTGTAAATTAACATAAGTGTGTATGGGGTGTCAAGGGAGGGATAGCGCCTCTGGCAAAGGTGCTTGTACTGTCCAGCCTGGGGCAGCTCAGTCACATTTGATCCCTCCTGAATATTCAGCTCTCACCTGTGACATGGGACAGTGGCCACACCCTGGAACACTGCTTTGATAGGTAGACTATGTCAGGTGAGGGTTGCCAGCGGACCCCATACTCCGGTGAGGCAGGGACATGCCTGTCCTAATATGCAAAGTCAGCTCCAGTGGACTGGGTGGATGAGATCCAACAGCCAGAAAGGTGGTTCTAAAATGCTCCATGGAGAGTGAAGGACATGACAAGGCACAGAAGAATTCATGGCCATCTACTGCAACAAAGGAAGACCCCAGTTGTATGACTTCTCGTACCAATAGACCTGGATTTTAGAGGTTGAGTGGAATTGTCTCAGTACAATGGCTTTCTCTGCTTTAAAAAATCTCCCGCACAGGTTTCTTGTCATCATTGTATATGATGGACATCCAACAAATGAACAAAATCATTGTTGATAATGGACCATCTTCATACATTCTCTTTGGCAATTGTATCCTCCAAATCATCATTTTCATTGTAATATTCAAGATAATTGTTGATACCTTCATATTCTTCATAGTTTCTAACTTGCTGAAGAAGTGAAATTGTTTCATTTTCACAGCCAGCTGTTTCTGGCGTCTCCAAGCCTGAATGCTTGAAACCTCAGTGAGTAAGACAGTTCCGAATTGTGTTACTGATTATTTTTCACAAACTATCATTGACACAAATCACTGGTTTTTAACACAAGCATATTCAACAATCGTTATTGAAAACGTGTTCACTTGGCACGGTGTAATGTCTAACTGCTGCACAAGTGCATGAGACTGACACTAGTTAGAAACTCAAACACAAGGAAATCTGCAGATGCTGGAAATTCAAGCAACACACACAAAATGCTGTTAGAATGCAGCAGGACAGGCAGCATCTATAGGAAGTACAGTCAACATTTCGGGCCAAGACCCTTCGTCAGGACCCTTACTAGTTAGAAACCATTTGGAAACAGTCTGTCCCAATTAATTGTCATAGTGTCCCAAATTATCAAAGGGAATCCCAGCTACTTTCTTGATTAGTTTTGTTCTTTAAGAGTTGCCCCAGTACACAGTTGCTCTGATTGACCCTGTTAACTGGAATCCATTGAAATAAAAAAAACATAATAACTATAAGTACATCAGATAGCTGTTGGGGAGGAAGCATTAAGAAGAGGGATGCCTCACGTCTTAATAAGCTGGTAAGGAAGGCGGGCTCTGTCATGGGCAAAGTACTGGAGAGTTTAACATCGGTAGCTGAGCGAAGGGCGCTGAGTAGGCTACGGTCAATTATGGATAACTCTGAACATCCTCTACATAGCACCATCCTGAGACAGAGAAGCAGTTTCAGCGACAGGTTACTATCGATGCAATGCTCCTCAGACAGGATGAAGAGGTCAATACTCCCCAATGCCATTAGGCTTTACAATTCTACCGCCAGGACTTAAGAACTTTCTAAAGCTATTATTAATGCTTTTTGAGATGGTGATTTAGATGCATATCACATTTTTTTTTACTGAGTTAAGTATTGTATGTAATTAGTTTTGCTACAACACGTATGGGACATTGGAAAAAAGTTGAATTTCCCTATGGGGATGAATAAAGTATCTATCTATCTATCTATCTATCTATCTATCTATCTATCTATCTATCTATCTATCTATCTATATATAGATCAATTATATGTACATAAAGTGATGAAGGGTACAGAAGTGTCTGTACATAAGGTGACAGACAGAAAATTATATAGTAGTGGTGGTGGGGTGTGTTAGTGGGTGGAGGTGTTTATCAGTCTAACTGCTTGTGGAAAGTAACTATCTGGTGTTCCTGGAGCCTCCTCCTTGATGGGAGTGGGACATTGGAAGGGTGATCACCCTATGACAATCTGAGTGAACAATGAAGAAACAAGACAGTTTGAATACTGCAATAAACTACTGGAAGTATTCTACAGTTCAGGCAGCATCTGTGAAGGCAAATGTGAAGGCTGATGCTTTGGGTCAAGTTGTGTATCAGGACTGGGAGAGAAGGGGAAAGATGGCCATCTGTAGATGTGGGAAAGAAGGATAAGACAAGACATGATAGGAAATAGGTGATGCAAAACAGGGAGAGGAATGATGAGCAGTTGGAAACAAGGGGGTGCAGAGCAGTGAGTGGAAAGATGAACAAAGCAGGAGAGAGTACTTGGGTGGAAATATGGGAGTCAGAGGAACACAGGAGGTGTAGGTCACCAGCGTGAACAATGGGCAGGCTGAGTGGCTATTGATAGGCAGACTAACTGTGGATGAGCTGAATGAACAATGAGTGGATTATGTGGGCCAAGTCTACTGAGTTGTCATTGGAGCACTGAATAGGCCATGTGAGTCTGTGTGAGCAAAGAACAGGGTGAATGAAACCTAGAGAGACATCAATGTGCTGGGGGATTTCAATGAATTGAACAGCATCTCAAGGGGAATCTGAATCATGCTTATTGTCACTCATGTAAGTCTTGAAAAGTATTGTTTTGTGGCAGCAGTACAGTGCAGGCATAATAAATCACCATAAATTAAATGTAGGTAAGTAGTGAGTTAGTATTCATCAGTTTATGGACCTTTCAGAAACCTAATGGCAGAGGGGAAAAAGCTGTTCCTAAAACACCGAGTGTGGATCTTCAGTCTCCTGTATCTCTTATCTTATGGTAATAAGGAGAAGCGGGCCTGAATGGTGTGTTCCTTCATGATAAATGTCGATTTCTTGAGGCACCATCCTTCTGAAGATGTTTTCAGTGGTGGGGAGGCTTAGCCCATGAATTTTCCATGTTTCAGGCCCTGATGATGGCTTTCAAACTGAAGCATGAACAATTCCTTCCCCCTTCCCCCAGCCCCCCTGAGGCTGCTCGAGCTGCTGAGTTTCTGCATTATGTTGTTTGTAGCTCCAGGTTCCAGCATCTGTTGTCGGTTGTGTCTTCTGAGTGACGTGGATGGTTTAAGTGAGCCATGGTCTGAGTGGACAGGTTGCTGGTTGGGCTATGGATAGATTGAACAGATCCATGGTTGGCTGAGTAGGCCATTGGCAGTCTGAGCTGACAATGGGTTAGTTGAGTGCTCAGTAGATGAGTTACATCATCCAATTAGCAATCAAGACCAACTAGATTCTATACAGTAGGTGTGGTATCAGGACAGGTAGGTGGAGCAAGTTACACCAATCTAGTTGTTAGAAACAAGCTGAATAGCAGTCCTGCCTTAAAACACATGGGTTTCCGGTGATGTCATCGTCGAGAATGGCAGCTTAAGTCACTAGCTCCTCCAGAAAAACACATATTAAGCCCCATTAACCTGTCAAATATAGTATTTTTCGAAAAATATTTGAACTGAAAAGAGGGGCATGAATGGCGAAAAAGAACGGAAATAAAATAAGCGACACTGCGGAGCCTGCATCCGAGAGGAGTGCAGCGAGCGGCTCTCTGACCTGACCGCGTGCGAGCGAGGCGGGCACCGGGCCTCATTCAGATGAAGTGGCGAATATGTTCGAAATCCTGAAAGAAATAATGGAGGTCCAGAAAGATATAAAGCAGCAGCTCCGTGATATTAAGGCAGAGCTCGCCAGCATTAATCAAAAAATAGCAGTGGCAGAGACTCGCATTGAGAAGGTGGAAGATCGCGTTCAAAACGTGGAACAGATACTGAGCAAGACAATAAAAATCATACATCACCAAGAAGGTAAACTGCTTGATCTGGAGGGAAGATCACGGCGGAAAAATATCAGAATTTACAACGTTCCCGAAGGAGCGGAGGGCTCATCCATGACGGAGTTTCTCGGAAAGTTACTGCGGGATGCGCTGGATCTTCCCCCGGCTATGAAGCTGGAAGTCGAAAGAGCACACCGCGCGTTAGTCCCAAAACCTACCCAGGATAGAAAGCCACGATCAATTAAAATTAAATTCCTTCGGTACAGCACCAAGGCGGAGATTCTACGAAGGGCCTGGGGTAAGAAGAGAGTGTTTTTAGAGGATAAATTAATATATTTCAACCAAGATTACCCCCCACCGCGGTCCTCCAGAAATGCAAAGAATACTCCGAAGTAAAGCGAGTACTAAAGCAAAATAAGATTAGATTTCAAACTCCGTACCCTGCTAAACTTCGAGTGTTTTATGACAACGGGACGCAGTTGTACCAGACAGTGGAAGAGGCGACTACAGATATGAAGGCCAGAGGGTTGTCTGTCAGCATCACCAAAACCAAAGAAAGCCTGGCTGAGGAATTGTCTCGCTCGGCTTGGGAAATAGTGTGAGAAACGAGAAGGCAGGAGACGGGAGGAAGCCGAGAGAAACATATCAGGAAGAGACCGGGAGTTTCCCAAAGACAGTCCTCACCCCTTTCAGAAGAGCCATAAGGTTTGGCTAACTTTAAAAATGCTGAGAAGCTAAACAGAAGCAAAAGTATATGGTGATATACCTATCTCGAGAAATACTTATTATAATGTGGATTTTATATTACTTAGTTGTTATTCTTTATTCGCTCACTTACTCCTTTTTCCCCACCAAAATGAGAATATATATATATATATGTGTGTGTGCATATATGTGTATGTGTGTGTGCATATATGTGTATGTGTGTGTGTATATATATGTATGTGTGTGTGTATATATATATGTATATGTGCATGTATGTATGTATATGTATATATGTGTATGTGTGTGTGTGTATATGTGTATGCATGTATATATATTTGTGTGTGTGTGTGTGTGCATATATATATATAGGAGAAGTACACAGGGAAATCTTTTCTGTGTAATGGATTTGTTCACTGACTTTTATGAATACTGCAACGGGGGCCCTCAACTCACAAATAGGAGGGGTTATCCCCCACAGCTAGATATTTCCTCTAGCTCAACGGAAGGTCATTTACTAGAGACCTCAGCCTTGGGATCACACGTTCATTGCCATTTTTGTTATTATTTGAGTTTCTTGGTTCTTAATTGTTCAGGGAGTAGATCGATTAAGTTTTATTCTAATTTCAATGATACATTGACAGATAAATACAGATGGCTAAGGATAAGGTAAAATTCATTACTTTTAATGTAAATGGGCTATTAAATCCAATCAAACATAAGAGAATTTTATCCAAAATGAAAAAAGAACAAGCCCATGTAGTATATTTACAGAAAACTCATTTAAGTGATAATGAGCATAAAAAAAACTAAAGAAAATGGGCTTCATTAATCTGTTTTTCTCCTCATATAAATCAGGACATAGGAAAGGAGTTGCTATTCTTATCTCAAGTAAGCTAAATTTTGAAAAAATATTCGAAATGGGAGATAAAGAAGGCAGATATATTCTGGTAAGGGGGAATATAGACAGCAATTCAGTTACTCTATTGAATATATACGCACCCCCAGGAAGTGATATTGGTTTCTTTCAGAAAATTACTGATATTATGGTAACGGAAACAGAAGGTCTCCTGATATGTGGGGGAGACTTAAATTTACAATTACAACCAAACTTAGAATCTTCCAATAGAAAAACCTATGAAACAAAATCTTTACATAAGAAAGTTAATACACTTTTTGAAGATGTTGGTTTAATTAATATATGGAGGGACCTTTTCCCTGACAGAAGGGATTACACTCATTATTCTGCTCCCCATTCTTTATATACAAGAATAGACTATTTCATAACATTTGGAAAAGACAAAATAAACACCTGTGGAATTGGGACAATAGATGTAAGTGAACATGCACCGATATATATTTATCTGTTGATTTTGACCTACAACCAAAGAATACTATTTGGAAACTAAATTCAAGTCTGCTCAATGGTCCGTACTTTAAGGAACAAAGTAAAAAAGAAATTGGTCTCTACTTAGAATTTAATGATAATGAAGAGGTTTCACCTCCCATTTTATGGGATACTCTGAAGGCGGTCTTAAGAGGGAAAATTATAGTGATATCTTCATATAAGAAAAAAATAAGGAATAAAACATTAGAGGAATTACAAAATAGACTGAAGGAACTAGAGAAAAAACACAAATTGAATTTGGCACAGGATACATTAGGGGAAGTTAAAAGAATTAGGATTGAAATAAATAATTTGGCTACGCAAGAAATCAGGAAAAACTTAATGTTTCTGAAACAGAGACATTATGAAAGTGGATCAAAATCTATGAAAATATTGGCGTGGAAACTGAAAAAGAAGATAGCAGAAAATACAATTCATAGAATTAGGGACCCAAGAACGAAAATGATAAAAAGTTAGCTAAGTGAAATTCAGGAAGCTTTTGAAGTGTTTTACAAAACGCTATATTCCCAAGTTCCAGGGGGAAGCATAACCAAATTGACATCTTCTTGAATTCTCTAGAGTTATCCACTTTAAGCGAAGAACAAAATAGAAGGATGACTGTTGACATAACTGAAGTTGAATTAAAAGCTGCAATTAGTAGGCTTAAATTAAGCCAGTCACCAGGATCAGATGGGTATACGGCAGAGTGGTACAAAGAATTTAAAAGTGAGTTAATTCCTGTTTTACTCCCCACACTGAACTGGGCTCTAAAAAAAGGCACAAATGCCACCCAGTTGGAAGGAAGTGATAATCTCAGCTATACTGAAAGAAGGCAAGGATAAAATGGAATGCGGGTCATTTAGACCAATATCCGTTCTTAATGTAGATTATAGGTTATTTACCTCCATCATGGCCAAACAATTAGAGGAGTTTCTACCCATACTAATACGTAATGATCAGACAGGTTTTATACGACAGCGCCAGACTCAAGACAATATACGAAGGACACTTCACATTATGGATCATATACAAAAAATAAAATCGAAGCAATAGTGATAAGTGTAGATGCTGAAAAAGCATTTGATTTGGTTAATTGGAATTTTCTTTACAGAGTTTTACATAGATTTGGTTTCCAAGACACAATTATTAAAACTATACAGACACTATATGACAATCCTACTGCTAGGATTAAAATCCATGGATATTTATCAAATAGTCTTACCCTAGAAAGGGGCATGAGACGGGGTTGTGCATGGTCATCGCTACTCTTCGCGCTATATCTGAAACCATTAGCTCAATACATCAGACAAAATGAAGATATCAGGGGAATTACTATTAAAGGGACAGAGCATAAATTGGCTTGTTATGCGGATTACATTTTGATCTATCTAGTGCAACCAACATACTCTTTACCTAATTTGATGCAATCCTTTGAACAATATGGTCAATTATCAGGATACAAGATCAACATAGATAAAACCCAATTACTTTCATATTACTATAGCCCACCAAGAGAAATTGAAAGTCAATACACCTGGGCATGGCACACAGAGTCTTTCAAATATTTGGACATCATTATGCCAAAAGATTTGGCAAAATTATCAGAATGTAATTATCAGCCTTTATATAAAAAAAATTAAGGAAGATGTGGCAAGTTGCAGTCTGATTCCTTTTCTCAGTCTCAGTTCAAGGATTGAGTCTATTAAAATGAATATACTGCCCAGACTGCTATATCTCTTTCAGACCCTACCAATAGAGATTAATCAAAATCAATTCAATGAATGGAACAAGATGCTATCAAGGTATATTTGGCAGGGTAAAAGGCCTAGAATTTGTCTCAAAACTTGGCAATTAGCAAAGGAAAAGGGGGGATGGGGCTTGCCTTCTCTTAGAGATGATTATTTTGCAGCACAGTTGAGAGCTGTGATACGTTGGTGCAACCCATCATATGACGCTCAATGGAAAAACATTGAGGAGCGGGTACTTCCCATCCCCATACAAGCAATTTTGGCTGTTAACAACCTGCAAAGGAACATAAATACTATTGATAACCCATGGGTGAAATTGACTCTTAAAATATGGAAAATCACTATAAAAGAATATAATCTAGAGGGAGATATTCCAATTCTTAAATGGTATGCATATGACTCGGATTTTACACCAAATAAATTGGATGCTAGATTTAAGGACTGGACAGCTAAAGGAATAACAGTTCTTTGCAACATAATGAAAGAAGGAACACTGTTCAGTTTTGAAATGCTTAAAGAGAAACACTTAGAAAAACAAGATTTTTATCGGTATTTACAGATGCAACAATATGTTAATAAGATGCTTAAAAACGTAACCAAAGCAAATACATGCTTGATAGAGCTTTTTAGAAAAGCATATAATTCAGATAATGGTAGTAGAATCATTTCAAGCATGTATAAGGGGTTGTCAAATCTTAAAACACATTCGACTTCATACATTAAAACAAAATGGGAGAAGGAAGGAGGGATAATTATATCTGAGGAAGAATGGACAACAATATGGAGATATCAATGGAAGTGTACCAGTTCACAGAAATGGAGGGAGTTTGGATGGAAAAACTTGATAAGATATTTTATTACACACTCTCAGAAATCCCATTATGATAGTAACCTCCCTGTTTGCTGGAGAAATTGTGGAAATCAAAATGCAAATCATTATCATATTTTTTGGGACTGCCCTGTTGTCAAAAACTATTGGAGGGGGGTACACAATGCCCTACAAGACATCTTTAAATGTGAAATACTCTTGGAGAGTAAGACCATATATTTTGGATATATACCTCAAGAAAGGTTGAAAAGAGATAAATATTTAATGAATATACTGTTGATGGCTGGTAAAAAGACTCTTACTAGGAAATGGTTATCACAGGAGAGCCCAACTTTAAATACATGGATGGAAATTACAATGGACATTTACAAAATGGAGAAGATAACAGCATCTGTTAATCATAAGCTGGAACAATTTGATTCATACTGGGAAAAATGGTTTAACTACATAATGCTTCATAGGCCTGATTTTATTCTCACAAATCAATGAATCTGTTTTAAAAAAAAGATCACTCCCTACATGTACATAGTTCTTTCCTTTTGCTTGTTTTTTCTTTCCACTCTTTTCTATGTGTATACCTCAGATAAATACTTTGTGGAGATTTGTGATATATATGATTATATGATGTATATGTACAATGTCTGAAATACACCTTATGGAAATGTTTGTTAGATGAACTTCAATAAAAAAATAAATTACAAAAAAAACACACGCATTGATAAGGAGAAGCTGACATCAAAAGCAATTAGAGACATGATAAGCCATTAATAACCAATATCAGTGTACAAGATCAACACTTGCCTCCAGACAGTTCACATACAGGAGTCCGAAAAGACTGCAGATTCTGGAAACTGGAGCAACACACTAAAAGCTGGAGGAACTCAATGGATGATCAGCATCTGTCCCTCCTTCACCTTTTTAATATGGACATGACCCACACAATCCTTATTTAGATTATCCACTTTGATTATTTATGCATTTATAACAACAAAGAACATTAAATATAATCCTCTTGCCCCTAAGTTGATTTATCCTGTTACTGATAAAATAAAGTGAAAGAAGGTGATGGATGACATGTGCAGATCAGGATGCACCCCTTCAACCATTGCTGCAGGATACGCAGAAAGTTGCCTCATCAAAATTGTCAGGAATTCATATCCCCTGAGGAATTACATGCCTTCTAAAAAATTTCCCTAAGCTTCCAATGCAAATTTATATCAGTGAAAGTATACTGAATGTTACATAATTTATATATCTATAAATTCATATCTGTACCCTTTTACAACCATCTAGGATTGCTGAACGTGAAACAAAAATCTACAGGAATCTGAAATAAAGACAGAAAATGTTAGAAGATTTCAGCAGATCAGGCAGTATCTGTGGAATAGAATCAACTCTGATGAAAGATGATACTGTTCCCTTTGTTACATTGGAAAGTTACCTCTGTTTTACTTCTTACACATGGTGACTGCTCTGTTGAGTGTTACCTGCATTTTCTGTTTTAATACCATGCATAAAGTTTGCTTCAGAGAAAGGTCATAGGAGGAACATGTTCAAAATTGTATTAAAATTCATTAGGTTTTTAAAAAGTTTTATTACCTCCTACTCCACTGATTCCTGCTGCACTGTGCCTGGTACTTTTCAACACCTTGTAGAAATGGTGGTTCGCTGCCACTGATTCTACAATGACATGAAACAGCTGAAACCATCGCTGCTTAGACGTTGGAATATCCTCCATATCAGGTTTTTAAAATATGTACTACACATGGTAAACTCGAAATATTCAAAATATTGCTCATTTGGGGCAACCTTCTTTTAAGAAACCATTTTTGTGGCATAGAGAAGCATTCAAACCCAATCTGTGCATTTTACAAGCACTGGTGAGCTTGAGGCTGCTTTGCCATTTGCACGGTGACTCATGATTCTTGGATGGAGATTATGGACAAATTCACTAAACAAAATGGAAAAAAGTTCCTGTGTTAGGTTAGAGGGCTAATGGCCCATGGTTGTCCTGAAGGAAAAACCATCTCCAAGCATGAATAAAATAGTGATATCAGGTCACAATTCAAGGGACACAGCAGATCAGGCAGCATATCTGCGGGGAAATGAACAGTCGATATTTCACGTCAAGATCTTTTATGTAGACTGGTCCAGTCCAGATGCAGGGTCTCACCCAGAATGTTGACTGTCCATATCCTCCCACAGATACTGCACTGCCCACTGAGTTCCTCCTGCACCTTGTTTCTCGTTCAGGCTTGCAGCATCTCCAATCTACTGTGTTTCCGCAAACAGAGCCATACAGCATGGCAGCAGGCCATTCAGCCCAACTTGTCCATACCAATCACGATTCCCATCTAAGCTAGTCCCATTTGCCTGACTTTGGACTATATCTCTTCAAATGTGTCCTATGCAAATACCTGTCCAACCACCTTTAATGCACCTACCCTATCAACTTCTTCTGGTAGCTCATTCCATATACTGACCATTCTCTGGGTGAAGAAGTTGTCATTCAGGTTCCTATTCAGTCCACTCTCATTTTACAGCTATTCCCTCCAGTTCTTGATTCCCCTATACTGGGAAAATACTGTGCAATTTCACTCTGTCACTGATCCTCATCATTTTATTCATTTCTGTAGATCATTCCTCATTCATATAGTCAAGTCCCAACCTGAAGAGGGACTGACTCTGCAAAGCAGGCTCAAAAATTTACTTTGTCTCTTAAACTGAAGTCAATTTGGGAAATCTCTCAATGTACCGTACTTCCTTTTGCAATTCTTTTTCTCCCATTGTTGCTGCTGAACTGCTGAGTACCTCCGACAGTTTGTTGCTCAAAATCAGAGCCTATGTACAGAAAAAAGTGCTTTTATTTTCCAATCAATTTCCAGTCTCACATCTATGCTGATTCTGTGCTTGTCCATAATAAAGCAGCAATCAATCGGACACCATGGAAACGTTGAAGTTGGCAGGATTCTATTACATCTTGGGTGTTGGAATTTGGAGTTCAGTTCTGGTGTCCACTGTAAGAAGTTTGTACGTTCTCCCCATGAGTGCATGGGTTTCCTCCAAGTGCTTCAGTTTACTCCCACTATCCAAAGACACACCAGTTAGTGTGTTAATTGGTCAGTGTAAATTCTCCAGTGATTAGGCTAGAAGTTAGGTGGGTTGTTGGGTGGTGTTGCTTATTGGGCCGGAGGTCCTGTCTGGGCTGTATCCCTAAATAAAATTAAATTAAAATAACCAGGAGTGGGACATTCCTCTCCTGAGCTTAGTTTTACTGAGGTTATTAACAACCCTCTTCTGTCATGCTTACTAAGATCAGCAAAGTCAACAAAGACATGTACGTCAGCCTTTGAAGTTGGATTTTGAACATATGATTGATACATTTTATTTAACAAATGAGCCATCAGGAAACTCTTGTCACTTTATTTTGAAACCTTTCATCAGTAAGCCCTTCGGCAGTTAGCTTGCCGTTCTCATCAACAGATCAGCTGAGTATTTGTTCCATTTCCTTTTTCTGTCCATCTGAACAATGTTGTTGTGGATCTTTGCAGTATCCAGGATCAGTATAACAAATCTCGGAGTCTTAGGGGAGAGATGACCTTGGTAACTGCTCTGAGTTTGAGACTAGAGAAAAACTTCTGGCCGTGAGAGAATAACTGTCAACGTCAACCTTGAATGTAAGTTAGGTTTTACTACAGACGGCAAAATGATAAGGATATCAAACCTTCTAAATTAAAGAGGGATTACAGAAGGGATTGCGGTTGATGGCAATCAAGAGCAATACACACTCCTCTCTCACCTGTCTATCACCCCCTTCACAGACACTCACCAGCTCTTGACTTCCCCTTCCCCACCTGCCAATACTGGCTACCTCTGCTTTATTTTTCCAGCCCAGATGAAGTTACTTTATCAAAACATCACTATCCATTTCCCTGCAAAGATGCTGCCTGACCTGCTGAGCTTCTCCAGCTTTCTATGTGCTGCATTCTAAGTTAAAGGACTGATGCAGAATTAAATAGGCATTTCTAGTTTCTTCGCATCCACTTCTGCAGCATACAATCATGGTGATTTAACAGCCTTTTAGTACATGCTCATTAATTTGAAAACTGGGCTTACAAGGATAAAGTTTTGCATAAATTGCGACTATACTGAATATGGTCTAGAACAGCTGAAGTCCCAGAGAGTCATAAGATGGAATCCAAAGAAGGTGGATAATTAATCAGGCAAAATGGTAAAATTTTAAAACTTAGCCCCAACCTGGCTCCAAGATATCTGCTTGAGCAGTTGAGCAGTTTTAATAATGGCCTAGTTGGCAGAGCTGCTACTTCAGTCATACTTAATCCTGATCTCCAATGCTAATGAGTGAAATTTGCTCGTTCTTCCTGAGACTGCCTGTGTTTTGTCTGGGTGCTCCAGTTTTGAGTTAGTATGTAAATTGTTACTAGTGCGTAGGTGAGTGGAAAAATCTCAAGGGAGAAGATGGGAATGGGCAGAAGATAAAAAGGGACATAAGAGACTGCAGATGCTTAGAAACTGGAGCAACAAAGCAAACTGCTATTGGAACTCATCAGATCAGGCAGCATCAATGGAGGCAGATGGAAAGCTCCAATTTCCAGTCAAGATACCGTGTTAGTACTAAGGGTTCAAATGGCATTAGTGGAAATGGATTGTGATGGTTAACACAGAACTGGTGGGCCAAAGGGCCTGCTTCCATTTACTCCGGCAATGGTTGAACTGGTGTTTTATGAAAGCTTCATTACCTGCTGCCTTTTCAGTTGTTATTAAGATGAATGGTAAGTAGCTGAGGCCTTTCCTCATACAGTTCTCTGTCTCACTCCACATTCTGCTAACCTGCGTACAACCTGCAAACCAACTTCCGATAACCTGCTTCCCCACTTCCCTTTTCTGTCTCCTCCTGATCTACCCAGATTCTCCAAATGTCCTCATCATCTTGTTTCTCTTCCCTCTCTTCCTCTCTTCCACCACTCTATCTGCTCATCACACACACACTCCTCCCACTGAGCTGTTCTCTCCCTACTGTTCCCATCTGGTCTCTCCACCTCCCTTACTTGAATTCATCTCAAGTCCATAATCTGCAGCCCTTTGCTGCCTCCACCCATCACTTCCCATCCACTGTTGATATTTCCCTCTTCCCTCCCACATCTGCCTATCATCTGTCCTCACCCAGATCCACCTATCACCTCCCAGCTCTTGCACCACCCATTCCCCTCAACTCTTCATAATGCCCTTCTACTCTCCATGCTTCCAGTCCAGATTAAAATTCAGATTCATTTATTTATCACATATACATTGAAACATGCAGTAGAATGTGTCATTTGTGTTAATAACCAACACAGAATAAGGATATGTTAATGGCAGCCCGCAAGGGTCACCATATATTTGAGCATAACGTAGCAAACCCAAAATGCTCTGCAGAACAATACAAACAATAAGGACAGCAGCAAAACAAGCTCTTATCCTTCCTCTCACCTACCCACCCACCCACCCATTGACAGACAATGACAAGCCCCACCCCTATGACAGGCTGCCCTGGGACATCCAACCTATGTCCCAAGCCCAGACTTGCAATCTCGCAGATATCGGATGTATAAATTCTGAAAAGTCCATTGGGCCTCCGACTCGCCGACTCGCAGACATTGCTCCTCCATCTTCTGGACATGATGAACCAAGGGGTTTGAGCCTTGACACAACTGATGTTGTGTTAGAGAGAGATGTACCAAGCAGTGTTACATCCTTCATCATCCAGTCTGTAAATCAAGGTGACCAAATACTCCAGGGAGCAGGTTTGTTACATCTGAATCAGCAACATAAGCCACCTGGGCTCCTAACAAGCAGATAAGATGAACTAACTTGGTGTCTGCCTGCACACACTGTGTCTGGCCCCCTGTGAATAACCTTCTGTAAATCCCTTGCCTCATGTGAAGCTGCAGATGAGTGAACAGCAGTCTAACACTGCTGCAGGTCCTTCTCTTCTGGTGCTCTTGTTGATGTTTGTAGATCCAGCTGAAATCCAAAGTAACTCTCACAATGAGAGCTCTGAAGCCCAGAGCAGACCTTTGTTTCTGCTCACTGTAGCTGAGAATTTCAAAATAGTTCAAGTCGCCTCACAGCACAATGAACAAGCTGATAGGAAAATGGCTATAAATTCTGATTATTTACTGGTATTCCTCCCTGTCAAAGATCAGCTCCCTCAACCATCCTGTACTTGCACCTTGTTTCTGCTTGTGTACTCTGGGAAGATGAGGAAATCTACGGACCTGGTTAAATTTCAGAACTCGTGTCAAGAGGGCATACATTTAAGATGAGCAGAGGAGCTTAAGGGAGATGTGTGGGGTGGTTTTTTTTAACAAAGAGAATAACAAATGCTTGAAATAGACTGTTGAGGTATATAAGATTATGAGGGGTATCCATTAAGATCTCCCCCATCTCCTTTGCCTCCATGCATGGATTGCCATTCTGATCTTCTAGAGGACCCACTTGATCCTTGCAACTCTTTTGCTCTTAACATATCTATAGAATCGCTTAGAATTCTCCATCACCTTTTCTATCTTTTCCCATATTTACATTGAAACTAAAGGCATTATGATCACTAGATGCCAAGTGTTCCTCTACACAAACTTCGGTCACCTGCCCTGTCTCACTCACTAATAGCAGGTCAAGTATTGCACACTCTTGTCGTTGGGATTTCTATGTATTGATTAAGGAAACTTTCCTAAACACATTTATTAAATTGAAAGTGGAATTATCAATATTCATCTGGTATATAAAATGATAAAACAAAGCTTGCAGTGAACTTGACAATGGCCTCCCTTTCCTCTGCTGTTGAAGTTTGTGTACAGTTCACATCCATTCAGCAGCCCATGCCATGCATAAGAGACTGCAAAAATTGAACTTCTGGAGGAGCTCAAATGATCAGAAAGATTGGTAGATGTCTTGATGTCTTGGCTGATAGCCCTTCATACTGTCACCAGGTCCGGATATGGCAAGTGCAGAGTGAGAGACACTGAAGTGGGTTGATAGTTCACAGACTTTAATGCAAATAGAGTTAAAAGGGAAAAGAAAGCAATAAACACTTCAGCCTACACTGCAGCTGAAAGGGATAGTTAAAGATAAAACGAATACCGCTAGTCTTCACAGTCAGTTGACTCGACAGTCCAATTTCTCAGGCAAGGCCAAATGCAAACAGACAGCGAAGCGTTGCTGTGCTGAGCCCAAGTCTTGACAAATACTACGACTGACTGAATGGAGTTAAATACTATCACAATGAAATAATAATTAGCTGACATGTGCATATTCACAACCACAATTGCTGTATCTACTGCACTGCTAAATCCATGGTTGTGACACATACAGACACTGAATCCGGATGTAGGGTCTCAACTCAATTGTTGGCTATCCATTTCCCTCCACAGATGCTGCTTGACTCATTGAGTACCTTTAGTAGCTGCACTTGCATCAACAGGAGAGAGATTAACTGGATTCCCTTGAATTTGTGACTGAACTGTATGTGCATATGCGGAGAAGGCTAACATTTCTGTGTTCTAATCTAAATCTGTGTCAATGTATAGAGTAATGTGCAGAGATGGAGCAAGCACAGCTGCGCACAAAATGTTGGAGGAACTTAGCAGGTTAGACAGCATCTAGGAAATGAATAAACAGTCGACAAATCAGGCCAAGACCCCTCCAGACCTGCTGAGTTTCTTCCAGCATTTTGTGTGTGTTGCTCTGGATTTCCAGCATCTGCAGAATCTCTTGTGTTTATGATCAGATGCATACAAGTTAGTATTGACAGTTGCTACCCACTACAATGTTAGAAGGCAGGAGATCTCCTACCTGTTCTGGTCGAGGTTCCACACAGTGTCTCTCTCTGTGGAATGGTAATCCCACACACATAGGTTATGAATCCTCTCCAAACCTTGCTTAGTTAATCTTCATAAATCCCTTTACATTGCTGATTCTAGCTAACTCCTAGCTAAAGCTTGACTGCCAACCATTAAAGCAAAATGTGTGGAATTCTTATAAATCATCTGTAACTTCATTATTAATGTGACCAAGTCAATTTTCATTTTTTTCACCTTGCCGTGATCTTCCTAGCTTAGAGCCTTAACTTCAATGGTTCAATTTAATGTCACAGGATTTGCAGTATAACAAAACAGAGAGAAAACAAAAACAAGAATGAATGACAGAAAAACATTAGAACCACAAAGCGCTCCTGCCCTTCCATTATAAGAGAACGTTTTCTCTCCCTTATATCAAAAATATCTCATTTTTCATAAAACTGTTCAAATATCACAATTGGTCACGTAATTAAGTTTCAGATCAATTGTTCCAGTAAAAATCTTTATGGCCTCAATAGCCACATTTATGTTTATGAACCAGTTAGTTAAATTGGTATACTTGCAATTTTACAAATACTTAAATCCTTTCTATGGAACAAAAATCTAATTTTCAGCCTTACATTTCTGATTCTTCAAATAAAAATATCAGAACGAGAATCGGGTTTAATGTCACTAACATAAATCATGAAATTTGCTGATTTGTGGCAGAAGCACAGTGCAGGCATAACAAATTGTTGCAATGTGTAATAAAATAAATAAATACCACAAAAGAGATAGCAGGCTAATGTTCATGTGTTCATGGTCCATACAGAAATCTGATGGCTGAGGGGAAGAAGCTGTTCTTAAAATAGTTAAAGTGGGTCTGAGTGTCCTGTTTCTCCTTCCTGATGGTAGTAATCAGCAGCGTGCATGGCTCAGATTGTGAGGGTTCTTAATGATGGATGCTGCCTTCTTGAGGCAATATCTTTTGAAGTTACTCGTGATGGTGTAGAGTCTAGTGCCCATGATAGAGCTGGCTGAATCATCAACTCTCTGAAGCCACTTATGATCCTTTGCATTGGCTTCTCCGTACCAGAAAGAGATGTAACCAGTCAGAGTTGTTTCCTTGGTACATTTGTTGAAATTTGCTAAAGTCTTTGTTGGTACAAGGACAGATCCTCTGAGATGTTGATGCCCAAGACCTAGATAATTACTCACCTATTCTACCACTGACCAGTCAATGAGGATTGTGCATGTTCTCCCAACATCTCCTACCTTAAGTCCACAATCAATTCTTTGGTCATGCTAACAATGAGAACAACATTATTATTGTGACGCCACTCAACTAGCTGGACTGTTTCGCTCCTGTACATCTCCTTGTCACCACCAGAGGATCTGCTAATACTTTCATCATCAGCCAATTTATAAATGGCATTTGAGCTACCCCTAGCCAAATGGTCATGAGTGTAGAGGGGGTAGAGCAGCAGGTGAAGCATTCATCCTTGAGGTGCACCTACATTGACTGCCAGCAAGGAAGAGATGCTATCACCAATCTCTACTAACTGTGATCTCAGAATGTGGATGTCAAGAGTCAGCTGCAGAGAGATGTACAGAGGCCAAAATTTCAAAGTTTATTGGTTGGTACTGATGGTGTTGAATGTCGAGCTGTAATTGATAAACAGCAACCTGATGTACTGTAGCTATTGCTGTAATTCAGGTGGTCCAAGGCCCAGTGGAGAACCAGACAGATTGCGTCTGCAGTGAGATTGTAGCTGTAGGCAAATTGCAGGGAGACTTGGTCCTTATACAGACCTGAGTTAATTTCAGCAATACCTAAATTCTCGAAGCATTTCATCACAGTAGCTATGAGTTCTACTGGGCAATAGTCATTGTGGTGCCCCACTTAGTTCTTCTTTGACTGACACTGGTACGATTGGTGCCCTTTTGAATCAGGTGGGTAACTCCAACTACAGCAGTGAGAAACTGAAGATGTCCATGCGTACTCCTGCCTGTTGGTTGGCTAAGGCTTTCAGCACGCTGGTAGGTACACCATCAAGGCCTGACACCTTGCAAGGATTCACCCTCCTGAAGTATATTCTGACATTGGCCTCCAAAACAGATATCATGGGGTCACCAGACACTATGGGAATTCACACAGGTATAGTATTATTCTCCGTTTCAAAGCATGCATAAAATGTATTGAGCTCAGCAGAGAATGAAGCATCGCTGCTAATGATGATGTTAAGTTTCACCTTAAAGGAAGTTACAGCCTGAAAACCCTGTCACAGCTGATGTACATCCAATTGTGTCTCGAAATTCACACTAAATTGACTTTTTACTTGCATAATTGCCTTCAGTAGGTCATACCTGGACTTGTTACAGACTTCTGGATTGCCGCCCTTAAATGCCACTGATCTAGCCTTCAAAAGACTGTAAATCTTCTGATTCATTCATGGTTTCTGGTTTGAAAGAAGTTCATGATCATCTAGAAAAGGATGGCAGATTGTTTATATATATATATATATTCTGATAGGACCTGTTTGAAACATTAACATTTAGTATCTGCAAGAGCTGGAACATTGTGACTCATCACAATGTCAGTGTTATGCTTTACATAATCTTGGTGAACAAACTCCTGTGCCTCAATCTAAATACACCACTGTGTAACAGAGTCTTGCACTTCCTAATCAACAGCCCCAAGAGCAGAACTGCTCCTGCATCCCCATCTTCCTCAACATGGGGGCCGTGTCGATTTCATTGGCAACAATGATGAGATGGCCTACAGAGAAGAGGTGGATGAGCTTGAGGTCTGGTGCCAGTCAAATAAACTCTTCCTTAATGTCAGCATGACAGAGGAGAAGGTTATCAACTTCAGCAAAATTCAAACTACTCACACTTGTTTTTATATTCACAGCACAGAAGTGGAAACTTCTCACACATGCTACACAATCATAAAAGCTCAGCAATGCTTCAAGGAGGGTGAAGTCAAGTCAAGTCTAGTCAAGTCAGTTCTTATTGTCATTTCGACAATAACTGCTGGTACAGTACACAGTAAAAATGAGACGTTTTTCAGGACTATGGTGCTAAATGAAACAGTACAAAAACTACACTGAACTACGTAAAAACAACATAGAAAAAACTACACTAGACTACAGACCAACCCAGGACTGCATAAAGTTCACAAAACAGTGCAGGCATTAAAATATAGGAAATAATAAACAAGGCAATAGGCACAGTAGAGGGCAGTAAGTTGGTGTCAGTCCAGGCTCTGGGTATTGAAGAGTCTGATAGCCTGGGGGAAGAAACTATCACATAGTCTGGTTGTGAGAGCCCAAATGCTTCGGTGCCTTTTCCCAGATGGCAGGAGGGAGAAGAGCTTGATTTTGCATATCCTTACTTATGTCATTCTACAATTGCGCTGTAGAGAGCATCATAAAAAAGCTGCATTTCTGAATGGTGTGGAAACTGCATTACAACAGACAGGAAGGCTGTACAACGGGTAGTCAGAATTGCCCAAGGTATCATCAGCACCGTCCTACCAGTCGTCAAGGACATATACACAGAACGGTGCCAGAAAAGGGCCAGTAACATCATGGATGATCCCACTGACCTTGATCATGGACTGCTTGTCCCTCTCCCATCAGGAAAGAGGCTATGTAGTCCACACCAGGACTGCCAGACTCAAAATCAATGACTTCCCTCAAGTAGTAAGGCTGATCAGCACCTTCACCCACTAACCCACCCTTCCACAATCCCAACCACAACAACTTTATCATTTCCTGTCAGTCACCTTATGCAGAGACACTCCTGTGCCTAACATCACTTTATGGGCATACAGGCTATGTACAGAAAGCTACCTCATATATTAAATCTCATTGTCTTTTTATTACTGTGTTCTTTATCTTATTGAGTTCTTTTTGTGTTCCATGGCATACAAAGTAACAGTTATTTCATTCTCCTTTACACTTGTGTACAGGAAATGACACCAAACAATCTTAAATTTTAAATCTTGACTAATCTTGATAGATTGCTGTATTGAAAATTGATGTGTTTTCAATACTTTGTTGATGATAGTACCTCAGCTGGAAAGAAATAATGTAAGTTATTACAGGTCATCAAAGTATGTAATATGATAGTAGTGGTCAGAACAAGGGAGCACTCATCATCCCTAGATTTTTTAATTTATAGGGCCCAATTGATCGCACATATAACAGAGGCTAAGTATCATCACAAGAGAACCATAGAAGCATAGTCATAGAGAAACAGGCCCTCTGACCCACCACTTCCATGGTGATCTTCTTGCTTATTCAAACTAACTTCATTTGTCCAAGTTAGGACTATATCCTTCTATGCCTTACTTATTGAAATGCTGTTTTATAAGTTAATCTAAATTAAATTTATATAAATGAATTCAGGCACAGTTAGTATGCAAAAACAGGAGGACTATTTCTGTGTAGGATGCCCTGGGAAATCTCATATTTCTGAAGCAGAACTGCCTTCCAGACTCTCCTCAATTCTGAAGGCTGAGTTGAGGAACATTGCCAGAAGAAACTAAAGCCTTGTTCCACCTGAGAGGAGCCCTGTGTATAAGGTGCAAAATTGCTAAAACGAAAGTTATGTGACCACCTGGTGTGTGGTGACTGAACTGCTCAAGATACTGTTCAAGTGGAACAACAGATCAGAAGTACCATTTTTCAGTATTCACTGACTTTATCCATCCTGAACGATAATGGTGTGCTTCCCTGTACATGGCATTACACAGCAGGAAACATATAAACTCATGACTGTCTTTGGATGAAAAGAACATAGAAGAGGAGGAAGAGAGTAAAAGGGTGAAGATGATGTTCCGGAGTCAGGAGTTATGGAATTATGTGGACATAACAGACATTAAAAATAGTCTTTAGGGGGGAAAAACTGTTAAAATAAATTGAAAGTATTAATCAGTTTGAAATTTGAAAAACAGCTTTGTAAATAAACAGTGCTCTGTACAGAGGACAAACTACGCAAGAGGTGTGCTTTGCAGATTCACGTGACCACCAGGCATTCTATTTTGCATCTATCAGCTGTTTCGCTTTTGGCGCCTGCATCCAATAACTAGCATCAGACTGATAAATATCTGCTCACAAACAGGCAAGAGGTCAAAGAATATTGGTGATCAGACAACTGAGTAACAATATTTGTGTTGGTTGCATATCATCATATGTCAAATGGGTCAACGTGAATCGACACTCATTATGTGTAGGCCCTGCTTATTGTAAGTCCAGGTTTGGTGTAATCACATTTCCATATCAATGTATTTGAACATTCCATCCTTTTACTGAAACTTGTCTGCAAGTTCTACAATGGATTGCAATGATTGATTTTCTTATTTACTTTACTGTATCTTCAAGCCTGATTTACCGTAATTCTTTAAAGCTCCAAAGACTCGGGCATTTTTCAGACAGTATTATACACAAATATCGTCTAAACTGAAGGTCCATTAAAAGCATTATCCACAAACAGCTTGGATTTGCTCTTACATGTGCAACAAAGGCAATAATATTAGCTTGAATTCCTCTACAGCTTTATCAGGGGGATAGATCAGTAACCAACATCCATTACAATCCCATAGAGTCCCATAGCTCCACAGCTGTCTCAATGGTATTTCTCTCCATTCTGTTTCTTTCCCCAGTCCCTCCATCTCCATTATATATGCTGTGGATAATAAGAATAGTTCACACATGTCCTAAGAGATACCTTCCATTTTCCTTGGCTTCCATTCCACAATGGCAGACAGACTCTCTGACCACATTGTATCCATCTGTGTTCACAAGTGGGAATGTTCATTGATGATAACATAATGTTCTGTTTCATTTTAAACCCACAGATAATGAACCAGTCCACATTTACATACAGTATGATTTGCCCAGTACTAAATAGGTGGATGAAGTGGCAAATTAAATCTATGCAAATAGACCACCATATTAATCAAGAGGGAGTTAGATAATTCTTCATTATGTCCAATGAAATTACCATCATTAGAATTCTATCAGTGGATCACGTTAGACAGGAAAGTTAACCTTCCCACTTCTGTAGTGCGATGCAACTTTCTCTACTTGCCGGAAGATTATAACTGCTAAATCACTCACGAAGTTCAACAGGAATAAACTGCTGATTGTCAGCCCTCCGTCTCTTCTTTTTCCATTTGCAGCATGATATGGACACAACCGGTACTGTTTACAAATTCTACTAGACCAACTCACCAAGTCTTCTTCAATTTCACGACTTAAATTGTTAAGTCAGTTTAATATTGTCATATATACTGCGTGCAATGAAAAACTTCCATTTACATGCCACCCAGACAGATCATTCCAAGTGTAAATATATCAAAGTAGTACAAGGATAAAGCAATAGCAGAATGCAGAATGCAGTGTTACAGTTGCAGAGAAAGTACAGTGCAGGTAGATAATAAGATGCAAGCCCATGATGCGGTAGGTTGTGAGGTCAAGAGGGCATCATACCATATTCAACAGTCCAAAAACAACAGAATAGAAGCTCTCCTTGAGCCTGGTGGCAGGCCTTAAAAGAACAGGAGTAGAAAGGGCCTGTAAGCTTTACCTCTTTCAAGTCACAAAATATCCAACCTGGAATTATATTTGCACTCCCACACTCCTGCTGGCACAAAAAACCTAGACTTCATGTTGAAAGAGTACTAAGCCGAAACAGCTCAAAAAGAACCTCCCAAGGACAATTAAGGATGGGATAGAAATAATATTGTTCACTAGCAACACACATCCTGTTAATTGGATGCCTCTGTTGGTCAGAGTCCACAATGTTGTGTCCTAGCTATCTAGATATCTTGAGTTCAAGAGCCGTGAGATAATGTCACAGCTACATTAGACCTTAGTTAGACCCGACTTGGAGTACTGAATTCAGTTCTGGTCACTTGAAGGATGTGGATACTATAGAATGAGTGCAGAGGAGATCTGCAAGGACCTTGTCTGGATTGGAGAGCATGGCTTATGAGAATAGGTTGAGTGAATTTGGCTTTTTCTCCTTAGAGCGACGGAGGATGAGAGGTGACCTGATAGTAGTGTATAAGATGATGAGAGGCATTGATCATGTGGATATCAGTGGCTTTTTCCCAGGGCTGAAATGGTTAACACAATAGGGCATAGTTTTAAGTTGCTTGGAAGTTGGTACGGGGGGATGTCAGAGGTAGGTTTTTCACAGAGAGTGGTGAGGGCATGGAATGTACTGCCAGCAATGGAGGTAGATAGAGGTGGATACAATAGGGTCTTTCAAGAGAATCTTAGAATGTCTCATAGAATCTCTAGATACATGGAGCTTAGAAAAATAGAGGTCTATGTAGTAGGGAAATTCTAGGCAGTTTCTAGAGTAGGCTACATGGTCGGTACAACACTGTGGGCCAAAGGGCTTGTAATGTGCTGTAGATTTCTACGTTCGATGTTCCATATGCAAGCTAGGGAAGTACAATATGGAGAGCAAGCTAACCCTCTCCCATGCATCGGATGCTCCCAAAGGAATGGCAGAGACTGATATAGATTGGCACAAGCAGCGTCACAGGAGCTGTCAGTCAATGTAGGACTGCCTTAGGGACTCCAGCTCCAGAGTTTTCCTTTGGAGTTTATTCTCAAAGACTTCCCCGTGGGTACAGCTGCAAGGCATCAGAGGTTTGAGATCAGTGTTTTCCTTCTCCAAGATTCCTTCTCGCGAGCAGATTTGTTAGAGCTATTTTGGAGGATTTTAAACTAATTTGGTAGGGGGTTGGTAATTTGAGAGAGGGGATTCAGGATAGGACAGATGATAAAAAAGCAAAGATAGCATGCAGTCAGACTGTCAGGAAGGGCAGACAGATGATAGGACAAAATTGCAGCCAGCAGGCTAAGTATCAGTGCATTAGGGATGCAGAGTCAAAAAGGGTAGCAAATACAACACTCAAAGTGTTATATCTCAATGCACGGTGTATAAGAAATAAGATGGATGACCTTGTTGCACTGTTACAGTTTGTCAAGTATGATGTTGTGGCCATCACTGAATTGTGGTTGAAGGATGGTTGTAGTTGGGAGCTGAATGTCCAAGGTTACACTTTGTATTGGAGGGATAGGAAGGTAGACAGAGGGAGTGATATGGCTCTGCTGGCAAAGAATGACATCAAATCAATAGAAAGATGTCACGTAGGGTTGGAAGATGTTGAGTCCTTGTGAGTTGAGCTAAGAAACTGCAAGGGTAAAAAGACCTTGATGACATTTAAATACAGGCCTCCCAACAGTAGCTGAGAGGTGAACCACAGATTATAATAGGAAATAGAAAAGGCATGACAAAAGGGCATGGGAGATTTCAACTTGCAGGTCAGTTGGGAAAATCAGGTTGGTAATGGATCTCAAGAGAGTGAATTTATTGAATGCCCACGAGATGGCTTTTTAGAGCAGTTTGTCTTTGAACCTACTAGGGGGTCAGACGAGGAATGGGGCTGAGGAGGGGAAAAGAAGGATCAGATATGATTGAATGGTGGAGCAGACTCAATAGATCAAATGGCTTAATTCTGCTTCTATATCTCATGGTCTTATAGGTGAGCTGTCAACCCCCATCTACCCGAAACAATTGGCTTTAAGGTGGCAGTAACCTGTCTTTGCCCCTTCTCCTGTCAGTAGAATCTGTTCTGCCAGGCTTAATAGCTAAGCCGCATGTGAAGACCAGGAGCTGGACTTGGTTGTCAGAGGCTATTTGAGTTGCATGCCATTTGGAGCATTTAATAGGTAGTGGGAGCTTATCCCCATTACTACCCTTTGCTATAAAAACCTTATGGAACCACATCCTGTTAATAACAAAATAGGAAAGTGATACTTTCTGGCATATTTATTTATTATTTATTTAGAGGTCCAGCACAGAAATATTCATGTATACTGATTATATTTAAATAAAGCGCTTGCAGTGATGTCCAGCAAAATACAGGTGAACAATCTTCCATGGGATTGAATAACAACCATTAACAATTTGTTAAAATAAATATTCTCTGATCCAGGCAGTTAGTTCTTTGTTGTGGCTTAATTATTGCAAGGGGTGATCAATGGATGATTAAGGTGCAGAGTCAAATCTATTAACAAATTAAGGAGGGAATTTAATCGCTTAAGCCAAGATCTCTAAGTATTTACAACTCTGTCAAGCTATTAGTGTGATAGATAGGTCTCCTGTCCTCCCTCGGAGCCACCTTGAGAAAGATTATTTCATTAAGCAATCAATAGAAGACCCACAGCAAAATGATTAGTTAGGTAGCTTCAATTAGAAAGCTGGGTCCTCTCTTGAAAATCTCAGGCAGATATCCTTGAAAATGCTCAAGAAGAGCTTCTTGTGAGCTTTATGTTATGGCTATTTGAGAAGCCAACTGGGATTATGTTAGTTTGTTTTCTGTAGAAATTTTGGAGTGATATTGAAAGTTATATACATTTTTTAAAACTGAATTCATATACATGCCCAGTTGTGTGATGTTTCGCATGTTGCTGCAACTCAATAAAAATAAGAAACCTGAACAGCATGTGGATCATGATTACTGCTGTGCTTTATTTATAACTGATACAGCAACAGGCTGTTCTCCCTATATTTTCTGATTATTTGTGAAGACTCTCCAATTAGTCCCACTCATCCGCTCTTCTATAAATATATATCCAATTTGCTCTGGCAAGTTACTATTGGATCAACTTCCATAACCTCTGTAGGCATAATAGGCCATAATAACTTGCTGCATTAAAAGATTTTTTGAATCTACACTCTGGCTCCTTTATTATTTATCCTGAATCGTTGTCAGTGGAAAGACCTTATTTCTTCCATCATCTTGCTCAGCAGTGCTGTCTTCTACTGAATCATTCCTTCACTTCCTCTGCTGTACGAAAACCATTATAAGCTTATCCAGTCCTTCCACGTAAATCAAGTCAATCATTGCTGATAGCATTATGGTGAATCTCCTCCGCATCTTCTCCAAGACCTTGATGTCTTTTTTAAAGTGTGATTCACAGCTTTGAGCACATTGTTCTTGATGAGCAGTCTTCTGTTTTTATTTTTATTTATTTGTAATTATTTCTGACTTATATAACAATGTTCTGCCTTGTGCTGTACTGACCGTAAAACCACACTGCTGCTGCAAAACAACAAATTTCAGAGATAATGAATATGATTCTGATTTTGATCCACCTTCTGTAAATTTTGCTTGGCTCATGCTGTGATACAATTTCTCAAAATTTTTTTATTTAGTTCCTGGAAATATTAGTTCCTGGATTGGGAGCCTTAAGCACATTGAGGGGAGTCTGCATTGTTCCAGTTAGTTCTCAAATTCAATTGCTCTGAAGTCATGGAGAAATTACTATGATGTGCACTTAGCCTTGTCAGTCAAAGGAAAAATCAATGTGTTCAATACTATCTTCCAGAACCAAATCTATGGGTTAGAATCCATAAGTCACACGGGTTACATAACCTCCAGAAGCGTTATACTGATACAATTGTCTTTTCCTACAAAGCAAAACAGCAGATCATAATAAGTATTCACTTTGCTACATGTTAGTCCGGAATGATAATTATTCCTCTGCAAATACGCCAGCAATAAATAGTTAGAACTTTGTCTGGGTGGTCATCCTGTCCTCACAATTGCTGTGCTGCTGACCCTGAGGTCTGTGATTCTGGGGCCTCAATGAACAATGTAAATCAATACCAGTGGTGGGTGGTCTTCACAATGTTGGAAGTATATTCTTCCTGTAAGATGAAGGTGATCACATCCTTAATATTTTAAACATTCAAGTGTATTTGAGCTCCATCTTGCTTGAAATGTGTTAAAACGCCAACAGCAATGAAACACCCATTGGGTTTTCCAAACATACTGATAGGTCAAAGATATGAAATACAACAATCTAAATGATTAATATATTTACTCTTCAATTGGCAATCTGTCCAGTTTGTCATGAGTACAAGTTTTCAGGGACTTTAAGATCAATATCATTAGTGGGATTAGGGAGAACTTCCTGTTAAACATTCTGCTCAACTAACAAAGGGATTAAGTCATAATTCATGCAGATACATTAAGCTGTCACACTTTTTGCAATGTGTGGCTTTTAATATCTTGCCAAGTGAAATCACATAACTAAAAAATAATACTGTAACCAAGATGATTGCATGCATTAATTTGGGTGAGGAAAGGTGCTGGATGATGCATTATTTTCTCAATTTTCAGCAAAGGAAGCCAAGTGTATACATTTATTTGAAACCTTTCAAATGTATTCAAAATGAATTTCCAGGGATCATTTGCAACTTTTTTTGCCAAGTTAATTTAAACTTGTTTTCAAAAATGTATTATTACTGAGGAGAAAATTATTAGCTTTGATGATCAAAGCAGAAAAAAATAACAAAATAACAGCAATCTCAATGGCTTAGACTTCCTTCACAATGCTAAAATATTCAAGTACTTAGATTACACAAAACACCAAACAAGTCGATGGAAAAAGCTACTCAGCTGGAAGATGATGTGTTGACTAAATAGATCAGCACGTTTTATTCCTCCCTCTTAGCTTGGAATTCATGTTTCCATCATTCACCTATCAGGGACTTGGTGCTTCATTATTCACCTACCAGGGACTTCACAAGCTTTTAACATTAAACTTATACCTCACTGGTTGTACTATTTGTGAGCCCATTTCCTCTGTGAGATATTAAAGTGTGACTGTACCTTGCCTGCCTGTTCCGGTCAAATATCCCATGTACTTTTGAACAGCCTGTGGCGATCCACTTCCTAGCGCACTCGAACCGGCTCACAAATAGCCAGCACACCAGCACAAAGGCCAGTCCCAAAAGGGCGCCAGGTCTGCTTCACCAACAAAGGGAAAAGCCTGCGGGGGATTGTGAGTACGTGCCCCCTACAGCATCCGCGCCCGGGGAGGGCGGGATCAGGGAGGCTTTAAAGCAAGGCTGTGAAGGTCGAATAAAATCTTTTTTAACTGCAGTTTACCGACTCCATGTCGTTATTTCAGCGCTGCGTGTAGCAGACCACTACAATTGGTGACCCCGATGGTCCAAACGATTTATGGACCGGAGATGACCGACGCTGCATCTGTTCATGCGGATTCGTTGAAACTGCCAAGCTTCTGGACGCTGCGACCTCACCTCTGGTTCCAGCAAGCAGAAGCCCAATTCCACGTTCGGCAGATAACCTCAGAGGACACACGTTACTACTACGTGGTGAGCTCCCTCGACCAGGACACAACGGCCGAGGTCGAGGAGTTCATACAGTCTCCCCCAGCAGACGGCAAATACACAGAATTCAAAGCCCTGCTCATAAGGACTTTCAGACTCTCACGGCGCGAGCGGGCTGCCCGTTTACTGCACCTGGATGGCTTGGGAGACAGACCTCCATCGGCTTTAATGAATGAGATGTTGTCTCTGGCCGGCGGACACAAGCCCTGCCTCATGTTTGAGCAGGCATTCCTGGAGCAGCTGCCCGAGGACATACACCTGCTGCTGTCTGACGTGGATTTCAGCGACCCCCGGAAGGTGGCAGCCCGGGCGGACTTGCTGTGGAACGCCAAGAAGGTGAGTGGGGCGTCCATCGCACAGATCACCAGGCCACGCTCCCAGCAGCGAACCAGACCAGGCCCGGCCACACAGCCCGCTAACCCCAGAGGCAGGGGTGGGGAGCCCAACGAACAATGGTGCTTCAACCACCAGCGGTGGAACGCAGAAGCCCGCCGCTGTAACCCGCCCTGCAAGTTCCCGGGAAACGCCCGGGCCAGCCGCCGCTGATGACTACAGCGGCTGGCCATCGGGATAGCCTCCTGTATGTGTGGGACAAGAGGTTGGGATGCCATTTTTTGGTCGACACCGGTGCCGAGATCAGTGTCTTACCTCTGACGAGTTACGACACCCGCAACAGGGCACCAGGTCCCTCCCTGAGGGCCGTGAATGGAAGCACGGTAAGGACCTACGGCACCTGTATGGTGCGGCTACAGTTCAGCTCCAGCCGGTTCACGTGGGACTTCACACTGGCCGCCGTAGCCCAACCGCTTCTGGGTGTGGATTTTTTGCAGGCTCACAGCCTGCTGGTCGACCTGCCGAGGCAGAGGCTGGTCCACGCCGAGACCTTTCAGACGTTCTCCCTGGGAGAAGCCAAGTTGCCAGCCCCACACCTCGACTCCATTACGCTGTCCGACAACAACTTCACCAGGGTCCTGGCGGATTTCCCATCGGTTCTGACACCGCAGTTCACAGCAGCCATGCCCAGACACCGCGTACGGCACCACATCCCGACCCAAGGACCACCCCTCCACGCCCGTGCTCAGCGGCTTCCCCCGGACAAGCTCCGACTGGCAAAGGAGGAGTTCAAGAGGATGGAGGAATTGGGGATCATCCGGTGGTCCAACAGCCCATGGGCCTCCCCCCGCACATGGTGCCCAAAGCGACAGGGGGCTGGAGACCATGCGGCGACTACCGCAGGCTGAACGAGGCTACCACACCGGACCGCTACCCTGTGCCGCACATTCAAGACTTTGCAGCAAACCTGCACGGCGCACAGATCTTCTCCATGGTAGACCTCGTCCGGGGATACCATCAAATCCCGATGCATCCGGACGATGTCCCCAAAACGGCTCTCATCACCCCGTTCAGCCTTTTCGAGTTCCTCCGCATGCCGTTCGGCCTGTAGAATGCCGCACAGACGTTCCAGCGGTTAATGGATGCGGTGGGACGCGACCTGGACTTCGCATTCATCTATTTGGACAACATCCTCATAGCCAGCAGCAGTCGTCAGGAGAATCTGTCCCACCTCCGTCAACTCTACGCTCGACTGAGTGAGTACAGTTTAACAATCAACCCGGCCAAATGTCTGTTCGGGCTCGACACCATCGACTTCCTGGGCCACAGGATTACTAAAGACGGGGCAACCCCTCTGCCCGCTAAGGTAGACGCGGTCCGCCATTTCTCCCGACCCACCACAATCAAAGGCCTTCAGGAATTCGTAGGTATGGTCAATTTCTACCACCGCTTCCTCCCTTCAGCTGCCCGAATCATACGCCCCCTGTTCGCCCTGATGTCGGGTCCAGGCAAGGACATTACCTGGGACGAGGAGTCCGCCGCCGCTTTCATTAAAACGAAAGAAGCCTTGGCGAACGCCGCGATGCTAGTGCACCCCAGAATGGACGTCCCTACCGCCCTCACAGTGGACGCATCTAACACGGCAGTCGGTGGGGTACTGGAGCAACTCATCGCGGGTCGCTGGTAACCCCTGGCGTTTTTCAGCAAACACCTGCGGCCACCCGAGCTCAAATACAGTGCTTTCGACCGGGAACTGTTGGCGCTATACCTGGCGATCCGGCATTTCAGGTACTTCTTAGAAGGTAGGCCCTTCACCGCGTTCACGGACCACAAGCCGATTACCTTTATGTTCACAAAGGTGTCCGATCCCTGGTCATCCCGCCAGCAGCGCCATCTGTCCTACATCTCTGAATACACGATGGATGTCCGGCACGTCTCGGGTAAGGACAATGTTGTGGCGGACACGCTCTCAATATCACCAAGACCAAGGAGATGGTGGTGGACTTTAGGAGATCTAGGCCTCATATGGAGCCAGTGATCATTAATGGAGAATGTGTGGAGCAGGTTAAGACCTACAAGTATCTGGGAGTACAGTTAGACGAGAAGCTAGACTGGACTGCCAACACAGATGCCTTGTGCAGGAAGGCACAGAGTCGACTGTACTTCCTAAGAAGGTTGGCGTCATTCAATGTCTGTAGTGAGATGCTGAAGATGTTCTATAGGTCAGTTGTGGAGAGCGCCCTCTTCTTTGTGGTGGCGTGTTGGGGAGGAAGCATTAAGAAGAGGGACGCCTCACGTCTTAATAAGCTGGTAAGGAAGGCGGGCTCTGTCGTGGGCAAAGTACTCGAGAGTTTAACATCGGTAGCTGAGCGAAGGGCGCTGAGTAGGCTACGGTCAATTATGGATAACTCTGAACATCCTCTACATACCACCATCCAGAGACAGAGAAGCAGTTTCAGCGACAGGTTACTATCGATGCAATGCTCCTCAGACAGGATGAAGAGGTCAATACTCCCCAATGCCATTAGGCTTTACAATTCTACCGCCAGGACTTAAGAACTTTTTAAAAGCTATTATTAATGCTTTTTGAGATGGTGATTTAGATGCATATCATATTTTTTTTACTGAGTTAAGTATTGTATGTAATTAGTTCTGCTACAACAAGTGTATGGGACATTGGAAAAAAAAGTTGAATTTCCCCATGGGGATGAATAAAGTATCTATCTATCTATCTATCTATCTATCTTTCGCCTTAACGTTCATGCCCTTTCCCAAGGGGTAGACTTTGAGGCGCTGGCAGAGGCGCAACAGGCAGACGAGGAGATCCCGAGTTACAGAACCGCAGTCTCCGGTTTGCAGCTCCAGGACCTCCCCGTAGGCCCAGGTGAGAGGACCCTGCTCTGTGACGTCGCCACCGGCCAGCCCCGTCCTGTCGTCCCGACACCTTGGCGGCGACGCGCTTTCGACTCCATTCATAACTTAGCACACCCCTCCATCAGGACAACCATCCGGATGGTCTCCAGCAGGTTCGTTTGGCACGGACTCCGCAAGCAGGTCAGTGAATGGGCCAAAACGTGCATGCACTGCCAGACGGCCAAGGTGCAGCAGCACACCAAAGCTCTGCCGCAGCAGTTCCACCCCACCCACCAGCGTTTCAACCACATTCATGTGGATATCGTGGGCCTCCTGCCAGTGTCGCGAGGAGCGCGGCACCTCCTCACTATCGTGGACCGGTTCACCAGATAGCCAGAGGCGATCCCGCTCACTGACACCACCTCCGAATCTTGCGCCCGGGCACTGATTGCAACCTGGGTATCCCGCTTTGGTGTACCGGCCCACATTACCTCCGACAGAGGCGCCCAGTTCACCTCCAGCCTGTGGTCAGCTATGGCCAGCCTTTTGGGGACACAGCTGCACCACACCACTGCCTACCACCCACAGTCGAATGGCCTGGTGGAGCGTTTCCACCGTCACCTAAAATCAGCTCTCATGGCCCGCCTGAGAGGAGCTAACTGGGCGGACGAACTTCCCTGGGTCCTACTCAGCATCCGCACAGCGCCCAAAGATGATCTGCACGCCTCGTCGGCCGAGTTGGTGTACGGCGCACCCCTGGTCGTCCCCGGGGAGTTCATACCAGCCCCAAGAGGGCAAGAGGAAGAACCCACAGCAGTCCTGGGCAGACTACGCGAGAGGCTCGGTGACCTGGCCCCCATACCCACTTCGCAGCATGGGCAGAACCCGACCTGCGTACCCAAAGACCTGCAGAACTGTAAGTTTGTGTTTGTATGAATGGGCAGGCATCGGCCACCGCTGCAACGGCCCTACGAGGGGCCATTTACGGTGATCAGGAACAACAGGTCCACGTTCGTGCTGGACGTTGGGGGGAGAGAGGAGGTTTTCACGGTGGACCGACTCAAACCGGCCCATGTGGACTTGACGCAACCGGTCAAGATTCCGGCACTGCGGCGCAGAGGCCGACCTCCCAAACAGGGTCCGGCCCAGACTGTGAACATTGGGGGGGTGTATCACCGGTTCTGGGGGGGGGGGGGGGTTATGTGGCGACCCACTTCCTAGCGCACTCAAACCGCCTCGCAAATAGCCAGCGCGCCGGCATAAAGGCCAGTCCCAAAAGGGCGCCAAGTCTGCTTCACCAGCAAGGGGAAAAGCCTGCGGGGGATTGTGAGTATGTGCCCCCACAGCATCCGCGCCCGGGAAGGGAGGGATCAGGGAGGCTTTAAAGCAAGGCTGTGAAGTTCGAATAAAATCTTCTTTAACTGCAGTTTACCGACTCCGTGTCGTTATTTTAGCGCTGCATGTAGCACACCGCTACAAGCCATGAAATTTTCCTAGTTTTCAGTCCACTGTTTGGATGAGAACTAACATCATCAGAAATAGTTTTGCTCATCGTTTATCCCATTGTTGCTTGTAAGGCTTTGCAGTTTTCAAATTGGCTGCTACACTTCTCGTAGTGCAGGAGTGACTACAACACCAAATGCAATTCCTTTGACAGGGCATCTTACACCGATAAGTATGCAATATAAATGCAAGCTGTTTGACTAAAATACTAGTTTTAAAGGAAAGTTGTACCCTTGGTTCTGCAGGCAAACTAGGCACAGCTGGATATAGAAATAAACATGAAGATATCCAGTAATATTTGGGATTAGGATCTACCTCATAGGTCATACTTCCTGTTTAAAAATTTTGGATACTTAGCAGTGGTCAGAAAATAAGTTTATTAAAAGGAACATGATTCCTGATTTTTTAGCAAATTAGCTCAAATGCCCTATCAAAGATATGTGCTAGGAATCAATTTGTTTGGCAATTAAGGAGGTAAGTTATTTCTACTCCAGTCAGGCCATAGTAGGACCATTGTAGACTACTGTTCTGGATCAATAGGAATAGAAGATGCTGGATAGTGTAGATAAGTGGATAGATAGGTGGTCACAGCTCCCATCCATATATGCTGGGTTTCTGTGTCTTCCATGGTCCTAGCTTCCCCTTTTAAAGACTGAACCACTGTGAGGAATCAGAGGGCTTGTCCATTCCAAATTTCTTATATCAGGGTTTTATCACAATTGATGCAATATCATTGGGATGAAACATTTTCTCTGTATTACTTTCCATGGGTGCAGCCCAACCCATTGAGTATTTCCAGCACCTTTTCAGTTTTATTCCATAGTCTAATATTAATTCAATCACAAGGAAGGTGTGCCAGCATACTTACTTTCTTGGAAGGTTAAGGAGGTTCAGCATTTCACTGAACATTTTAACAAACATTTACAGTTGCACTGTTGAGAATATCCTGTCTGTTTATGTCATAGTCTGACTCAGCAATCTGAATTTGCAGGAATGTAAGATGCTGCAGAGAGTAGTGGACTTCGCCAAATACATCACTGGTACACCACTCCCTGTTATGTTTTGTAACTCAAAACACAAATGGAAAGAAAAACACTGGAGCCTGGGAATATTGTGTGTACTTAGTTTCTCTTTAGTGAGGCACTCAAATATGATGTGGTGGTGTAATGATGTTTGCCACTCACATAGTCATAGATATAACCTGTGATGAATTATGTAAACAAAAAATGCTTAATTAAACAATATATAGTTCAATAGTTCCATTTAATATCAGAGGGACTGTATACAATGTATAACCTGAAATTCTTACTCTCTGCAGACATCCTCGAAACAGGAAAAAACCCAAAGAATGAATGATAGAAAAGAAACATACCGTAGGAACCCAAAGCCCCCAGCCCTCCTCCCATGCACAAGCAGCAGCACCCCCCCACTTATTCTAGCATAAAATATCAGCATTCCACCCACCCACCATGCAAGCAAAAGCAAAGTCCCCAAAGGGAGATCATGTCTACAGTCCATCTAAAACTAACTGTTCACTCCAACATTTCGACATCCCACAGGCTCTCTCTCCCACTAACAAGGAAGAGACAGATATCGCTCCTTCCACAGCGACAGGAGAGAAAACACTCACCATTTTGATGTTACAGTCAGTCTGAAGCATTGCTTTTGCATTTTGAGTTCCCCGACTCGAGAATCGGTAAATCGATTACCAAGTGCAGAGTCCTCCGACAGCCACTCTTGCTGTCTTTGATGCTGCGGCTCCTGCTACGCTTCAGCACGCAATTCATGTCCACAGTGCCATGCAGGCCCTGAAGGCTCCCAACTTCAGGCTAAACCTGGACATACTGAAACCTGGCTGATCAGCGAGCTCTAAAAACAGCAACACATCGTTGTGCAGAGCCGTAGTCTTTGAGTGCTGCTGCAGATCAAGAACTCTGAAAGAATGCGGCAACGCTGAAAAGGAAATTAAAGACACTAGGGTAGGAAGAATTTAACAGTTTCACTGATGAGCTGGGAGAAGTCACCCTCTGGCGACATCTTTAGCTGCACCCACTTTATACGTACAATATTACTCAAATATTACTGAAATATTGAATACTCTACACTCCTCACTGCTTAGGTATAAACTCTAACTCAATGTAGCCTGCATCTCAACTAGATACACAGTAATTGGTATCATACAACCATTATATCAACATCCACAGCATTATAAAGTTTAAATTGTCCCATTCAGGCCTAAACATTTAATCACTGTGGAGGGTTTCTTACTCTTGTGGGATAACATCATTCCTGACAAGGGAGCGGAGTCTCTCTGCTTGATAGGTGAGACTTATGGCTGTGAAACAATCTCAGGACCAAGGGCCTCCTCAGTGGTGGTTGTAAGAGTTGACTCTGGGATGGCAGGAAGTTGTTCTGACAGCTTTGGACACATTTCTTCTTTAACAGTTGACTCAGCTTTCTTCTAGTGATCGATGTGTCATCTCCAGATGACATCAAATGCAAATCTGATTCATTTCTGTCCTTAATCTTTCCAGGTACCCACCTTTGATCCTCTTTGTAGTCCCTTGCCAAGGAGGGCTTCTCCAGGAGTGAAACATCAAACCTCTTTGTTTGAGGAGCCCTCAATTTGTCTCAGCTGTTTCTCCTGTATACTCCTTCTGAGATTGGGTTTGAAGAGATCAAAAGGTGAGCGCAAGAGATGATCCAGCAACAGCATAGCTGGTGAGTTGTTGGTTGTGAAGTGGTGCTGCATTGTGATATGCAAGGAGGAAATTGGTGAGTTTCTAAGTCAGTGTCAATGTAGTTTGTTCTGTTGACACTGCTTGCATTGTATTCTTTAGATTCTGGACAAACCTTTCTGCCAAGCCATTGGTAGCTGGGTGCTATGGTGTAGATGTAGTAAGTCTTATTCTATTCATTTTCAGAAATGACAGAAAATGTTCCACAACAAACTATGGTCCATTGTCACTGACTAAGTGTTCTGGAATACATCAGTAAAAATGGGGAATCTGGAGGTTTCTGCTGCACTTTCCAACCATTTAGTTTGGCCATGTAAACCTGACACAGTGTGGGGTCCTTTCTGGTTTCCTAGTGGATCATATCTGCTGTAATAGAGCAATTCCAATTTACATTAGAATGAATAAGTCAAGCAGTGTCTCCTCTTTTTAAAACTTTTTAGATATTTTCTTTTCCACGAATTAACATGACAATCTATCAGCATTTCCATGATTAGTTGTCCTCTGGAATTCAATCTTGTAACTGTGTCCTCCTAGAAACAGAGCCAATCTCTGCACTTCTGCTGTTGCTGTTAGTGGAACACCCTTCTCTGCACTGAAAATGGTCACTAGTCATTAATGATCTGTAATGAAGGTAAACTCTCTCCAGTACAAGTACTAGACGAAATGTTTTACACCCCAAACCCGACTCAGGGCTCCTCTGTCAACCTGCAGATAATTTTTTTCTGCAGCGGTAAGGGAATGTGATGCAAAGGCTCTGGGACATTCACTCCCATCACTCACAACATATGACCTGACTGCACCTATACCATGGCGAACCATCACAGACAAGCTTCACTGTATAATGTGGAGTACAGTTTTGAATGTAAACATTTCTGACTTGGATTATAAGGTATGAATACAGTGTCTGATGTCACCATTTCCTTTGCTTTTTGGAAAGCCACCTCACAACGCGTTGTCTATTGTCATGTCTTCCCAATCTGTAGTAATAAGTTCAAGGGGTGGGGTGGGGTGGAGTAGCCAGGCTTGGCAGGAACAGGGTTAATAGCAATCTACGAGAGTGCAAATGCAAATGCTACTCCAAAAATAAGCCCATCATAGCAATAAAACCCTTTGTGGGTGTTTATGGTGAGAAACACATTGGACTCTACTTCCATATCCACCTTTATGTAGGACTCAGATAAGTCTACTTTGCTGAAGTGTTTTCCTCTGAAACGTTTGCAGTCTTCTATCCTGTGCAGGAGGTATTGATATTCTTTCAGTACTAGGTTGATAGTGACCTTAAAATTACCACAGATCCTGACAGACCCATTCTTCTGGCCGTTGGGACACACCAGCATTGCCAATAGGCTCCACTCAATCTTGGAAAGAATCCCTTCAGCTTCTATGCAATCTAGATCAATGATTACTTTATCACAGATGGTATTAGGAACTTGACAGGCTTTGTAAATCTTGGGAGTGGCATTTTCATTCAATGTTATTTTACTCTTGATCTCAATCTTGAGTTTTCCATTGCGATCTTTGAATACTGCTGTGACGTTATCTAGTACTTTACTTAATTCTTAATTCACAGTCCCAGAACACTGGTCCTCCTGTTTTTACCAATGCTCAGTCTGGCTTGTTGGTTGTTGTATTTCACTGTTACAAATGTTATTCCCATATGGGTTATCTTTTCTCTAATCTAGCTTCTTATATCTGCAGGCTTCAATTCAGTATCTTTGAAATGACGTTCTACACACATTTTGTGGAATGATTGAAACTGCTGAGCCAGTGTTCAAATGCATTTTCGTTAACTTGTTGTTTGCTTCTTGCATAAGCCATATTGCTTGTCTATTGTTAGTTTTCACATTATAAATCTTAAAGCTGCTCAATCCTGTGTCACTCTCATCTTTATCATATTTTTCATCAACAGCACGTAGATTAATGCTCTTTTTGAAACTGCAACTTGACTTTTTATCTTAACTCTTTCCTGTGCAGTTGATTTATTTTTTGTATGACAACATTCTCTTTGTATGTGTCCTACTTTGTTTTACTTGCTGCCTTTAAAACTGCATTAGTCTGGTATACGTGAGCTTCTGACACAACAAAAAGACAATTTGTTCAGCCATACTGGTTTCTCTTTGAAAGTTCCAATTTTGTTCACACTCACTTTCATTCCTGACTGCAACATAGCAGTATCCTTGACTGCTGTTTCCATTGATACAGCTATTTCAACTGCTCTTTTAAATGAAAGTTTTTCTTCAGTTAGGAGTCTTTGTGAACACTTTCTTGTAAGATTCCAAAAACTAACAATCTCACAGTGCATCATTAAACTCATTACCAAGCTGATAGTACTTGGTCAATTTCTTCAATACATCCATGTACGCTGAAATCGATTCCCCTTCCTTTTGGTTATGCTTATAAAATCTAAAGCATTTTGCAATGAACAATGGTTTCAGTTCTAAATGTTTCTGCATTACTTTTGTGATATCAACAAAACTCATTTCAGCTGGTTTTGTTGGAGCAGCTAAATTGTCCAACAAACTACATGCTTTTCCACCTATAACTGAGCAAAACTGGCCCACACTTTGCACGGCTATTTCATTTGCTTAAAAATACTGTTCAATTTGTTAAGTATATATTATCCAGTTATCTCTCATGCAATCAAACACCTCTATCTTTCCAACATAGCCAGTAATTTCTGCTTGTATTACTATTATTACATAGGACTCACTGTTTATGAACCCATGGATTGTTAATTTTGTCCATTTTCAACTTTTTTTTTAACTCCACTATTCCTCTCCCCTTGTGAAGAACCATACCGCTCTTTAACAGGTGGATAGTCATCTCTGGTTCATTTTAAATCTAGTTTATCATCGTCATTATGTTTTGTAGCTCCAAAAACTAATCAAGGGAAGGACATGGAAGCTCAGGGATACTAAGTCTCTCTTTAATGAGGCATTTAAATAATGGTGTAATGATGTATGCCATTCATGCACTTCACACATATAACCTGCACTGAATTATGTAAACAAAGAATGCTCAATAAAACAATATATTTACAATATTACTCAAACATCTCTGAAAGATTGAATGAACAACACTCCCCACCACCGATCATATCTACTTGAAATGCTAACTCAAGAATCAGAATCAGAATCAGGTTTAATATTACTGGTGGAAAATACCACCACCTCGTCATGCCCAGGCATCATCCCTGATAAAATGGTGGAGTTTGTCATCAAAACGTCAGATATAATTGATACTTGTACCCAGCTGGAAGCCCAAAAAGAGTTTTTTCATCATATATGCCGGGAAATCACTCGATCCTTTTTTACTGGCATATGTCATGAAATTTCTTGTTTTGTGGCAGCAGTACATACCAATACTTAATAATAAAATCTATAAATTACATTAAGAAATATGTATTTTTAAAAAATTCTATTAAATAGGTCATGCAAAAAGAGCGCTAAAACAGAATAGTGAGATAGTGTACATGGGTTCATTGTCCATTCAGAAATCTGATGGAAGAAAGCAAGAAGCTGTTCCTGAAATGTTGAATGTCTTTCTTCAGGATCCTATACTTCAAACTTGGTAGCAGCAATGAGAAGAGCGTGTGTCTTATGTAATGGGGGTCCTTAATGATTGATGCCACTTTTCTGCGGCATTGCATTTTGAAGGTGACCTCAATGCTGGACAGAATGGTGCCCATGATGGAGCTGGCTGAATTTGCCACTTTCTGCAGCTTTTTCTGATCCAGTCCAGCTGTTCATCCACACCAGATGGGGATGCAACCAGTTAGAATGCTCTCCACATGTTGAAGACCCTGACCTGGAGTTACACGCTGAATTTGGTTCTTTGTGGAAATGGGACCCATTCTCAGGGCCTTACGATTGGCTACTTTTTGATATGCCAAGGATGCAGCCTGGAAGACTAGCGCACTTTCAGGGTGCTGGATTTTCATGGCTCTGGAGGCAGGCGGACTCAAGGGTGCCATCATCTGATGCATCGTGGGAGACGGAAGATGGTATGCAGTGAGCTGGCTGCTGGCTGTGAGCCCAGAGACCCGAGTTCTTTGGGCACAGAGCTCAGAAAAAGTGACGCAACAGACTTTAACACCATAAATTGGCGAGTTATCTTGTTATGCCTCCCCTCTTGCTGTGAAACGGGGACACCTCTTTTTTCCCTTATTAGTGAGAGGGAGGGAGCCTGTGATATGTCGAACACTGGGTGAACAAGTAGTCTTTGGGGTACTGCAAGTCTGGGCCTTTATTGATCCTTTCCTGCTTGAGTGCTTGTTGGGGGGGCAGTGATACTTTTTTGCTGGTGGGAATGGTGGGGGTCATTGCCTTACTGCTGGTTATGCATGGGAGGGAGGATCTGGGGAGGCTTTGGGATTCAAAGATTTAACTGGCATTCATTCTTTGGGGCATTCCTCTGTTTTCATGGATGTTTGTGAAGAAAAAGAATTTCAGGATGTATATTGTTTACATTTCTCTGACATTAGTTGTACCTATTGAAACCTATTGAATTGAAAGATTACACTGTAGAAATTTGAGAAAGTCTTTGATGTCATACTAAGTCTCCTCATACACTTGATGAAATATAGCTGCTGTCATGCCTTCTTTGTAATTGCATCAACATTGATATGTTCTATAGGCAATATCTATCATCAAAGGTCTGGACTATCTTCTCACATCCACCATCAGGCAGGAGGTACAGAAGCTTGAAGTCCCACATCACCAGGTTCACAAACAGTAATTTCTCTTCATCCTTTCGGTTCTTGAACTTAATCATAGCCGCAGTATAACTAAACTATCACTACTTTCTACTGTAATGGACATTAATTTCGTGCTATTGTGCATTTTTCTGTAATTTGTGTTTTTGTTGTTAAAGTAGTGATTCCAATACTGTGCCTATAATGTTGTTGAATGTTTTTCATTGCACTTGTGCATTTGATAATATAATACACTCAACTCTGATTTTGACTAAACCTGTATATAAGGTCATTCACCATATGAGGTGACATGCTTAAAATAAGGAGCAATTCAATTTATTTTGTACAAAAGCAAATATTGAAATCCTCCCAGCTAACATTCATTTATTGTGATCTACTACATTTACAAAAAGGTGCTCAAAGTCAACATTGAGCTTATTGTCATATGCACAGGTGCAGAGTCATTACAGAAACACAACATCAGTCACAGCAAAATATATACACTCAGTGACCACTTTATTAGGTACAATCATACACCTGCTCATTAATGTAAATATCTACAAACGTAGTTAACCACTCCAGTGGCAGTAACACAATACAAAAAAAATCATGCAGACATTAGTCAGTACCTCCAGTTGAACACTGTCTTTTTGTGTGTTTCCCCCAGCTGACAGTCTGTGGTTTTGTACTGCCATGTGCCCCTGTCCCTGCTCCTGCTCTCCACTTGCCCAGTAAAAGCCGGTACTCACCAGTAAGACGAGGAGTACTGGTGACCATGACCCCTGCCCTGCACTCCTCAACACCACTCACTCTCATACCTGCTTCTCTGGAGTGGGGCATCCAATGCCAAGCAGTCTCCGTCTTGGTCGATTCTGGTGCAGAGAGGTGTTTCATCGATTCTGTCTTGGCTGCCAAGTGGGGACTCCCCACGTCTGCTCTCTAGTCACCATTAATGGCCAACACCTTGAATGGTCAGAGACTGGCTAACATCACCCATGTCACTGCCCGGTGAATCTCAGTTTATCCAGCAGCCATGGTGAACAGTTAACCCTTTACGTTATTGACTCTCCTCAAGCTCCCACTGTTCTGGGGCATCGCTGGTTAGTCAGACACAACCCCTACATTGACTGGCTCAGTCACAAGAATGTAGACTGGAGCCCATTTTGTCACTCCCACTGCCTCAGCCATGCTCAGATCTCCTTGTCTGCAAGCCCAGATCCCACCAAGGAACTTCCAGACCTTAGTGCCATCCCTCCTGAACACATGGACCTCAAGGCTGTGTTCAGCAATTCCCGGGCCACTTCCCTGCTGCCTCATTGTCGATATGATTGTGACATTGACCTCTTGCCTGGCACATCTTCCCCAAGGGGCTACCTGTACTCCCTGTCTGTACCTGAAACAGAAGCCATGAATAAGTACATTCAAGAGTCTCTGGCTGCAGGCATCATCCAGCCATCTTCCTCCCCTGCTGGTGCTGGTTTTCTCTTTGTTGAAAAGAAGGACGGCTCTTTGCGTCCATGCATTGATTACCGGGGACTGAATGAAGTCACTGTTAAGAACCATTACCCTCTTCCGCTCATGACCTCAGCATCTGAACTACTGCAAAGGAGCCTCAGTTTTCACCAAGCTTGATCTCTGTGATGCTTACCATCTTTTCTGCCTCTGTGAAGGGGACGAGTGGAAGACGGCCTTCAACACCACCTCAGGCCATTATGAGTATCTGGACATGCCATTCAGTCTCACCAAATCCCCCATTGTCTTCCAAGGCTTGGTAAATGACATTCTCAGGGACATGCTGAACCAATTTGTTTTTGTGCATCTCGACAACATTTCAAATTTTTTCTTCTAAGTCCCTTGCTGAACACACAGGTCACATCCACAGAGTTCGCCAGTGCCTACTAGAGAACCAGTCCTTTGTGAAGGCTGAGAAATGAGTTTCATCGCAATACAGTTTCCTTCCTGGGGTATGTAATTTCAGGCGGTTCCATTCAGATGGACCAACAGAAGGTCGAGGCGGTGGTCGAATGGCCCCAACCCTCAACTCATTGGGAGTTGCAAAGCTTCTTGGGCTCCCCCAACTTCTATCGCTGCTTCATCAGAAATAACAGCACACTGGCTGCACCACTCACTGCTCTTACCGCATCTGCTGTCAGATTCTCCTGGTCCCCTGCTGCTGAAGGAACATTTCACCTCTGCCCTCATCCTGATTCAACCCGACACCGACCAGCAGTTCATTGTGGAGGTGGATGCATCTGATGTTGGTGTGGGAGCTGTTCTCTCTCTGCGCTCGGCCAAGGATGAGAAAGTAGACCCCTGCGCCTTCTTCCATCACCGCTTCACTCCCACGGAACGGAATTGCGATGTCGGAAACTGGGAGCTGCTGGCTGTGAAGCTCGCTCTGGAGGAATGGAGGCATTGGCTGGAGGGAGCAAAGGTGCCATTCTTAGTCTGGACTGATCACACGAACCTGGAATATATCCGTACTGCCAAGCGTCTCAACTCCTGTCAAGCTCGTTGGTCCCTGTTTTTCTGAAGATTCAATTTTACTCTGTCCTTCCACCCCGGTTCCAAGAATGGAAAACCTGATGCCCCCTCCCGAAGATTTCCTTCGTCTGACCCCGAGGTGCCCGATGCCATCCTCGCTGCTCACTGTCCCATGGGTGCAGCACAATGGGACGTTGTAACCATGGTGCTAGCTGCTCAACAGAGCGAGGCAGCCCCTAGTCAATGCCCGACCAACAGTGTTTATGTTCCCAGCTCTGTCCGCTCACAGGTATTGCAGTGGGTTCATTCTTCCCAGCTATCCTGTCACCCTGGAACCAGACGTACTCAGGCCTTCATCAGTGGGCGGTTCTGGTGGCCCTGCTTGGGAGATGACATCCAGAACTTTGTCTCAGCCTGCTCAGTCTGTGCTCAAGGCAAGAACTAACCGGGCACCTGCTGGTCAGTTACAACCCCTGTCTATCCCCAAGAGACCCTGTTCCCACATTGTCCTGGATTTTGTCACCAGTCTTTCCCCATCAGATGGTAATACCACCATTCTCACAGCAGTTGATCATTTCTCAAGTCTGTAAACTTCATTCCTTTACCTAAACTCCCCTCGGCCAAAAATACAGCCAAATTACTAGTACTGCATGTTTTTAAATCACATGGTTCACCTGTAGATGTTGTGTCAGACAGGGGCTGCCAATTCACATCCAACTTCTGGAGGGCATTCTATAATCTTCTGGGTGCCTCCATGAGTCTGTCTTCAGGATTCCACCCAAAGACCAATGGCCAGACCGAGCCAACCAACAGTTAAAGACTGTATTGCGGTGTCTGGTCTCCCAGAACCCCTCCGCATGGAGGCAGCAGCGACCCTGGGCCAAGTAAGCCATAAACTCTCATCTGTTCTCATCCACCAATCTGTCCCCTTCCATGTGCTGCCTTGGCTACCAACCTCCGCTGATCCTGCCCAGTAGGAGGAGATTGGCGTTCCACGTGAAGGTGCACTCGCTCTGCCCTACTCCATGCCTCTACTAGGATCAAGCATCAAGCTGACTGCCATCATTCCAAGGCCCCACATTACTGACAGGAACAGCGCGTGTGGCTTTCAACCTGAGACCTGCCCCTCAGGGTGGATTCCTGCAAGCTCGCCCCTCGCTTCACTGGCCTCTTTCCCGTTGCTAAAGTCATCAGCCATGCTGCCATCTATCTCAAGCTCCCCTCCATTCTCTGTCGTATTCATTCCACAATCTATGTGTCCCACGTCAAGCCTTTCATGAGCCAGCCCGTGTCCTGTCCGCAAAACCACCCCCCCCCCCATGGCTTATCAATGGGTCCGAGGCCTTCATGGTGCGTTGACTGCTGGATGTTCGTCGCTGGGGCCGTGGCTTCCAGTACCTTGTGGACTGGGAGGGCTACGGTCCTGAGGAAACGTGCTGGGTCTCCGCCCGTAACATCTTCAACCCTTCTCTCATCAGAGACTTTCATTGCCAGCACCCAGCTGTACTTGCTGTGATGCCACGAGTCGTCTATAGGACGGGGTACTGTCAGTACCTCCAGTTGAACTGTCTTTTTGTGTGTCTCCCCCTAGCTGTCAGTCTGTGGTTTTGTATTGCCATGGGCCCTTGTCCCAGCTCCTGCTCTACTCCGGCCCCTGTATTACTGAGTACTGTCTCTCATTATTACCTGTATTGCTGCCACCTGTGTCTCATTGTGCTCCACTGTCTCTCTGTTTATTACTCAGTGTGTTTCAGTCCTGTGTCTTCACCTGTTGGCAGATTGAGCCAGTGAATTTTCCCGAGCATTTCCAGCATTCTTATCTGTACTCTGTCCATCTGAATATCGACTCTGCCTGTTTTCCAATTCTGGTTTTTGGATTTCTTTAAATGTTTTGATCTCTGCCTGAACTTTGACACCGACTTTGTTTGCACCTCTGGATTTGTTACTCAATTAATATCACTGTGTGCACTGTACTAGGTCTGCGATTGGATCCCTGCCCCAGCGTCCTGACAACAATACAAAGAGATTCAGTTGTTGTTCAGATCAAACATCAGAATAGGGAAGAACTGTGATCCAAGTGACTTTCACCATGATTGTTGGTGAAATAGTATGTAGATTGAGTATCTCAGAAACTGCTAATCATCTTGGATTTTCATGCACACCAGTTTCTGGAGTATACAGAGAATGGGGTGAAAAATAAATAAAAACATCGAGTGAGCAGCAGTTCTGTGGGTGAAAATGCCTTGTTATTGGCAGAGGTCAGAGAAAAAATGACCAGAGTAGTTCAAACTGTCAGGAAGGTGACAGTAACCACATGTTGTAACTGTGGTGTGCACAACAGTATCTCTGAATGCACAACATGTTGATTATTTAAGTGGTTGGACTACAGCAGCAGAAGACCATGTATCTCCTGTAACTAATAAAGTAGCTAATAATGAATTCAATGCAAATAATACACACATTTTACAAGAAGAAAGAAACCAATTAGTACAAAAAAGAGCAAAGTACTCAGAATGGTTTAGCTGCATCTGTAACCGTGTCACTAAGGTGGAGCAACAGGAAGGTTTATTCTGACATAAACAGGATGTAAAGAGCTGCAGCTAGACCCATTCCAAACATCAATGGTTGACAACTGATCACCTCAGTTTTACTGAATCATATTGCAAATTGTTTGACTAATGAGTTATAAAAGCAGTACTTAGACTCAAAATCAAAGGATAATCTGCCTGACGAGTTCCTACGAGGGATAATTATTTATCTGCTTTCAAAGTCATTATGGTTTAATATGATAAATATAAAGGCAGGCTTCACACTGATCCTTCACGCAGTGTAGCAATTAGCTTTATATCGTGCCTAAGCTGCCCTGGTAGGGTGACACTGAGATCTCCTCCTACTTTAGCTTGGGCTTTATATTTAGATGAGAACCATGCAGCCTTTCCAAAAGCTGTCCATCTTGCCTGATCAAAAGTACAGTTTAGAATAGTATCTATCAGGGACAGTGCAAAAGGAGTGGGGGAGATGAAGGAATGGGGTAGATTCTAGAGTTTATGTCCCTCTCTCTAGACAGGCAAGGAGAAAGAAAGAAGCAACCCTCTGGTGATGCATACAATTTTGATTACAAATATACCAGAGGCAACTTAGAACATGGTGTATTGTGAGAAGTAGCTTCATAAATGCAATTATGAAATCACAACTGTAGTTATGCTTGCTGTACATCACATGTCAGCTGGTGTACGGTAAGGTAGGAGATGTTCCCACAGTTTGCTTCAACAAAAATCAGAAACTCTCCCCATTCCTGACTTACTGTAGATAGAAATGCAATAGTGTGACTGCTGGCCTCACTTAATAGGTCATCCCATCACCAGCTCAAAACATTAAGACGTACCAGAGGCTATACTTCATTTGGAGTTTGACTACTACATCTGGTATGACACCAAAGACTAGCAAATTTCTACAGATGGACCGAGAAGTGCATTCAGGCTGGTTGCATTATCATCTGATATGGAGGGGTCACCGCAGAGAATCAAAAAAAAATTTGCGGGGGGTTGTAAACTCAGCCAATTCCATTATGGGCACTAACCTCCCTGCCATCAATAGACGATGCCTCAAAAGTGCCAACCACCATTAAGGACCTCTATCACTCAGGACATGACCTTTTCTCATTACTACCATCAGGGAAGGCCGACAGGACCCTGAAGACAAACACTCAAATTATAGGAGCAGCTTCTTCCTTTACGCCATCAGATTTTTGAATGTCAATCCTGTGAACACTATATCACTAATTTGTGATCTCTTTCTGAACCACTTATTTTTTAAAATATATTTATTATCGTAATTTATATATTGTGCTGTACTATTGCTGCAAAGCAACAAATTTCACAACCTGTGCCAGTGATAAAAAACCTGATTCTGATTCTGATTCTAAATGTTCTGTAGTTTATTACTTCAGATATTCCTTAAGCTTGTTGTAGCTGGATGTAACAGACAAAACATTTTTTCTCATAAAGTTGAAGCATGACATAATTGAAAATAAGCCTGGAATTGAGCAATACTGAGCTTGTTTCTGGGGCCTTAAGTTCAATACTGACAGAAAACACTCGTTAAGGCTTAAATGCATGAGCAAAATTACCACGCAAGGTAAAATCGACCCCTGAGATCTTCTACACTGTTGCTGATCTGAAGAGCAAGCATTCATTCTTCATTGTCTCTGTAATCAAGACGATATATTGATTGTCATAGCAGCTGAGGAAGAGACTTAAGTGCTGGAATTTTTCCAAAGGCTCTTTGGGTCTTGAAATTGAAACAGAGAGGAAAATTTACTTGCAATAGGAGGCTGGATACCTCTACCTGACAAATGGATGGTAGTCTGCCAGAGAGATAGCAGCAAACAAAAGAAACATTGATACGGCTGAAAATAACAGAGAGTCCTTTCAAGTCCAGAGGTTTCTCCGTGTTAACAAGCTTAATGATGGTCTTAGGCCTTTAAGTGTGTGAGCTCAAACTGAGAGTGGAGGAGACAGTAGACTGTCTCATGTCCAAAAGGAGGTGATGAGAGAGTAACATCAGACCCAGATAGTCTTTCAACACTGTGGCAGGTGCTGGTAGCCCCCACATCTCAACACCGACCAACAACATCGTACACTGCAGACCATCTGACACCTGCCCCTACAGGCAGCCTCTCCATTCTGAGTGATAGATTGTTGTATGAGCAACAGAGATTTCAAGACAGAGGATAATGAATGGTGCCCTTTATCCTGAGATACTATTAAGGAAAGGGAGATGAAGTTATGCTCCAGTCCCAGACAGCATTATTTAAATCCTATTGAAAATTTCCTCTAAGGTTACTGAAGCCCTTGGAAAATATATTGAGGGGAGGCACAAATCAATTTTCCCAAAATATTAATAATAGTCCATTACAATATAAAAAAGTGAGCTCAAAAATAAAGATAAAAAGCAAGAGAAGGCTTGATAGTTCCTTAAGCTTTCTCTGTCATATAAAAGAAATCAACACCTGATCTAGTCTTGGCCTCAATATCATGTTACCTCTCCAATCCCAGTGACAAAAAAATCTCAGTGCTCTGACCCACCACCATTTTCCGCAACACTGACACCTTTTCTTCCCAGTCTGATAGACCCTGAATTAGCTACAGATGGTGATGGATGTACTGCTTCCATATTCATTGCCACTACTACTGGTGAGACTTATGAAGACATCTAAATGTCCAATCCTGCATATGTACCATTCTAACCTTTAATCTAATTTCAGGAAAAATAAACCCTGCAAGTATTGGAGAATTAATATAAAAATTTAAAAATGGTGGAAACAGATCAAGTAGCGTCTGTGGACGAGAAACCGTTAATGTTTTGCATCTACAAAGGACTGATGGAAATGCTTACAAGAAAGCTACTGGGACTGAGTTATCAGAAGAGCTTAGACAGACTCTGACTTTATTCCTTTGAGTGTAGGAGACTGAGAGATGATCTTATAGAGGTGTTTTGATCATGAGGAGCATAGGGTGAATGCACTCAGTCTTTTTTCCCAGTGGTGGGGTATAAGCTTAAAGTTAGAGGGAAAAGAATTAAGAGGAACTTAGGGACAACTTTTATTTTACACGAAGTGTGCCACCTATGTGAAATTGTGCATCCTATGTGTATTCTAACTGGCTGCATCACCATCTGGTATGGGAGGAGGGTCTACTGTACAGGATCCTGTGCTGTAAGCTTAGTTAGCTCCAACATGGGCACTAGCCTGTGTAGTATCGAGACATTATCAAGGAGCAATGCCACGAAAATGTGGCATCCATCATTAAGGACCCCCAACACCCAGGACCTGCCTTGTCATTGCTACCATTAGGAAGGAGGTACAGGAGCCTGGAGGCACATACAGTACTCAATGATTCAAGATAGCTTCTTCCCCTCTGCCATCCAAAGTATGAATGGACATTGAACCCATGAACACGAATATACTGTATACTTACTGTAATTCAATTGCTTTTTTCTATTATTACATATTGCATTGTATTGCTGCTGCAAAGACAACAAGTTTCACAATATATGCCAGTGATTCTGATTCTGTTCAGCAGTCAGAAAAAAATGATTGTGGCAGGCACAATAACAACTTTTAAAAGACAGTTGGTCATGAATGGGAAAGGTTTAGAAAGTTATTATGGGCCATATGCTGATAAATGGGACAAACTTCATGAGGCATCTTAGTCAGCATGGGCAAGCTGGGCTGAAAGATCTCTTCCTGTACTATATGAAATTCTCCAGCTTTAAATAATTAATTCTTTCTGCTTCTACCAGACCCAGCACTGATGCTTGTCACTAATTTGGCTCAGATTTCCTCTTTCTGGCCGGAAGGCACACCCCACAGTCTTGCTATTAGTAGAGTCACAGAGCACTACTCCACAGAAACAGGCTTGTCAACCTACCTCGTGTGCTCTGAACTGTGGTTCTGCCTAGTTCCATTCACCCACAACTGGACAAAGCCCTCCATACCCCTCCTATCCATGTACTCATCCAAACCTCTCTTAAATGTTGCATCCACCATTTCCATTGGCAGCTCATTCCAAACTCATACTACCCTGTGAATGAAGAAGTTCCCCCTAGACTCACCTTACCTTTTACCTTTCACCGTTAACCATGACCTCTAGTTCTAGTCTCACCCAATCTCTTATTGATACCTTCTGTAGGAACATGACGAGACCGCACACAGTGCTCCAGATTTGGCCCCACCGTCTTACACCCACTTCAACATAATATCCCAGCTCCTCTTTTCAATACTTTCGATTTATGAAGGTCAATGTGCCAATAGCTTTCTTTATGATGCTATCTACCTGTCAATAGACAATAGACAATAGACAGTAGGTGCAGGAGTAGGCCATTCAGCCCTTCTAGCCAGCACTGCCATTCACTGTGATCATGGCTGATCATACACAATCAGTACCCCGTTCCTGCCCTCTCCCCATATCCCTTGACCCCGCTATCTATAAGAGCTCTATCTAACTCTCTCTTGAATCCATCCAGAGACTTGGCCTCCACTGCCTTCTGGGGCAGAGCATTCCACATATCCACCACTCTCTGCGTGAAAAAGTTTTTCCGCATCTCTGTTCTAAATGGCCTATCCCTTATTCTTAAGCTGTGGCCTCTAGTTCTGGACTCACCCATCAGTGGGAACATGCTTCCTGCCTCCAGTGTGTCCAATCCCTTAATAATCTTATATGTTTCAATCAGATCCCCTCTCATCCTTCTAAATTCCAATGTATACAAGTCCAGTCGCTCCAATCTTTCAACATATGACAGTCCCGCCATTCCGTGGAATTAACCTTGTGAACCTACGCTGCACTCCTTCAATAGCAAGAATGTCCTTCCTCAAATTTGGAGACCAAAACTGCACACAATACTCCAGGTGGGGTCTCCCCAGGGCCCTGTACAGCTGCAGAAATGTCATGGCATTTTCAAGGAATTATGGGCCTGTATTCCCAGTTCCCTTCATTCTACTACATTCCTCAGTTCCCTACTGTTCACTGTTTATTTACTGCTCCAATTTGTCCTCACAGAGTGCAACACCTTACATTAAGTTCCATGTGCCATTTTTCAGCCCATTTTTACAGCGGGTCCAGATCCTGCTGCAAACTTTGATAGCCTTTCTTGCTGTCTACTGCGCCCTAGTTTTAGAGTCATGTGCAAATTTGCTATTCCAGTTTACCACATTGTCATCTAGATCACTGATAAAGATGGCAAGCAACAACGGACTCATCACCGATCCCTGCAGCACACCACTTATCACAGGCATCCAACCAGAGTGGGAAACATCTACACCACTCTCTGGCTTTTCCTGCAAAGACAATGTTGAATCCAACTTACTACCTCATACTGAATGCCAACCTTCTTGACCAGTCTCCCAAGTTAAAAACCTTAGTGAAGTCCATGTGGACAATGTCCACCAGCTTTCCCTGATCAACCTTCCGAGTAACCGCATCAAAAAACTTTATGATTAGTTCGACATGATTTGCAATGCACAAAACCATGTTAACCATCTCTAATCAGGCCCAGTCCATTCGAATACCTGTATATCATGTACCTTATAATAAATTCCAATAACTGATTTCAAGCTCACCAGCCTATAATTTCCCATCTTATTTTTAGAACCTTTCTTAAACAGCTGAACAATCTAAGCTATCAACCAGTCCTCCATGACCTCACCAGTAAATATCTCTGCCAGGGCCCCTGCAGTTTCTGCACTAGCCTCCAGCTATATCGGAGCGGATGCCTCATCAGGCTCTGATAATTTATCCACCCCAATTCACCTCGTGAAAGCAAGCACTTCCTTTTATGTAATTCATATGTATGGCCCATGACCTCACTACTGTTTTGCCTCAGTAGCACAGAACACAGATAACAAAGCATAATCTGACTTTAACTGTTACCTAATTGTTGCATTAGGTTTTGTTTTCACCCTATCAATACTTTGTCTTTGTTCTACCCATCCCTCCAACACCTTCTCTGCCACTGAAAACAAAATTGTTTTCTCTTTGCCAGTTTTAATTAAGTACCTTGGACCTAAAACAGCGTGTTTCTTTTTTTACAGATGTTGTCTGACATGTTGAGTGTTACTCGATTTAAAATTCTGCTGTGCTTTTATCATATTTCTGAAAGGATCTTTTACTATCTTGACTCAACGCGCAATACCAGGAGTAAATTGTAAGTTCCTCATGAGTTTGTAACATTTTGTTCCAAGGAACCATCTCAGATATGTTCTATGAAGTCATTTTAGGGATACTCTTGTTAATTGGTCTAATCAATTAGACAATTAAATTGATTAATGCAGCATTGTTGTCATATGACCCTATAAATTCTTGATTTGTATTCATGTCTGGTAATTCCTTGATTTCTTCAAAGAATTGAAAGATTACTGTGGAGAATTCTTACTGCAGGATTAACAAAAAAGGGACCATAATCGTAGCATCATACAGCATGAAACGAGTTCCTTTAGCCCAACTAGTCCATGCCAACCTAATCCCACTGCATTGTATTTCACAGCATTTCTTCTATTCATTTCTGGTCCACGTAGCTGTCCCAATGCTTTTTAACTTGCTTCTACCACTTCCTTTCACATCTTATTCCATATATCCACCACTCTCTGTTTGAAAAAAATTGCCTTGCATATCTCTTTTAATTATTTCCATCTCCTGTTAAACCTATATCTTTCAGGTTTAAACTCTTCTATCCTTCAAAAAAGTCTATAACTATTGACCCTTTCTATGCGCCTAATAATTTTTAAAAAAAACTCAATAAGGTTACCCCTGCACTCCTGTGAAAACAATACTAGCCTATCCAGTCTCCCTTTGTAACTAAAGACCTCCATTCCAGGCAATACCCCAATGAATCTCTTCTGTATTCTTTTGAGAACTGCTAACTCCTTTTTCATTGAGTGCTGACCAGAACAGTACACAAAACTCCAGGAGTGGTCCACCCATTGTCTTGTACAGCTGGAACATGATGTCCCTGCTCCGATACTTAATACCCTTGCCTATAAAGACAAGCAAGCTTAATGCTTTTACGACCCTCTCCACCTGTGTCACCATTATCAGGGAACTGTGAGCATTCATTCTAAGTTTCTTTTCTATGTACATCAATGATTCTAATTTCTTTGCCATTTACTGTGCATGTGAAGCTAGTATCAAAGAGTAAAGATTACCTTTATTTGTATAATGTGCATACACCGAAACATAAAGTGAAATGCGTCATTTGTGTCAACAACCAACACAGCCCAAGGATGTACTGGGTCCAGCTGCAAGTTTCACCCTGCTTCTGGTGGCAACATAACATGTCTACAACTTACTGACCCTAACCCACACAAATGTTATGCTATTGTGCTGCCCAAATAACCTAAGGTGAATTACCTGAAGCTTGTCTCAATTAAGTTTCATTTCCACCACAATGGTTAACTTTTCCAGCTGACTTATGGCCCTCTTTAGGCAACCATCTACAATTCCACCAATTATCATGTCATCAGCCAACATACTTATCACACAAGTGGAATTTTCATTCAGGTCAATTTTATATGTGACAAGTAACAAAGGGTCCAGCACTGATCTCTGATCTCAATTCAATTGGAGCTGGGGTATTTCCGTAGAAAGATGAGGAAGCACACTTTCACAAAATGGTTCCAGATCTAGAACCATTTGCCCAAAACAATATTAATTCTGTGACAATTTCAAAGTGAAGTATATTTTGTTTCAATAATGATATCAAGTGAAAGGGCTGGTGCCTCTAATCAACCTTGATATAATTGAATGCTGGATCTCGCCAAAGGAGCTTAATAGTCTATTTCTGCTTTTAAACCTTCTACATGGCTATAAATACAGAGTCTCTCTCTATTAATTTCCCATTTAGTAGCATGATAATTTCAATTGCGTGTAAAGGCAGTATTAGTAAACAAAGCAAAGCAAGTTTCCAGCTGGAAAAGCACAGATGAGGCAATTTAAAAAGATTTTTCAAAAATGAAGGACATATCCTTGCGTTCTTCAAGGTTACTGAAGAAAGACAGCTTGCTCTGTGCTCACAAATGCTATTAGAATCTCAGGTCAGGAACAGTGTTGGCTTGATATTGGTTGAAAAGACAACTCATTTTCATTTAATAATACAAACTAATTTATTGACTTTTCTCTAATTTTTCTACCAATATATATTCTTTCTCATTTTATTAAACTAAATTTTGGTTACCATGTGAACATGTATTCCTCCAGCCAATTTATATCTTGTAGTTACTGTTTCATTATAATTTCCTGCATTTCCACATAGTGTATTATTTATAGTACTAAAATATACCCTGCGCCCACAAATCCAAATTATTATAATGAATCAAAGCAGTAGTCCCAGTCCTGATACTATAGAACCCGACATCATACCTCCTTCAGTCTGAAAATAAGTCATTTGGTGAATTTTGGCTGCTTCCCATTTTAACTCATTCATTTGAGTTATATTGTCTTTACCAAGCATTCTTTTAATGACAAATGGCAGTTTAAAAAAAGCAGATACTGGTAATCTGAAATAAAAACAAAAAATGCCAAAGCACTTAGTAAATACTCACAGATGGCTGAGTTATTTGGGTATATTTGAAGCAGAAGCTGACAGGTCTTGATTTGTAAGTACATCAAAGGTTATGGGGAGAAGGCAAGAGAATGTGTTTCAAAGGCATAATGGATCAGCCATGATGGAATGCTGGAACGGACTGAATGGCGTAGTTATGTTCCTTTGTCTTATGGTCAGGCTGCAGAAACTGAGCTAATGTCTTTAGGCAAAGACATTTTGTCAGTATTTGGAAGGAGAGACAATAAGTTTGTGTTAAGTTGCAGAAAGAGGTCCATCCCTCCCCATTCCTCTACTTATCTATTCTGTTGTAGGATCTAAGACCAGAAATGTTTATTCTTTCTCCCATTCCCAAACACTACCTAACCTGCTGAGTGTTTCCAGCATGTTTTAGTATTGACATCCACGCATACACCTTTTGCACTTATGGAATACCGATTTCAATCTTTGGTCTGAAATGGAAAAGGCCACTTTGTTCAAGCACCTGTCCCTCCGAACACGGACCGTTCGGCCCATGATGCTGTGTGCTCAATCTAACCCTTCCTTCTCACATAGCTATTCAATTTTTCTATCTAAGTCTCTTAAATGTCACTAGGATGGCAACATAGCAGTAAGAATGACACTATTAAAACTCGGGGCATTGGGATTCAGAGTTCAATTCCAGTGCCCTTTGTATGGAATTTGCACATCCTCTCCCTGGCATGTAGGGGTTTTCTCTGGGTGCTCTGGTTTTCTCCTACAGTCCAAAGATGTACCGGTTGTTAAGTAGGTTAATTGGCCATTGTAAATTGTCCCATGTTAGGTTGTGGTTAAATCAGAGGAAGACACAAGAATGAAAAGGTGCATGGAGGGGAAGGAGGATCAGCTAGAAGGTGATAAGTGAAGCCAGGTGAGTAGGAAAGGTAAAGGGCTGGAGAGGAAGGAATCTGATAGGAGAGGAGATCTTTTCATAGCTTGTCACACCAGACAGTCAGCCATTCTTGTCTGGCGCTTGGTGTCAAGATTGGTCTCCTTTCAGATTAACCAGGTCACGATCTGAACATTCCTAACTCGACCCTTGCTTTTTACGAGGCTGAGTGGCTAGCTCGACACTCAACCAGGCATGGATGGAAAGCATGTCCGGGGGTGGGGGTTGCGGAGCGACTGGGTTCAAACTTGGGAGCCTTCGCTTCCGAAGTCCGGTGCTGATGCCACTGCACCACCAAATGGCTGGAGAGGAGGTTGGATCATAGGAGAGAGGGAAGGAGGAAAGGACCCGGGAGAGGTAATAGGCAGGTGAGAAGAGGTAAGAGGCCAGCGAGGGGAATAGAAGAAGAGGGGAGGAGGAGGCAATCATTTTTTCACCTGAAGAAGAAATCAATATTCATCCCATCAGGCTGGAGGCTACCCAAATGGAATAGGAGGTGGTGCTCGTCCACCCTGAGTGTGGCCTCATTGTCACACAACAAAAGTCCATGAACTGGCATGTTGAACTAGGAATGAGAATTGGAATTAAAACGTTTGGCCACCGGGAACTTCTTTTCCGGTGGATGGAGTGCAGTGCTCAGTGAAGCAATCCCCAAGTTATGACAGTTCTCACCAAAGTAGAGGAGGCCACACTGGGAGCACCAGACGCAATAGGTGACCCCAACAGATTTGCAGGTGAAGTGTTGCCTCGGCTGGAAGGACGCTTTGGTCCCTGAATGGAGATGTGGGAGGAGGTGAATGGACAGGGGTAGCAGATTGATCACTTGCAGAGATGAGTGTTGAGAGGGAGATTAGTGGGGAGAGATAAATGGACAAGGGAATCATGGAGGAAGCAATCTCTGCATAAAGTGGAGGGGGGAGGTAAAGATATGTTTGGTAATAGGTTCCCTTTGGAAATGGTGGAGGTTGTGGAGAATGATGTGATGGTGCAGGGGCTCGTGGAGTGGTCAATAAGAGCCAGAGGATCTCAATCACTGTTAAGGCAGCAGGAAGATGGGATGAGTGTGAATGTTCAGGAAATAGAGGAGGTGCGGATGAGGGCAGCATCAATCATGTTGGAAGGGAAACCCTTTTCTTTGAAAAAGGAGGAAGTCTCGAATGTCCTGGAAAGGAAATCTACATCCTGAGAATGGATGTTGTGGAGATGAAGGAGCTCAGAAAAGGAAATATCATTTTACATGGGACAGGGTGGGAAGAGCTACAGTCAAGATAACAGTGGGAATCGGTAGGCTTATAAAGGATGTCAGGCAACAGTTTGTTTCCAGAAACAAGGTCAGAGAGATCATGAAAGGGGAGTAAGGTGTCAGAAATAGATCAAGTGAATTTAAGGGCGGGGTGGAAGTTAGAAATAAAGTTGATTAAATTGACAAGCTCAGTATGGGTGTATGAAGCAGCACAAATGCAATCATCAATGTAGGGTTCGGGAGCATTACTGGGGAAGGTGTGGTACATGGAATGTTCTGTATAGCCCTCAAAAAGGCAGGCATAGCTGGGGCCCATGCAACCCCTTGACTCTGGAGAAAGTGCGAAGGTCCAAAGGAAAAATAGTTGAGGTTTAGGGCTAGTTCTGCCAGGTGGAGGAGGGTGGTAATGGAAGGGAACTGGTTATACCTTATTGAGAAAGGAGCGAAGAGCTTTAAAGCCTTCTTGATGTGGATAGAAGTGAATAGGGACCGGACATCCATGGTGAAATTGAGGCAGTTAGGGCCAGGGAATTGAACATTAGTGAGAAGATCAAGAGTATGATAAGTGTTATAGACATAGATGGGAAGTGACTGAACCGAGGGAGTCAAGGTAAGAGGACATGAGTTCAGTGGGGCAGGAACAGGCAGAGATAATGGGCCTACCTGGAAAGTAAGATTTGTGGGTTTTAGGTAAGAGTTGGAAGCAAGCAATGTGCGTTAAGGGAATTATGAGTTTGCTGGCAGTGGATGAGAGTTCTCTCAAGTTGATAAAGTCAGTCATAAAGACGGAAACAGTTTTGTGATGGCCTGGAGTGGGGCCTTCTTCAAGGAGTAGATATGAGGAGGTGTCTAAGAGTTCCCACCTGCCTCAGCAAGGTAGAGGTCTGTCCACCATACAAGAGCATCCCCTTTGTCTGTGGCATTGATGGTAAGGTTAGGATTGGCGCAGAAAAGATGCCAGGCAGTGCATTTAGATGGGGAGGATTTGAGATGGAGAGAGGAGTGCTGAAGTTGAGCTGATTGATTTCACATCAGAAATTCGAGATGAAACATTTCAGAGCATGCAGAGAACCAGAGCAGAGTGTCCAAAAAGAGGACAAAGGGTGGAGATGAGAAAAGGGGTCATTAGGTCAGGGTGTGGAATTCTTGCCAAAGAAGTGGGCTCATAGTTAGAGGTGAGGGAGAAGCACTCAGCATCGTGGCAGGTGTGGGACTCACTGAAGTAGGGGCAAAGTGGGACAAAGACCTTTGCTGAAAACAGAGCATTCTGCCTCAGAGAGTAGAAGGTCAGAGTGAATGGTGAACACACAGTAAGAATTAGAGCCGGGCTCAGAGGGGGGAAGAGATTGGTGGTGTCAGAGGAGAAGGGGGAGTTGGGGTGTTCAGGGAAGGTGGAGTGGGAGGTTTATGGTGGCTCTGAGGACCCAAGAGGTGATAGTAGAGCCTGCCACACCTAGGGTTGGAGAGTAGTGGTGGAGGAAGGGGAGACTAGGGCCCAGGAGCAGTAAGGGAAGTCTCAGCCTGGAGGTGCTGGTGCTGAGGTTCTAGCAGGAGCCCGAGCTAAATGTTGCCCAATTTGTTGTCTGAAGGCACCTGGGATCTAACTGGAATCTTATAGAGCTGAAACATTACCTTGCAGCTCTTGAACTCAATCCCCCAACTAATGAAGGCCAGCACACAGAATGATTTCTTAACCATCCTATCGACCTGCATAACAACTTTGAGGGATCCATCGATGTGGACCCCAAGATTCCTCGGTCCCTCCACACCATGCCATTAACCCTGTGCTCTCCTTCAATTTTGACCTTCTAGTGTGTATCACTTCACACTTTACTGGATAGAATCTATCTGCCACTTCTCAGCCCAAGTCTGTACCTTATCAATATCCCATTGTAACATACAGCAGCCTTCTACATTATCCATCTGCCAAGTTACTAAGTCACCCTTCCACTTCCTCATCCAAGACATTTATAAAAGTCACAAAGGGCAGGGGTCCAAAAACAGATCCCTGTGAAACACCACTGGTCAACAACCTCCAGGCAGAATATGTTCCATCTACCTCAGTCCTCTGCCTTCAGTGGCCAAACAAATTTGGAATCTAAACTAGCAATTTTTTCTGGTCCCATTCCTTCTGACATTCTAGATGAACCTACCCAGGGGAACCACGTTGGACACCTTACCAAAATCCATATACACCACATCTACTGCTCTAGCTTCATCAATTATTTTTGTCACTTTGACTTAGAAATTATTTATTTTAACTGATCAGTACAATTCTTTTCACTTCAATAGATATATATATACATATAATAGTAAATAAACACACAACCACCTGTATATTTACTGTTCCATTTAAATACAATTAATGTACAAAGTATATAGAAATACAGAAGAGAGTGTAGATGTGTTCCTTAAAAATAAATAAACTATATTATGACTTTCTGTAAAGCAATGCCATGTCAGCAGAGAATGCATAAAAATATGAGTTTAAAATGAGTGCTGATGTATTTACTTTTTTCATAAGAATCCTCTGAGAGCATATTTTCATATCTCAGAATTTAAGGTAGTGAGTTGCGAATTTTGGAAGTGTGAATTTCCATGACCCAAGAAAGTCATTATAAAGGAATTGCCTTTCGATGGAATGTTAAGGATACAAAAATGATTGAATGCATTAATGCTCAAACATACATCTTAATGGAGCATATACATTTAAAAGAAAGAATTCAGAATGCAGTTAACAATTTCCTGAAACTAGTGGCTTGATATTTACTTAGAACATCCTGAATTTTTGGAGAATGAATATCAATATTAAAGTGAGTTATTTCAGTGCTGTAGCTCCTTCTATTGTCACTGAAGGTTGATTTCTGGACTGTAATTGTGATCAACACGTCTATTTACAATAATCCACTTTAGAGAAGGGACTAACTGCTATTGTTGAAATTTTACTCAACATTTACCAAATTGGTTCAAGTATTCAACAGCCCTCGCTGCTTTTTATTTGTTAAGAATGTTTGATTTTGTTTTTAATTCCAGTCCAAAGAATTTGTGAATCCAAGAATAAAGTCAAGCTGGTAATATGGTTCTTTAGCATTTCAACAAAAGTACTTAAACAGTAGTACTTGAAGCTGCATTACCTTTTGAAAAGCTTAATGGAGTGGGGATGAATGAATTAACATCATCATACCAGAAGAAAAAGAAAAGTAGGTCATTTGGCCACTTGCACATACTCTGCCATTCAATAAGATCGCAGGCAGATTCAATTTTTTTCAAGTCCACTCCTTTACCCCATAGTTCTTGATTTTGTTTAAAATTACATCCAAATCCAGTGTTCAAATTAATCTGTCCCATCATTCCTCATAACTAAATGTTTCCATATTTGGAATCATCTTTGGTAATCTTCAATGAGCTGCCCCAATGATAATATATACCTTTCCTTCGATAATATCAATACTGTTCTTTGAACTCTAGATATGACCCCACTAATGCAATGCACAGCTGTAGTGGGATCTGCCTACTTTTATACTCCATATTCCTGAAAAAAAAATACAAATATTAGAGTCATAGAGTCATACAGTATGAAAACAGTCAACTCAGCATATCTGGCTTATGTTTCCAAATGCCCCATCCAAGCCAGTCACATATGCCAGCATTTGGTTTATAACCTTCTACATCTTTCCAATCTATGTACCCATCCACTGTCTTTTAAAATACATTATTGCACTTGCCTAACCGCTTCCCCGGCAGCAGATTCTCACATAGATACCACTCTTCGTGTAAATATTTGCTGCTTAAGATCCTGTTAACTCTTTTCCTTCTAGTTCTTGATATCCTAATACTTGGAAAAAGACTGTGTACGCTCACCCTGTTCATGCCCCTCATGAGTTTATATAACTCTATAGATCACCTCTCAGTCTACTATGTTCTAAGGAATAAAGTCCTAGCCTGCCACCCTCTTCCTGTAACTGAGTCCGTCAAGTCACGGCACCATGTTTGTAAATCTTTTCTGTACTCTTTTACTTCAGGTTTCATTTAAAAGAGCAGTTTAAATTGCTGTATCAATGAAAACAGTATACAGAGACAAAAATGAATTGCAGTCAGGAATGAAAGTGAGCGTGAACAAAATTTCAACATCTTAACAGAGACCCTACCTGGCCGAACAAATTGATTTTTGTTGAAGCAGGAGATGACACACACCAGACCAAAGCAGGTTCAAAGCTGAAACTTGTAGAAAATGCAACAAAGTAGGACATAGACAAAGATTATGTCAGGCAGACAAAAATAAATGGACTGCACAGTGAAGAGCAAAAAATAAAAAGTCAACTTGCAGTAAATGTCTAACTGTGACTCCATCTTCAGGGAATCATGTATTTGTACTCCAAGGTCCTTTGTTCTACAACACTCTCCAGGACTCCATCATTTACTGCGAAAGTCCAGCCTGGATTTGACTTTCCAAATGCAGCATCTCACACTGAATTGAATTAAACTCCACTTGCAATTCCTTGCTCCACTTGCACAGTTGATCAAGATCATTTTGAATTTTGGATAATTTTTTTCATTATTCGCCATAATACCTATTTTTGTGCTATCTGCAAACTTACTAACCATACCTTGTACATTCTTATTTAATTTATTCATATAAATATCCATTAAAAATGGGCCCAGCACCAATCCTTGAGCACACCAGTAGTCATAAGTTTCCAGTCTGAAAAACAACCATCAACCATCACTCTTTGCTGTCTACAATCAAGCCAATTGTGTATTCAATTAGTCTGCTCTCTCGATTCCATGAAATCTAACCTTCCAAAGCAACCTGCCACATGGAACCTCATCAAATCCCTTGCTCAAGTCCATATCAACCACACCTACCACCTTACCCTCATTGATTTTCTTGATCACCTCAGCAAAAATACTCTACCAATTTTGTAAAGACATGATCTCCCACGCATAAAGCCATGTTGACTACCGCTAATGAATCCCTGTCTTTCCAATGTATGTTTATCTTATCCCACAGAACCCTCTCCAGTAGGTTAGCTGGACTTACTGGCTAATCGTTTCCAGTTATTTCTTTATCATCTTTAAATAGAAACAGGACAGTCGCTACCCTTCAGTCTACTGGCACCTCATCAATTGCTAGCAATGATGCAAGTACTTCAGCTCCTGAAATTTCTTCTATAACATCCCAGTCTTCTTGGATATACCTGGTCAGGCCGTGGATACTTGTCAATCTATATACCTTTGAAGACATTCAGCACCTTCTCTACCTCAATGCAGACTATCAGCAAAACATCCCCATTTACTTTTCTAGCTCTGAAGTCTTCATGTTTTTCTCCACAGTAAAAACAAAGAAGAAATATTTCTAAGGGCCTTGTCCATTTTCTGCAGCTCCAAACAATGGTGTCTCCTTTACTCTTTGAAATATCCTATTCCCTCTCTGGATAATCTTTTATCATGAATATAGTGATAAGATCTCTTTGGATTTTCCTTAATCTCCTCTGCCAAAGTTACCTCATGTCTAATATTTCCCTCCTGATTTTCTTCTTGAATACAATTCTGCATCCCTTATATTCCTTCAAAGATTCACTTGATCTCAGCTACTGGCACCTGATCCTAGCTCATCCTTCTTCCTGACCTGCAGTGCAGATCAGAAGTGACATCTTCTCCTCAAAGACAATCAACACAGGTGCACCTCAAGGATGGGCGCTTAGCCCACTGCTCTCTACACCCATGACTGTGTGGCTGGGTACAGCTTAAATGCCATCTATAAATTTGCCAATGGTGACAAGGAGGGAAGGAGAAGTGAAATAGATTGACTGATTGAGTGGTGTCACAACACACACCAGTCCTCATTGAGGTATCAGTAGTGGAAAGGGTGAGCAGTTTCAAGTTCCTGGGTGTCATCATCTCTGAACATCTGGCCCAAACGTGTTGATGCAATTACCAGTTCTATCCCTTCCTATAACTATTTTAAAACTAATAAAACTATGTTTATTAGTCCCAAAGTTCTCCTCCACTGTCAACTCAGTCACTTACCCTAATTCAAACTTTGCCCTCTCCCAGTTGAGTCTCCTATATATTGAGCAAATAAACTTTCTTGTTTCTGAACAATCTTAACAAATACTGCCCCATCTGAACCCTTAATTGTACAACAGTACCAGTCTATGTTAGGAAAAGTAAAATCCCCTACAATGACAAACCTATTATTCTTAAAAGTTCTGCATATCTCCCTGTGTATTGTTTTTCTACTTTCTAGTAACTGTTTTAGGGCCTATCTACAATCGTAACAATATGACTATCCCCTTCTTTTCCACAGGTCTACTGGTAAAGCCTCACTGGATTATCCTTCAATAATTTTATCTTTGACTACTGCTTGAAAATCGGATGTGTCAGTATTACAGTTGAACAAAGGGAACTATGGAGCTATGAGGGAGGAGCTGGCCAAAGTTCAATGGAACAATACCCTAGCAGGGAAGACAGTGGAACAACAATGGCAGGTATTTCTGGGAATAATGGAGAAGGTGCAGGATCGGTTCATTCCAAAGAGGAAGAAAGATCCTAAGGGAAGTAAAGGGCGGCCGTGGCTGACGAGGGAAGTAAAGGACAGTATAAAAATAAAAGAGGAGAAGTATAACATAGCAAAGATGAGCGGGAAACCGGAGGACTGGGAAGCTTTTAAAGAGCAACAAAAGATAACAAAAAAGGCAATATGCAGAGAAAAAATGAGGTACGAAGGTAGACTAGCCAAGAATATAAAGGAGGATAGTAAAAGCTTCTTCAGTTATGTGAAAAGCAAAAGAATAGTTAAGACCAAAATTGGGCCATTGAAGACAGAAACGGGTGAATTTATTATGGGGAACAAGGAAATGGCAGATGAGTTGAACAGGTACTTTGGATCTATCTTCACAAGCAAAGACACAAACAATCTCCCAGTTGTAATAGTGGCCAAAGGAACTAGGGAAATGGATGAACTGAATGAAATTTATATTAGGCAAGAAACGGTGTTAGATAGACTGTTGGGTCTGAAGGCTGATAAGTCCCCGGGACCTGATGGTCTGCATCCCAGGGCACATAAGGAGGTGGCTCTAGAAATCATGGACGCATTGGTAATCATTTTCCAATGTTCTATAGACTCAGGATCAGTTCCTGCAGATTGGAGAGTGGCTAATGTTGTCCCACTTTTCAAGAAAGGAGGGAGAGAGGAAACAGGGAATTATAGACCGGTTAGCCTGACGTCAGTAGTGGGAAAGATGCTGGAGTCAATTATAAAAGAGGAAATTACAACACATTTGGATAGCAGTAGAAGGATCAGTCTGAGTCAGCATGGATTTACGAAGGGAAAATCGTGCTTGACTAATCTTCTGGAGTTTTTTGAGGATGTAACTATGAAAATGGACAAGGGAGAGCCAGTGGATGTAGTGTACCTGGACTTCCAGAAAGCTTTGGTAAAGTCCCACATAGGAGATGGGGGCACATGGTATTGGGGGCAGAGTACTGACATGGATTGAAAATTGGCTGGCTGACAAGAAACAAAGAGTAGCGATTAACGGGTCCCTTTCGGAATGGCAGGCTGTGACCAGTGGGGTACGCAAGGTTCGGTGCTGGGACCACAGCTGTTTACAATATACATTAATGATTTCGATGAAGGGACTAAAAGTAACATTAGCCAATTTGCCAATGACACAAAGCTGGGTGGCAGTGTGAAATGTCAGGAGGATGTTATGAGAATGCAGGGTGACTTGGACAGGCTAGGTGAGAGGGCAAATGTATGGCAGATGCAGTTTGATGTGGATAAATGTGAGGTTATCTACTTTGGTGGCAAGAACAGGAAGGCAGATTACTATCTAAATGGAGTCAAGTTAGGAAAAGGGGAAGTACAAAGAGATCTAGGTGTTTTTGTACATCAGTCAATGAAAGCAAGCATGCAGGTACAGCAGGCAGTGAAGAAAGCTAATGGCATGCTCGCCTTTTATAACAAGAGGAATTGAGTATAGGAGTAAAGAGGTCCTTTTGCAGCTGTACAGGGCCCTGGTGAGACCCCATCTGGAGTATTGTGTGCAGTTTTGGTCTCCAAATTTGAGGAAGGACATTCTTGCTATTGAAGGAGTGCAGCGTAAGTTCACAAGGTTAATTCCCGGAAAGGCAGGACTGTCGTATGTTGAAAGATTGGAGTGACTGAGCTTGTATACACTGGAATTTAGAAGGATGAGAGGGGATCTGATTGAAACATATAAGATTATTAAGGGATTGGACACGCTGGAGGCAGGAAGCATGTTCCTGCTGATGGATGAGTCCAGAACTAGAGGCCACAGTTTAAGAATAAGGGGTAGGCCATTTAGAACAGAGATGCGGAAAATCTTTTTCACTCAGAGAGTGGTGGATGTGTGGAATGCTCTGCCCCAGAAGGCAGTGGAGGCCAAGTCTCTTGATGCTTTCAAGAGAGAGTTAGATAGAGTTCTTATAGATAGCGGGGTCAAGGGATATGGGGAGAGGGCAGGAATGGGGTACTGATTGTGTATGATCAGCCATGATCACAGAGAATGGTGGTGCTGGCTAGAAGGGCTGAATGACCTACTCCTGTACCTACTGTCTATTGTCTATTGCTGCAACATTTCCCTTCATTCAGAAATGCATCTATCAGTCCTCTCTTTCTTCCATGTCTATTCCACTTAAAGCATCTGTACCCCAGAATATTAAACTGCTAGTCCTGTCCCTTCCTTAGCCATGTTTCTGCAATGGCTATAATATTCCAGTCCCACATAGCTATCCAAATAAAAATTCATCCGCCTTACCTGTCTGACCACTTGCGTTACAATAAATGCATTTTGATCCAATGGGCTTTCCTCACCTTTGGCTATTTATCTGCCTGCCAAATCTGGTCAACTTGCTGTCACTAACATCTGCATCACTTCACAATCTCTCATTTCCCTTCCTCATACTTGGGATCCCACACAAGCTATATTCTTTAACCTTCCCAATTGGCTGCTTCACCTATGTTAACCTTTTCAATTATTGAAGATTTCCAAATTCCTTTATGCTATAGCTTTCCAAGTTTAACTAATTGTGATGTATATTCCATCTTCCAGCTACCTCCTACATATCACATACACAGAGTCAGCCTTAGAGTCAGGAACAGCCTTTGGTAATTACAAGTGTTATTGTTCCCGTACTGAACAGCTGGTTCCCGTACTGAACAACTGCAAAAAAATAACTCAGAGTGGGGAACAATGGAGAAAACAACTCCAAGTTCTCACCATGCTGTTGTATAACACAAGTTATTTCCTTATTTCTCTCAAGTGATCGCAAACTCCCAGCCATCTGTCAAATTAATGCTCTTCCACCTTCCACTCTGACTTCTCTGTTTCAAACTCCTGCACGTTTCCAATAACGCTCATTGTAAACTCAGAAGACAATACCTCATCTCACCCAGCACACTGCAGCCTCTAAACACAACTCTGAATCACACAAGTTCTTAAAAAGTGTGCATACATATGAATCATGAATCTTGATGATATTGCTACATTGCAAACAGTGGAATGTAGTTCTTTTGCAGGTGAAATCCTCAATATTTGGATGCTTCTTAATTTGTTTTCTGCACAAAGAACAAAATTACTTGATTCAAATGCACAGACGCTAAACAATTGCCTACAAATCCCTTTATATCCACCCTGAATCCACTCCCTTTCCTAACATTATCAACTGCTTAAGAAACAAGGTCCCTAACATAATCATCCAATGAAATGTGAGCTAGTACACTGTGTACTGGTAAAATCATAATTCTCATGCAGAATGGAATGAAAAATAAATTCTTGGACATGTACTCACATAGCAGTAAATTCCCACATAAAGAGTATGGTTTGTTTGTCTCACCAGTGCTCACTACCAGCCATGTCCAGCAAATGGACAAACACATACCATCACTGACTCATACACCTTCCACAGGGGTGAAACATCAGCGCCAGGCTAATCTCTGATTATGTTTCCCTTCTCAATTTTGGCAATTTTTCCGACCTTCTGGGAAAACTTCTACAGTCACTTACAGTTCCATGATATTAAAGCTCAATTGATAGCTAGAATACTTTCAATCAATTGCACTTAGGAAGAAAGTAGTTAATTGAGTAATAGATAGATGACCAAGCAAGCAGGCAAACAATTGGAGCAAACCCAAACTAGGATCAACTGAATTCTCCAAAGTGTGAAGATCAGTGCTGATAGAGTACAGGCAAATGCATAAGCATTCAAATAGAGACTCAAGAAGGAGAAGCCAGAAAATGGCTGTAGATGGTTGTCTCACTGACTGAAGGCTTGTGACTAGCAGTGTGCTTCAGGGATCAATACTGGATTCATTGTTGCTTGTCATCTGTGTCAATATTTTGGATGATAATGTTGTAAACTGAATCAGCAAATTTGTGGATGACACCAACATTAGGAGTGTTTTGGACACCAAGGAAGGCTATCGAAGATTGAGGGGGATCTGGACCAGCTGAAAAATAGTAGAATGAATTTAACGTAGACAAGTGTGAGCAGTTGCACTTTGGGAAAACAAACCAGGAGAACATTTACACAGTGAGTGGTAGGGCACAGAGCAGTGTAATAGAATAGAGGAATCTGGGAATACAGATCCATAATTCCTTGAAAGTGGAGCTGAAGTTGTATGAGATGCAGTACTGTATGCAGTTTTGGTCACCCACCTACAGGAAAGGTGTCAATAAAATTGAAAGAGTGTGGAGAAAATGTACAAGAATGTTGCTGGAACTTTCTTGAGGACCTGAGTTATCGGTTAGGACTTTATTCCATAGCGTGTAGGAGAATGAGGGGAGATTAAATAAAGGTATATAACATTATGAGGAGTATAGATAAAGTGAAGACAAGCAGGCATTTGACTGAGGTTGGGTGAGACTAGAACTGGAGGTCATGGGTTAAGGGTGAAAGGTGAAATGTTTAAAGAGAACATGAGGTGGAACTTCTTCACTTAAAGGGTGGTGAGAATGTGGAATGAGCTGTCAGTGCAAGTGGTGGGTGTGGGTTTGAATTCAACATTTAAGAAAAAATTGGATAGGTACATGGATGACTGGGTAGAGAAGGCTATAGTCCAGATACAGATTGATGGGACTAGGCAGGTTAATAGTTCAACACAGAGCAGATGGATGTTTCTGTGTTGTAGTGTTCTACGACTCTATGACACAATGCAAGAGACTATAGATGCTGGAATCTGGATCAGCAAAGTGCTGGACAAACTTTGCAGACTGAACAGCACCTGTGGAGAGAAATGAACAGTCAACACTTCAGATGGAGTATCCAGTTATTTCATGCTGAAATCCTGGCAGTGATAACATTGCATGTAAGAAAATACTTCAGGATGAAAAACGCTGAAGCTAATCAATGTCGTGCTTTGCCTAGAGAAAGACACAAATGGTTAATCAGCATTTCATTTAGAAAATTTTGTTCAATGCACTTAAAGAGCAGTAGGATCTGAATTCTCCTAACAAAGAAAATTGCGGCTTTTGGTTAAGTTCATACTGACATCTTTTAATTGAAATGCGACATTTATTGGACATGTTCAGTCCATCGTCTCAAAGTATAGCCATTGCATTGCAGTCACTCAATGGTCTTATAAAATATAAGATTCACTTATCTGAAATGTGTTGAGTAATACGTTTGCCAAGATCAAATTGATTTGGAGAATTCCATTGCAACCCATCATTTAATTTCTTCAAACTCAGCAGGAGGCAAATAATTACAACTTGAAAAATCTTCCACAATCAGAGAACTATTAATTATTTGTATATCTGATTCTAATTATGCATCATTGTGTATTACACATCTTCCATTTCCATTTCATGCTTGGACTATCATCTATGTTTAATTGTATGCCATTTTTGTGAATTGATTTTTAATTGTTGTCATCAGCGAAAGCTTCAAGAAAATGATATCACATTAGTTTTCCACAGTGAATTAAGACATACAGACAAGTCAGAAATAACTTGGCAATAAATGAGTTAAACACAGAGAAGATACCTTCAGTGTACGGTTACAAACTACAGCCGGTGTATCCACTGGAATGCTAAAAAACAGATGGATACACTTGGAGAACTCTGTCAAGTGCAGGCCACCACACTGCAGGAAGGCAGCAACAGAGAGAGTGCAGAGGAGATTCACCATGATGTTGCCATGAATGGAAAGCTGTAGACATAAGAAGGAATTGGATATTCTCACCGGGAGATCAGAAGCTGAGCGCTGACCTTATAAATGTTCATAAAATTACGAGTGACATTGATAGGGTAGATACTCAAAAGAGTTTTTTTTTTCTCTAGAATAGGGAAGTGAAAAACTAGAAAGCATGGGGTTAAGGTAAAAGAAGAGAAGCTGAAAGAGGACTTAAGTAACATTTTTTTACACAGGGAATTGTGGGAACATAGAATAAGCTGACAAATGAAGTGGTGGATGAAGGTGAGAAGACAACATTTGAAAAAAACTTAATCAGAAAGAGGTAGAGGGTGTTGAGTGGATGTGGACAAATGGGATTTGTATGGATAAGGTAGTTATTATGGTCTTCATCGACGAAGTCAGCAGAAGGGCTAGTTTCTATGCTGTATGACACTATGGCTCTAAAAATGAATTAAAATTCAGTGATTGACATTGGGATATTTAAGATTAAGTTGTTCTTGAAAATTATCCCTTGGCGTAGGTATGTAACAGGAGAATCAGAGGGAAGTGATGGACATGCTAAGGAGAAAAGTTCACAGGGATATAGGAAGGATTTGGGAAACGGGATTGGCAAAATTGCTCTGAACCTGCACCCTAGCGGGTTTGGAGGAGAATCCATCTCTCTGAAGATTTCTTCTCAGTGTCAAAAACATAGAGAATATCATTGACCAAAGGGTATTGGTTATAGGCCATTTTAAAAAAAGAGTCTTAAAGCCTAGAGTATCAAAGTTGTCTTCTTTATGATCATGAAGTCTGTTTGAAGAATTGTTTGGGTTCTCTTAAGGCCTCTACTTAGATTTACCCAAAACTTAAATTTACCCAAAATTTACCCAAAACTTTACTATCCCTGCAAGATGATCTTAGTGTTCACCTCTGTGTCCTCCTAGTCAATTGCATTGTTGCTGTGAAGATCATTTGATCATGCTGGGCAATTGCAGAAGATCCCCACTATTGTAGGAGGCAAGTGATACATGGTTATTACACTCATTTCCCTTAATCACAATGAGAAGCCAGTGGATATGTGAATGGGAAAATGGTCTTGTGAGTCACTGTGGTCAGTTGTGGGCTGCTTTTGGTCTCCAGGAGACTTGTGCCTTTACTGGTTGGGTATGCAGGGGCACTTCTCATTGGTTTGGCTGCCTTCCTTCCTCCATGGGGAGATAGGGAGTTCGAGCCTCTTGAATTTCTGCCTCACGCTGTGCATAGACTGCTTCAGGGGGCTGAAAGTCCGATGTCAGATCATTTCTCTCCAGGCCCTAGTCACCTGGTCTGGATGAGAAAGGTCTCATCAGAGACATTAACTGTCCAGTTTCCTCCATTAATAACGCCTGACCCATTGAGTTCCTCCAGCATCTTGTCTGTTACACCCTCTCATATTTTCTCATCATCATTCTCAGTATAAACGTGAGAACTTTCCGGACATCTATCATCCTAGCCCTGTCATTTATCTCTAAAAAACTATAAATTAACTGCTTCTTGTGAAATACCAATTCTGCCCATGGTTTCACTTATTCAAAGCTTGTTGAGAAACACCAGTGCAGTCTGGTGCAGTCTGGTTGCCACAATATAGGAAGGATGCGGTTATGCTGGAGAAAGTCCAGAGGTGCACCATGATGTTGTCTGGAATGGATACTTGTTGTTATGGGGAGAGATTAGGCAGGCTTGGTTTGTTTTCCCTATAGTGAAGAAGGGTGAGGGGTGACCTGATCGATATATATAAGCACGAGTGCCAAAGATAAAGTAGGGAATCAAACTATTTACTCCCATGGTAGGGATATCAAAAGCAAGATGGCATAGTTTAAAGGAAGGAGGTAGAGGTCTTAAAGGAGATCTGAAGAGTGTTTTGTTCTTACACAGAGGGCAGTTGTAATCTTGAACCTGCACTCAGAGGAGGTGTGAAATCAGATATAATTACCACAGCTGAGGTCTTAACCAGAGGATAAATAGGCAAGACATAGAGGGGTGCAGAGCTTATGCAGGCAAACAGGTCAGCATAAACATGGTGAGCTAAAGAGCATGTTTCTCTCCTGTATGATTTTGTCCCGAGTTGTAATCTTTTGAAAAGATCCCATAACAATAGTATCCAGATTGACAGTAAATTAATTTGTACCTAGAGTTAGCACAAGTGTGTGGTTGCACCAATCTTGGTCTCTTTTTCTCCCCAATACTGGCAGTAGGAAGTTACAAACAAGAAAAAATACGTAGATGCAGGAAAACCGAGCAACACACTCTCAAAGTGCTGGAGGAACTCAGCAGGCCAGGCAGCATCTGTGGAGAAAAGCACAGTCAACACTTCAGGCCAAAACCCTTCGGCAGGACTCTAGGAAGTTACATCCTGGAAGCTGCCATATATCAAAAAATTGAATGCATAAATATGTAATCAAGAAATAAGGATGCTCAATCTGATTATCATACACATGTCAGTGATATATTAACAACACTTAAAAGTTATTTCAACAGCTACAAGGATAGGAAATGTTTAAGGATTATGTGCCAAATGCAAGTAAATTGGATTAATTTAGGTGTGAACATTTGCCAGCATGCAGCACTTGGGCAGAAGGGCCTGTTCCCAAGCTATATGACTCTATGTCAAAACGTAAGCAGCCACAATAAATCTAAATCTGTTTATTTAGGGAAGTGGGAAGAATGGTTAAAAGTAATAAAAATGATGTAGAATAAGGGGTGTTTTGATTCCTCCAACCTGACCTACACTGCTGATGAAGTAATTTTCCCTTTGCTGCAAGGAGTCAGCTATAGTGAAATAAATCAGCTCAGCAGTAACCCACATTGTGTTGGCATTAATTCACAGTGACTAAGAAGTTGGCTGACATTATCTTGCTGTGAAGACCAATCTAATGATATCACTAATGATACCTTGAAACTAATCCTTTTTATGCAAAGAACATATGTTGGCAAGAATTTAACATAAAATATATTTATCCTGAAATAACTAATTTCTAATTATTCAGTTTTATGGCATGAATATGATTTCATTAATTCAGATGGACCCAAGCTCAGATGGATATATAAAACTTGGGACATGAATAACAATCTTTAACTGTGAAAACCTTTCACACCAGCTGTCATAGACAAAACCATATTTTAGAAACATTATTGTAAATTAATGCTGGATTTGTAGGCAAATTTATTAAAATTTATTAAAATTGCTTGAAAGAATTCCATGAAAACAAGCCAACAGAGTTTGTATTTTTTCTAGTCTCTTACTACTAAATTATCTGCCGTTTGCTTCTTTTGAATCAGTGAGGATCAACTAATGGAGTATTAATCATTTTGCTCTGCTTCCTGACTCTGGCAGCAAAGGCTCTATCCATTGCTAATATAATGTCAGTTCATTAAATTGACAATATTTCAAAAGATTGCTTCAATACTCCGGCTCACATGAATTAACAGCAGAAGGAATGTGAGAAAAGACTGAAGAGAGATTATAAGCATCCTATCAGTCAGTCTCTGTAAACAGTGCACCACTGTAACTTATTTTGATCTTAGTTCTCATCCTCAGTTACATAGAAATACAGGAACCAGGCACTTTGGCCCACTAAATCTGTGGCAACCATTAACCATCCCATTACAATCCAATATAATACTACTTTTCATTTTCCCTAATTTCTCATCCACTCCCCTTTTTGACAAGGGGCAATTTACAAAGCAAGTTATTCCGGCAGATTGCATAACTTTGGGATTTGAAAGGAAACTGCGGCACCTGAAGGAAACCTATGTGGTCACGGGAAACATGCAAGCTCCACACAGATGGCACAGAGATCAGTGTTGAATCCAGTGAGACAGTGACTGTACTAGCTTCACCACAGTTCCATCCTATTCGTCCTTCTCATTCTCCACTTCCTCATGCTCCCACTATGAACCATCTACTTCTTATTCCACTTCTTAACTAATACTGTCCAACTGCTAGCCAGGATGGAGTTTATATGATCTCCAGATTGTTCATCTGGCCACTATGAACTTAGAGATCTGTATTGCTAGACTCCACAGGAGCACCTCGGAGAGCATTGCTTGAGAACACTAATATCAGCTTTAAGATGCAGATTACAGTATTGTTCTTGTCATAGTTAGATTTTGCCTTTTATGCATAGATTTGTCAAAGAGCTAATGACATGATCACACAATAGCCACCACCTTATTTGCTGGTTTCAATTTTCAGCCTTATGTACTGTAATATTTTGTAACAGTCAGCACCTGCGGCAAGCATTTTACAACCATGAGGCTGGGAAATCAATATCCAGGAATACTTGACCTTTGAAAAAGACAAGTGAGCTATGCGGAAAGACTGGACAAACTGGAGCTGGGTTTTTTTCTGAAGTGTCAGAGGCTGAGGGGACACCTGACAGAAGTTTATGACATTGTAAGGGGTATTGAGTCAGATTTTTTTCCCCTTTGTGGAACTATCAAAGGTTAGAGGACATGCATTTCTGATTAGAAGGGGAAAGTTAAAATGAAATATCTGGAGCAAATTTTATTTTACACAGAGAATGGTAAGGCCTGGAATGAGCTTCCAAGAGTACTGGTGGAGTCAGATGATACTGGCATTTAAGGGGTTTTAGATAGACACAAGGGCATGAAGAAATATCAAATCTTGTGCAGGCAGAAGGGATTTAGTTTAATTTTCTATCATGTTTGCCGAACATCGTGGACATGAGGGTCTGTTCCTACGCTGTAACATTTCATGTTCTATATATTAAAAAAGATGGTAGGGTTGGTTCATTAATAACTGCATCTGTGAGAGATAGTCTTGGCTTGGAACATGTAGAGTCTATTTGGGTGAAGGCTAAAAACAGCAAAAAAAAACTTTGGCAGGAATGGTATACAGACTCCCAAAAATTATCACACTGTAAGAACAAATATATATCAAGAAATAATGAGGGTGAGTAAAAAAAGAAATGCATTAATAGTGGACAACTTTAATATTCATGTAGACTGATTAATCAAGTTGGAAATGGTATCTTCAAGAATAAATTAATAGAGCACATTAGAGGTAGTCTGCTGTTGTAATAAGTAATGGAGCCAGGCAAGAAATCTGGTAAAACAGATTTAATAAATAGTCTCAGAATAAATGATCCCCTGGGAAGTAGTGATCACAGCATGATAGAATTCAGCACTCAATTTGAGAGTGAGAAACTTGGGTCCTGAACAATTGTATGAAACTTAATTAAGGGGAATCACAAAGGAATGAGAAGAGAATAGATTAAAGACGGTAGATCTTCGGATAAGTCCGCAAAGAAGTGTCAGACATTTCAGGAGATAATTCATGACTCCCAGTAAAAATATCAAATAAGCTGAGGTAAACAGAAGATGCTGGAAAGACTCAGCAGATCAGGCAGCACCTGTGGAGAGAGAAAAAAAACATTTAACGTTTCGCATCTGGGACCCATCTTCAAGACAGAAAGGGTTTTAAGCTAGGCAGAATTTTAAGATACTGAGCAAAACATATAAGGAGACCAAACGTAATTCAGAAGACAAGAATAAATTGAGAATTTGACAAAGAGTGCTATAATAATCAAGAAGGTGATGATAAACTATAAGGGCTCGCTATTGGGGAATATAAAGAAATCTTAATAGGAGCTTATATAAACATATTTAAAGAAAAAGACAAGTTGAAGTAACAATGAATCTTCAGAGGATGAGGCTGGGGAAATAGTTAAGGGGATAAAGGAAATGGCAGAGCAGTTAAACTGATATGTTGCATCAGTCTTTAGGGTAGAAAATACTATAATAATCCTACTTGCATTAAAAATATATATAGCAGATAATTTAAAGACTGTTTGCATTACAAGAAAATTTGTACAAGAAATAAAAATAAAGCTGATAAGCCTCCAGGACCTCATAGATCAAAATTTAAGAGATCATAAGAAATGGCTATAGAGATCGTGGATGCTTTAGCTGTAACCTTCCAAACACGCTGGAATCCTAATGAGTTCCAGAGGGGTGGCAAACTGCCCAAGCGATACCTTTATTCAAAGAGGATGTGGGTCAGCCGTAGTCTGGGTAACCTAAGGACTATTCCTGGGAAAGCATTAAATTCAATTCTCAAAGTGGTGATGCCAGAAGGCTTGGAAAGTCAGCTTGTTGCCTTTCCTTTATCCCCACCCCACCCCAACTACATCTTCTTATTCTAACTTCTACCCCCTTCCTTTCCAAACCTGATGAGTGGCCTCGGCCTCATGCTGAGTTCCTCCAGCGTTTTGTGTGTGCTGTTTGGAAAGCCTTGATCTGATCAAACAGATCAGCATGGCTTTATGCAGAGGAATGAAAAATTTATTAGGATTCGTTGAGGAAGTGTCAGGCAGAGTGTAGAGTGGAGGACAGGCAGATGTAATTTATTTAGACTTGGCAAAAGTTTTTGACAAGGTGCCATACTGAAGAATACTTTCCAAGGTAGCTGTTCGAGTTGTTGCAGGTAAGCTATTAGCACGGATGGAGACTTGGCTATGGTAAGGAAGCAGGAAAGAGGGGTCATTTTAAAGATGGTGTCAGTAAGGTACCATGTTGACCTACACCGGTTTAGAGGAAGGAACACATTTACTATGGCCAAATTTGCAGATGATACAAAGGTAGAATTTCTTTCTGTGCAAAGACATTGATGAGTTAACTGACTGGGTAATGGTTTGGCAATTAAGCTATAATGTGAGGAAATGTGAAGTTGTTCAATTTGCAAAGAAAATGATAAAAATGAATTATTATTTAAATGGAAATAAACTACAGAAATCAGCAGAAATTGAATTGAAAGTGGAAAGCTAGCATACGGGGTGGAAGGTAATTAGAACAGCTTATTGGAATCCTGTGTTAAATTTTAATGGGTTTGGAGTAAAAGGGAATTCTCACTACAATTGTAACAGGTACAATTGAGACTACGCCTACAGCTCCATGAACAGTATTGATCTCGTCATTTGAAGGAAAAGGTATCCTTATCAGAGACAGTTCGAGGAAAGTTCACCAAGATGATTAGAAGAATGCGAGACCAGTTCATGGAAACATATTTGGTTCTTAAGGAAATGAACAGTGTAAATATTGGGAGAATATTTGTCTCTATGAAAAAGTCCAGGCTCAAAAAGCATACAGGCAAGTAAATGAGATGAGAAAAAATTTATTCTCTAAGATGGTTGAGAGTCTTTACAATTCCTCATCCCAGAAAGTGAAGGAAGTTGAATACATGAACATATTCAAAGCTCAGATAGAGAGAAAAACATAATCAAGGACACAAGTGAACAGGAGCAGACATAGTTCACCAGGTATGTCAAACCTGCCCTGAATTTCAATATGATTATGGTTAATTTATGCTAGTCCCAACTTCTCCTCTGTGTCAGTTCCCTATTGCCCTGAATTCCTCAGTCCTTCAAATCAATAAGAGAACAAAAGGTGCTGTGGAATCGATGGGAAAGTAAGTGAAGAAAGCTGGATCAGCCAGAACTCATTGAATGGCAAAGCCGTCTGAAGTGACAAATAATTTCCTCATGTTTCAGTTTCTTATGGTCTTCTGGGCAGTACAAATTTAATGACAAGTTTCTGGGAATAATTTTTAAGTCAGTGTATTGTGTGGATTGGGAACAATATCTAGCCAAATCAATGATGTCCAGGTTTACCATACTGAAAGAACAAAATGTCCAAAAATTATTTATGTGTCTGGAGAGGTATGTGAATGAATCCACAAGAACAAAGTAGAAGTAGTTTATCAATTCTAATGAATTGAATTACCTCAGTAGTCAATCAAGGATGAAACAAAAAGTTCACATTCATGCTAATAAAGTATCATTCAATATTATGTCCTCAATGTAACTGTTATGTGTGCTGAACAAACCAGATGGAAATGGGGTCCAGAGCTGCCCCCCCCCGCCCCGGAACTATCCTGCTAATGAGAGAGAGAGATGAAGAACAGAGGTAGATGCATCTGCTACAGATAAGAGAGAGAGAGAGAGAGAGAGATGACTGATTTATGTATTATGGCTTCTTCACTGATTATTTACCCTTTGCTGCAAGGACACTTCTTTGCTCGTTAACATTCTTGCTGAGACAGCAGGGAGTGGCCTAGTTTGATGGACATGGACATATTGAGTTGATGGATGGCTGATACCCCGTCAGTGGGGATAAAAGACAGATCTGGGGAGACACCCTCAAACACACCAGTGGACACTGAAAGAGTGTTGTGCACCCACAGGAAGGTGGGGGCTTAGAGGATCGGTTCAGGAGAATCGGTCTGAAGCACAGTAGAGGAAGGCAGACCGGTGGGGACTTGTGTGTGTGTCCGCCCTTGCCTGGGTGACGAGTCCATCACTGAAGAATGGTCTAGCCTGGAATGGAAGGGTCATAATCGGTGACCCCAACGGTACAACGGAACGGAGACGACGGAAGGTTTGCCTGCTACAACTGCTCATATCTCGCTCACTCTCTCTCTCTCCAACATTGCAACACAACAACCACCTCAGCACGAACTGAACTGAACTCTATATTCTCTAATGACAATACATTTACCCCTAGAATTTGATAGAGCTTGTTTTCTACTGTTGATTATTATTCCTACACTTCTGTTTTATTATTGCTAACCTGCTTTATATGTATATTGGCATTTTTGATACTGTATTGTTTAGTCTACTAATAAACACCTTTAGTTACAGTACCACCAGACTCCAACGTATCATTCCATTTCTGCTGGTCTGTTAACCCAGTTACGGGGTACGTAACAGTAACTAACTGACTTCATTTCAAATGTGCATCCTATGTCATCCTTTGTTGATGAAAGTGATTAAGGAAATGGAGGGAACTGCAAAAGTCAACTGAATCTAATGGTTCATAAGCTATCACATTGAGCTCTGAATTCTGGCATGCAAGACTATGTTTTTGTATAGAAACATAGAAAACCTAGAAACATAGAAAATCTATAGTGCAATACAGGCCTTTTGGCCCACAATGCTGTGCCAAATATGTACTCTAGAAATTACCTCTATAAGCTCCATATACCTATCCAGGAGTCTCTTAAAAGACCCTATCAAGTCTGCCTCCACCACCGTTGCCAGCAGCCTATTCCACACACTCACCACTCTCTGCATAAAAAATTTACCCCTGACATCTCCTCTGTACCTACTTCCAAGCACCTTAAAACTGTGCCCTCTCGTGTTAGCTATTTCAGCCCTGGGAAAAAGCCTCTGACTATCCACACGATCAATGACTCTCATCACCTTATACACCTCTATCAGGTTAGCTCTCATCCTCCGCCACTCCAAGGAGAAAAGGCCGAGTTTACTCAACCTATTCTCATAAGGCATGCTCCCCAATCCAGGCAACATCCTTGTAAATCTCCTCTGCACCTTTTCTATAGTTTCCACATTCTTCCTGTAGTGAGGTGACCAGAACTGAGCACAGTACTCCAAGTGGGGTCTGACCAGGGTCCTATATACATGTAACATCTCCTCTCGGCTCTTAAACTCAGTCCCACAATTGATGAAGGCCAATGCACTGTACGCCTTCTTAAGCACAGAGTCAACCTGTGCAGCTGCTTTGAGTGTCCTATGGACTCGGACCCCAAGATCCCTCTGATCCTCCACACTGCCAAGACTCTTACCATTAATACTATATTCTGCCATCATATTTGACCTACCAAAATGAACCACCTCACACTTATCTGGGTTGAACTCCATCTGCCACTTCTCAACCCAGTTTTGCATCATATCAATGTCCCACTGTAATCTCTGACAGCCCTCCACACTGTCCACAACACCCCCAACCTTTGTGTCATTAGCAAATTTACTAACCCATCCCTCCACTTCTTCATCCAGGTCATTTATAAAAATCACAAAGAGTAGGGTCCCAGAACAGATCCCTGAGGCACACCACTGGTCATCGACCTCCATGCAGAATATGGAGCACAGACAGATGGGTGCCGCCTCTAAACCTGTTTAGCACACCGAATGTTTGTGGGGAACCCGGTGCTAAAATACTGAAAGTCATCCCTTGAGCCAAACTTTTGTTGGCCGATAGATCCTACTTACCTACAAGGGGAGGCGGGCACTCACCCTATTGCCCCCCTTGTAGGTAAGTAGGATCTATCGGCCGACAAAAGTTTGGCTCAAGGGATAACTTTCAGAAGATCGCAACAAGGTAGCTGCTCTGTTACTTACGAAACCCTGAGGCCGAATTAGGTCATCTGCGAATATTTTAGCACTGGGTTCCCCACGAACATTCAGTGTGCTAAACAGGTTTAGAGGTGGCACCCATCTGTCTGTGATCCAGGCCAGTAGCAACGGCACTTCTCACCGGCCACGTGAGGCAGCCGGTTACCCAAGGCCTAACCAGTGATCCCTGGCTAGGGACTGATGACTGCAGAACAACCTGGGACTGATGACCTCGTGTGGGTAATGACTTCACATGTGTAATGACCTCGCGTGCATTCAAGTTCAACAGTGGGTGTAATAGGGAATGAGGAAAGGTGCAGCTGACTCATATTGTTTCATATCGCTAAATCATATTGTTTCCTCGCGGTTCGGTAGCACATGCTTTGGGGGACCACTGACTTAAGACAACAGAACCATAAACCCTTTCAGAAATGAAATTGAGTGTACTAAACTGGTCCGCAGTGCAAAAAAAGGTTGATGACCCCTGTCTTAAGTGAAGACCTGCATCAAGGTTGAGAAAAGAGTCCAACCTTATCCAACCTGAGCCACTGCTACGTGTGCCAAACATCTGTCTCCTGTAAGATACATACTCCTTAATGGCTAATTCCCACTCCACCAAGATCCCTTCACAACCCTCTCCTCAAACTGCCATTGTCTACCTAACCCCCTCCCCTGTTAATTGCCTCCACCCCATTCAGATCTACAATTGACAGAGCTCCAGACAGTCCTTCCAGGTGAGGTGACACTTCACCTGTGAGTTGGCTGGTGTGGTATACTGCGTCCGGTGCTCCCGGTGTGGCCTTTTATATATTGGTGAGACCCGATGCAGACTGCGAGACCGTTTCGCTGAACACCTACACTCTGTCCACCAGAGAAAGCAAGATCTCCCAGTGGCCACACATTTTAATTCCACATCCCATTCCCATTCTGATATGTCTATCCGTGGCCTCCTCTACTGTCAAGATGAAGCCACACTCAGGTTGAAAGAACAACACCTTATATTCTGTCTGGGTAGCCTCCAAACTGATGGCATGAACATTGATTTCTCTAACTTCCATTAATGCCCCTCCTCCCCTTCTTACCCTATCCCTGATTTATTTATTTCCCCCTCCTTTTTTTTCCTCTCTCTGCCCATCAGTCTTTGCCTGTTCTCCATCTCCCTCTGGTGCTCCCCTCCCCCTTTCTTTCTCCCTAGGCCTCCTATCCCATGATTTTTTCCCTCCTCCAGCTCTGTATCCCTTTTGCCAATCAACTTTCCAGCTCTTAGCTTCACCCCACCCCCTCCTGTCTTCTCCTATCATTTTGGATTTCCCCCTCCCCCTCCTACTTTCAAATCTCTTACTATCTTTTCTTTCAGTTAGTCCTGACGAAGGGTCTCGGCCCGAAATGTCAACAGTATTTCTTCCTATAGATGCAGCCTGACCTGCTGCATTCCACCAGCATTTTGCGTGTGTTGCCTGTCTTTTAAATGTTCTTATTTAAGTACTCTCAACCACTTCCTTTAGCATAGTGGTTCCCAACCTGGGGGTCTACAGAGCCATCGGTTAATGGTATTAGTCAATGGCCTAAAAATGGTTGGGAATTCCTACTCTAGCACCTCATTCTATATATCATTATCTTAAAGAAGAAGTTGCCCTTCAGGACCCTTTTACTAGAATACTTACCTAGCTCATCTTAAACCTATGTCCTCTAGCTTTTGATTCCCTTTCCTCAGAAAAAAAAGACTGAATTCGCCCAGTCTCTGTTTTATTTACACCTTGTTTTTGTATGTTCACATGAGGAAACTCACAGTTCAGAAAAGGAACAGTCATTGACCAGGGTTCCACCATGAGAAAGATTCTTTCATCACATTCCTGGCAAAGGAACCAAATAATGTCTATGAGATCTTTCTCATCGACTTGCACCAATGTTTCAGTACTTCTCCCAATTTCCGCTCACCTTTGCTAAATTGCTGAAGTATAAAGGGACATGGTTCTTTACTCAGAATTGTTTTGTTTACATTTGTGAGTGATGTCCAAGGATTTCCAGTATATTTTATTTTTACTTTGAATTTCCCTTGATTTGAAGCATCAAACTATAAATCAGATATATGGTGAATAAGTTTCATCTGCATGGGTGAGTACAGCTCAAACAACTTGCAATAAAGCTTAGCTGCACAAAACAATGCCACTCTCTATTAAACACCTTAAATCCATTCTCTACCCCAACAGTGCAACAAGTCCATCATTTTATTTGTTGCATTTACAGTATCACCATATTCACTTTGAGAAGTCCCATATTGCTCCTGAGCACCTCTTTGCCGCTCAAATATTATACAGTATATTTGCACTGTTTGATAACCCTTGAAATATTTTTCAGACTTCCCCTCTGTAACTCTTCATCCAAACTTTGTTGCTTTCTGTATTGTTTGTCAGGATCTGTACATCTTTTTCCTTTGGGACTCAATTAATTTTCAGTTTTTTTATCCCATGCTTTATTAATTATCCATGGCTAATTTGGAGAAGTAAAAAAGCACTTAGACGTTGGGCGAACAAGCTGGTGCATTAAATTTATTTTGTGTAACTCAGACTGGTCAGAAGTGTTCTTGTCCAGAAGGGGATTTACCCAGTGTGCTGTAGAGAACTTGCCAAGATTGGATGAAAGTTGTCCTGAATCAAATCTACAATCACAATCTTGCACTTTTCTCCTACCAAAACTTATTAAGCTACTATGATAAATTTTCACACCTGCCTACTTGCTCTTTACAATGTGATTTGAGCTTTTGTTAGCCCTTGGTCATGTGATTGCAGAGAACAACGGTGAGCACTCAAGAAGTTCATGATCTTCTAAGCATAAACTCACATGTCTGTCCCAGCATTTGTGAGAGCTAAAATCCACCACTGCCAGTATGAATTATTTAGCAACAAACCTACAAGTAATCACCGATCCTTCTAAATAAAAGAGCAGGTAAGAGTGGTCCTGATACTAAGTGTGAGTTGAATGCATGGCACCAACTGGATTATAAAGTCATTGAATTATGGAAAAAATCATGGCAAGCCATTTGGTCCATCAAGTCAAATGGCTTGGTTCATCTAGTTTTCTATAAGATCAGTACAGTCAGTCCCATGTTGCTTAAGAACTTAGAGAATAGAAGGTGAGTTGTGCTTTTGGCCCTTCAAATCTGTTCCACCGTACATCAGAATCACTGCAGATCATCTGTCTCGGTGCTACTTCCCCAGCAACCCCAGATTTCCTTAATGCCCAGAAATCTATCCATCTGTCTTGTGTGAAAGACATGTAACTACACGTAACAGTCCTCCAGGGCAGAGAATTACAAAAACTCATCACCCTCTTCTTTTATTTCCTCTTATCCCAGTCCTAGATGGTCTATTCCTTATTCTCAGACACTGCCCCCTTACTCCAGACTCCTCCGTTGCAGGAAACATCCTTTCTTCAGTTTTAGACCTGCAATAATTTCTCTGTTCAGTAGTTATCTGAATATTCTTTGAAACTAAATTCCCCTTGATAGCTTTTTGCTTTATGAAAATGTTTCTCCTCCTGTCATCTTTGCCATCTCATCAGGTTCTGTACCATCATTCAAGGGGCTCGGTACCCCCCATTCACTTTCTCACAAGTCATTAGGATGACAATCATTTCTACCAGATCATCTGCTAACTTTTTCCAAAAGCAGACAATTTCCAGCTTCTCCAATCCAGCCACATAAGTCCTTCATCCTTGCAAGCATTCTAGTAAATCTTTTCTGCACCCTCTTCAGGGCCTTCGTGTTCTTTCCATAATGCAGTGACCAGAACTAGATACAATACACTACCTGTGCCAGAGAAGGACCTTTTAAATATTCAACAGTACCTATTTGGTTTTGTTCTCCATGTTCTACTTATCCCAAATGCTTTCTTTTAAAAAATTACTTTCTCGGTTAATCATAGTATCTTTTGAAGTGCCCCCCCCGTACGCTCAGTCAAAGTCAATGACCCCAAGCAACGGTTATCAATAGCTTGGAGGAAAAACATCAGCAACCATCTAGTCTTGCTCAGAGTATCTTGGAATCCTGTATGCTCACAACTGACTGTGCAGAGTAGTGATACAGAGAGGAATGTTTCCAAATTAATTTTACATCTGCCTCCTGCTTTACATCAGGGTTAGTTAATGTAGGACTATTGATCCCACCATAATGAATGGGGTCACTAAGTCTGGTGAAATAAAGCACTGATCTTTCTACCTTTGGCTGACTCCTACTCATACTGTCAACATTTTACCATCATATCCTTTTTATCTGCTTCAGCTTACTCTCCACGGCTCTTGTCAGTCAAGGAGTTCATATTACAATGTACTTTTGTGGAGAACACTCTCTCTGCAAAAGGAAATACCCACTCACCTTAGTTTTAACTACCTGCCCCCTCATCCTGCAACTATGTTTCCTTCTTTGAGACACCCCCTCTTGGAAGCATTTTAAAATCTACCCTGTCAAGCTCTTTAGGATTTTACATGCTTCTTAAGATAATGTCCATCATCCTTTATTCCAGGAAAGACAGATCCACATTCTTCAGCTACTTGTGAGCAGGCTAGATAGACCACCTAGCTTATCCCAGATCTTATGATCTATGGGGTTTTTTTTTTGCTTTTAGGACAACCATCTTATCCCAGGAAGTAGTTAGTCTTTTGCCTCCAATGTGAGCATACCAACTGTGCAAACTGAGGATGCCACAGGACCCAATTTTGTAGCCATAACCTTCTCAAGTATAAAGTACAGGTTTCAAAAGTGTCTGTTAACTGTTGCTCCATCCATTGTGAATGATTGTTGAAGCAATTTTCAGTTATCTTCAGATCGATGAAAATAGCTGTAAGCAAATTGTTGTTCACAACATGTAAATGCAATTAATTAAATTCTTTATGACAGAAAACTACTTAATTTTGCTTGAAAATAAGATGACAAGACATGAAAGATATTCACATTTGAGAGTTCCTGCATTATTTTTCCACAGGCAATAAGTAACAGAAATAAATTAGAACAAGCCTAACATGTGAAACAGACTAAATCTGAGTTTAGGATTGACATGGGTCAAAGAACAACAAAATTGTGTCTTAAAATATAATTTCAAGAAAGTGAACAATACTAGCTTGTTTTTATATATATTCTATTCTTGTTTATTTGATAGATGGTAATCAAATCTGGAATCTAATGAAAATGCATTGTCTTAAGAGAGTTGTAAACGTCACTTTCCCATGCAAGATATAAATGTTACCTAATCTACTTCTGGATGCTGAATTTATCAGCAATCAAAGTCAACCATTAAAGAGACAAGTGATATTTTAATGCAGCTCACATCACTCTGTTTGAGATGCTTAGCTGTGTTAGGGTCCCTACTGGCTGCTTAATGTTATACAAATTTCTCATCAATTGCTAGTGTAGGCATGAGATGCTTCTTTGACATTGAGTTTCCTCTGATATGATATGTTTGCTGTGTTGCGGGTGCTGTCTGCAAATCATCTCCTGTGGCGCTGTCAATTTTCTCTTAGAGCTGGAACCTGACTCATCCTCATTATTTCACAAGATCTTTAGGTCATTATTTTGGAAGGTGCGTTTCAGTAAGAGTTGCTCTAATATTCTGCAGCATTTCTAATCCAGTTATCCCTATTATATATTTTTCCCTCTCTTTTTACATGAAGGAGAAAGAGATAGGAAATAGTCTTCAACCAAAGGTAAATTGACACAAAGGGCTTATAATAAAAGAATGGAACATTCAGCTGGATGCCTTTAAGCTGCTTGTATATCAACTCTCACCTGCTGTTCAGGGCATCCCACTGCGTCTGAAAAAAAAATCCTTCTGAGAAATCTGAGCAGAAGTGTTCACTTGTTCGGATCACAGCCACAACGATGAATTAGAAATGTCTGCAATGCAACAAATACAATAAAAAAACACTTCTTACTTCAGTAATTACTCATACTTTCCACAACTAAAGACTTGGTGCATTTGAACAATATTTCTTCATCTGGTATTTTTCATGGGCTAATGGTTTTGCATTAGTCAATGACATCATTCAAATAACCCCTGGTCTGGAGAGCCCACGGATCACATTTCTACACACTATAAAACCAGACCAGTGCTAAGATGTAGTGTAAGGCAGGTTTTCCTTCCTACTGTGCAAGGCAAACTCCCCTCATACCATCGGCTCCCACCTGTCCCTGTCCCTCCCTTCCCTCCTAGTTTCCACATTAGAATAATCTCCTGAAGAAGGAGAAAGTGTACATAACATAGAGCATAGAATAGTACAGCACATTACAGGCCCTTCGGCCCACAATGTTGTGCCAACCCTCAAACCCTGCCTCCCATATAACCCCCCACCTTAAATTCCTCCATATACCTGTCTAGTAGTCTCTTAAACTTCATTAGTGTATCTGCCTCTACCACTGACTCAGGCAGTGCATTCCACGCACCAACCATTCTCTGAGTGAAAAACCTTCCTCTAATATCCCCCTTGAACTTCCCTCCCCTTACCTTAAAGCCATGTCCTCTTGTACTGAGCAGTGGTGCCCTGGGGAAGAGGTGCTGGCTGTCCACTCTGTCTATTCCTCTTAATATTTTGTACACCTCTATCATGTCTCCTCTCATCCTCCTTCTCTCCAAAGAGTAAAGCCCCAGCTCCCTTAATCTCTGATCATAATGCATACTCTCTAAACCAGGCAGCAACCTGGTAAATCTCCTCTGTACCTTTTCCAATGCTTCCACATCCTTCCTATACTGAGGTGACCAGAACTGGACACAGTACTCCAAGTGTGGCCTAACTAGAGTTTTATAGAGCTGCATCATTACATTGCGTCTCTTAAACTCTATCCCTTGACTTATGAAAGCTAACACCCCATAAGCTTTCTTAACTACCCTATCTATCTGTGAGGCAACTTTCAGGGATCTGTGGACATGTACCTCCAGATCCTTCTGCTCCTCCACACTACCAAGTATCCTGCCATTTACTTTGTACTCTGCCTTGGAGTTTGTCCTTCCAAAGTGTGCCACCTCACACTTCTCTGGGTTGAACTCCATCTGCCACTTCTCAGCCCACTTCTGCATCCTATCAATGTCTCTCTGCAATCTTCGACAATCCTCTATATCTACAACACCACCAACCTTTGTGTCATCTGAAAACTTGCCAACCCACCCTTCTACCCCCACATCCAGGTCGTTAATAAAAATCACAAAAAGTAGAGGTCCCAGAACAGATCCTTGTGGGACATCACTAGTCACAACCCTCCAATCTGAATGTACTCTCTCCACCATGACTCTCTGCCTTCTGCAGGTAAGCCAATTCTGAATCCACCTGGACAAACTTCCCTGGATCCCACGCCTTCTGATTTTCTGAATAAGCCTACCATGTGGAACCTTGTCAAATGCCTTACTAAAATCCATGAAGATCACATCCACTGCACTACCCTCATCTATATGCCTGGTCACCTCCTCAAAGAACTCTATCAGGCTTGTTAGGCATGATCTGCCCTTTACAAAGCCATGCTGACTGTCCCTGATAAGACCATGATTCTCTAAATGCCCATAGATCCTATCTCTAAGAATCTTTTCCAACCACTTTCCCACCACAGACGTAAGGCTCACTGGTCTATAATTACCTGGACTATCCCTACTACCTTTTTTGAACAAGGAAACAACATTCGCCTCCCTCCACTCCTCCAGTACCATTCCCGTGGACAACGAGGACATAAAGATCCTAACCACAGGTTCAGCAATCTCTTCCCTTGCCTCGTGGAGCAGCTTGGGGAATATTCCATCAGGCCCCGGGGACTTATCCATCCTAATGTATTTTAACAACTCCAACACCTCCTCTCCCTTAATATCAACATGCTCCAGAACATCAACCTCACTCATATTGTCCTCACCGTCATCAAGTTCCTTCTCAGTGGTGAATACCAAAGAGAAGTATTCATTGAGGACCTTGCTCACTTCCACAGCCTCCAGGCACATCTTCCCACTTTTATCTCTAATCAGTCCTACCTTCACTCCTGTCAACCTTTTGTTCTTCACATTATTGAAGAATGCCTCGGGGTTTTCCTTTACCCTACTCGCCAAGGCCTTCTCATGCCCCCTTCTTGCTCTTCTCAGCCCCTTAAGCTCCTTTCTTGCTACCCTATATTCCTCAATAGACCCATCTGATCCTTGCTTCTTAAACCTTATGTATGCTGCCTTCTTCCACCTGACTAGATTTTCCACCTTACTTGTCACCCGTGGTTCCTTCACCCTACCATTCTTTATCTTCCTCACCAGGACAAATTTATCCCTAACATCCTGCAAGAGATCCCTAAACATCAACCACATGTCCATAGTACATTTCCCTGCAAATACATCATCCTAATTCACACCCGCAAGTTCTAGCCTTATAGCCTTATAATTTGCCCTTCCCCAATTAAAAATGTTCCTGTCCTCTCTGATTCTATCCTTTTCCATGATAATGCTAAAGGTCAGGGAGCAGTGATCACTGTCCCCCAGATGCTCGCCCACTGAGAGATCTGTAACCTGACCCGGTTTGTTAACTAATACTAGATCTGGTATGGCATTCCCCCTAGTCAACCTGTCAACATACTGTGACAGGAATCCATCCTGAACACGCTTAACAAACTCTGCCCCATCTAAACCCTTGGAACTAATCAAGTGCCAATCAATATTAGGGAAGTTAAAGTCACCCATGATAACAACCCTGTTATTTTTGCACCTTTCCAAAATCTGCCTCCCAATCTGCTCCTCGGTATCTCTGCTGCTACCAGGGGGCCTATAGAATACCTCCAGTAGAGTAACTGCTCCCTTCCTGTTCCTGACTTCCACCCATACTGACTCAAAAGAGGATCCTGCTACATTACCCACCCTTTCTGCAGCTGTAATAGTATCCCTGAACAGTAATGCCACCCCTCCTCCCCTTTTCCCCCCTCTCTATCCCTTTTAAAGCACTGAAATCCAGAAATATTGAGAATCCATTTCAGCCCTGGTGCCAGCCAAGTCTCTGTAATGGCCACTACATCATAATTCCATGTATGTATCTAAGCTTTCAGCTCATCACCTTTGTTCCTGATGCTTCTTGCTTTGAAGTACACTTACATTAGCCCTTCTACCTTACTACCTTTATACCCTTTATTCTGCTGCTCTTTCCTCAAAGCCTCTCTATATGTTAGATCTGGCTTTACTCGATGCACTTCTTTCACTGCTCTATCGCTCCGGGTCCCATCCCCCTTGCAAATTAGTTTAAATTAGTTTAGTGTACCGGGGGTTATTTAAATAACTGCTTCTGTTTTTGGGATTGCAGGAAGCAGCTGCACGAAATCCAAAGACCATGGCCCATCTTAAAAGGAAAGCGAAAGATAATGTGTCATTTATTCTGACTGAGCAAAACAATGGCGTACATTTATAGCACAGTTTTCACAGCTTCAGGATGTTCCAAAGTGATTCAGAGATGGTGAAATACATTGAAAGTGGAGCCAGTGTTCTAATCTAGGGGACAAGGTACAATCACACACTGAAAGTCCCTATAAAACAAAATATTTATTCTCTCCAAATTTGTATTAGTCAGGGTGCTGGGAGAGGATTCCACTGATCTGTTTTAATAGTCACGCTGATAGAGAGCATGATTGGCACTGTAATTCTTGCTTTCTATGTGTCAGCCTCGATTCTGCGGCTCCAGAATAGAAATTCAGTGCACATACAGTAATTCTAATTTTGGAGAGATGGTGGCATTAGCAGGGCATGTGCTGGAGTTGTAGGTGTCCAGCGAGGACAGAGACCCGTCTTAGAAGGTGAAACACAACTCCTACATATTAGGTTTAAGGCCTATGTCTGTTTAATCTGCAGTCAGAATTAAGTTCCTGTAAACACTGCTGTTGCAATGAGGCAATGCTTAACCAGGTGCAAGATCTTTTCCAAATATATTCTGAAAGGCTGATAGTTGTTTCAGGCCCACACTTTCAGGCGTGTACATACTCAGTTGTACTATCTCCTTTCTATCTTTCTGTTGTGATGAATCACTCACCCCAAAACATCAACTGTCTGTTTCCCTCCATAAAAGCTGCCTGACCCATTGAATTCCTCCAGCATTGTGTATACTGCTCCAAATCCTCTAAATGTTGTTTGACATTTACTGATCTGAATGGGGAGTAATATTTCCCAAGCAGGAGCTTGCCTCGGATCCCAGTCTCCAAACCTTCCTCCAGATGCCAGCTTCCACCCTCTGATTTTGAACTCAGCTTGTTATCAACCCTTGCTATTTTTAGACCTCATCTCAGTTCACAGACGGTTTCATGTCAGCTGAGGCTCTCAATACAGCACCTAAGCTGGAGACTGCTCCCAGATATCTGAATAAGTTACATTACTCCAGAGTGAACATTCTTTAGGGCACTTTGAAAGAAATCATAATCTATATCAGTGTTGCTATGAATAAAAGTCTTATGGCCAGCTGGAGACAATATAATAATTCATACATTGGATGACCCCAAACTCAGTTGATTTATTCTCCATAAGCCAAATTCAAAGTCAAGTTTATTTACATATGCACATGCACATACAGTATATGCATACATACAATGAGAAGTTTACTTGCAGCAACATCATTAAAACTCACTAAGCAAGTCACAAAATTAGTCTTTCACTGGTGTGTTAAGTACTACCACCCCTCCACCAATCTGGCCAGTCGTAGCACTACAAACAGTGATAAAACTGGAAATTCTTCTTTGTTTTCCCATTCAAATCAGCCAGTATCTAGCAACTAATTGGTTTGTCAGCAATCAGTTCTGTTATTCTTTGACAGGAAAATTTCAATGGGTCTGCATATAAAAGCAGTTATTTTTACACTAAATTGAGTACTTACTCAGATATAACACCAGTGGAAACTGTCTGACTACAAATTGCAAAACTGCAGTGCTTAGAGGGAGACTAATCACCCTCATGGCAGAGTTAACTTCAGTGCTCTGCTGAAGGGAACAACTGGTCTGGAAGTGTTATATGCATGAGGCAACAATGAAGGTCTTCAGTAATCAGTCTTTTTGCAGAGTCATACAGATCCTAAACAGGCCCATCACGTCTATGCAGACCTTTTTACCCATCCACAATAACCCCATTTGTCAACATTGGACTGTTCTTTCTATGCCTTACCTATTTAAACATCTAAATGCCTCTTAAATGTGGTGATTTTACTTCATTTCATCACCACCTCTGGCACCACACTCCAGATATTAATTACTCTCTGTGCATAAAGAAAGCACTCTTAAGATCCCTTTAAATCTGCCATTTCTTACCTAAATGCAGTCATTTTCAATAGCTCTAATACAGGAGAAAGATTTGACTATATGTGCTATTTTATTTCTCCTAATCTGATACACTTCAATAAGGTCGCTCCAGAGCCTCCTTCACTTCAGTGAAAGTAAACCCAGCCTGCCAATCCCTCCCCATAACTAAAGTGCTCCAATATTCTCCCTTCCTGAGCTCCTTGCCAGAAGCCATATGCCCATCATTGGAAGGCTATGGTGCAGTGGACAGAGCCACTGTCTCACACAGTGTGGTGAACTACATATACCTGTCTGGACTGCTCCTGTGGCTCCTCCCACAGACCCCTGCTGACTGCTCCTGGGTAAAAGCCGATATCTCGCTTCTTACGTCTCAGAGTGAGTTATTGATGGTGCATCACACAGCCAGAGTCCAAGTTCAATCCCAGTCTGTGTGAGCTTTGCACATTCTACCTGAGCCCTGTGGATCTCCCCTGCCACGCCCAATGGGGGAGGGACGAGGTGGTTAATTAGCCAGTTGTAAACTACCCCCTTAATGTGAGGGTGAGTGTTAGAATCTCGGGGGAGCTGATGAGTGATGTGGGGAGAATATAATAGGATCAGTGTATAGAGGTGGTTGATTGTCAGCACAGACTCATTGGGCTGAAGGACCTGCTTCTGTTCTCCATCCCTCTCTGAATGCTTACAACAGTAAAGATAATGCCTGTACCTGATATCAGGATAATGCAGTAATGAAATCTGACATTACATGGCTGGAAGTATTAGTGATTGAATAGTCTCCTCCTTGCTGACAATCAACACTGGTGCATTTCAAGGATGCATGCTTAACCCACTGGACTACACTCTCATCTCTCTCATTGGTCTATCCATGACTTTGTGGCTAGGCATAGCTCAAACACCATCTATAAATCTGCAATGACACAACTGTTGGCAAAATTTCATATAATGACAGGGAGGCATACAGAAGTGAGATAGACCAGCTGCTTGAGTGGTGTTACAACAACCTTGCATTCAACGTCAGGAAGACCAAGGAATTGATTGTGGACCAGGAAGGGGAATTTGAGGGAATATCCACCAATCCTCATCAAGGGATCATCAGTGGAAAGGGTGGGCAGTTTCAAGTTTCTAGATGTTAATATCACTGCAGATCTATCCTGGGACCAATATATTGATGCACTTACAAATATGCATCAATATATTGGATGAATGAAATATATGCATGATATATGGCCACGGCTATATTTCGTTAGTTTGAGGAGATTTGGTGTGTCACCAAAGGCATCCACAAATTTCCACAGATGTACTGTGGAGAGTGTTCTAACTGGTTATATCAACATCTGATCTAGGGGCAGGGTGTCAAAGCACAGGACTGGGAAAATCTGCAGAAAGTTGTAAACTCATCCATCGTCATCTTGGGCACTAACCTCCCCAGCATCAAGGACAACTCCAAAAGCTGATGCCTTAAAAAGGCATCATCCATCATTAAGAACCCCTATCAACCAGAACATGACCTCTGCTCATTGCTACGATCAAGGGGGAGTTACAGGAGCCTGAAGACACACACACAACTTTTCAGGAACAGCTCCTTCCCCTTCGGCATCAGATTTCTCAATGGACAACAAACCCATGAACACTAACTCACTATTATATTTTAATCTTTTTGCTCTCTTAACACAACTTATTTAATTTAATTTTTGCATATAGACTTGTTAGTGTAATTTATGGTTGTTTTTATTATTTTGTTTCACAATGTACTATTGCCACAAAACAAGTTCCATGACATGTGCCAGTGACAGTAAACCTGATTCTGATTCTCCAAAATTGACCACGCTGGAGAGCAGTGCTGGGAAAATACCATGACAATGGACGTGTCCAGTTGCATATCAACACCTTTCCAAATCTACCCTTCTTTCAAACATGGATGGCACTGTTCACTTTCCAGATCCTAACGTACTTCCTCATATAACACTATCTTTGATCATGTTTTTCTTTCTCTCTCTCAAACTTGCATTGATGTCACTGCTTATTTTGTAAATTATGTATATCTTCTGTTACTTTATCTTTATCTTAAATTATTTTTGTCCTTGTCTTATAATATATTAGGCTTGTGCTTCCAGAAGCAAGTTTTCATGGCATTTCTATGTATGCATGCATATGACAACAATAGACTTGTATTTGAAGTTAAAGATACAAGATGAACCCTTCTCACAGCATTTGCTTTGTCAGTAAGTACTCCATGGAACATTTTAATGAAGAAGAATGGTAAGCAAGCTCAGAATACTTCAACTTTAAACTGATAATCCAGGTGCTTTTCTAACATGAGAGAAATTTAGGTGCAGAAGTGACTGTCAGGACGCAAGAGTAGTTTTGATTTGCCATCACTTTTATAATGTGCTCTGCTTATAAGCCTCAGATTGTTGCAATACGTCATGTAATAACCAGGAGAGGTGCTGCCAACTCACATTGAAATAGAGTTTGAGGAGAATTTAAGGACATTTTGGACAATGTTCCCGAGGATATAGATGTAGTTTGATGATTTGGTGTACTTTTCACCAGTTACTCTTTCATATTTAAAATTGTGATAACAGTCATTTTAAGAATGAGCTGGAGGGTGAATTGTGTGCAGTTGTGTAGGTGGCACTGTTTGGCTTTGCAACTGATCAACAAAGCTAGAGCTGGAGCAGTGCTCCGTCTGCAAACCATTCTGCAAGGGATGCGCAGACACTTCCCTACAATTATCGTTAACACAGAACACTAAAACACAGTACTTTCGGCCCACATTGATGTGTGACCTTTTATCCTACTCTAAGACCAATCTAACCCTTCCATCGTACATAGCCCTCCATTTCTTTATCACCCATGTGCCTATCTAAGAGTTTCTTAAATGCCCTTAATGTATCTGCTTCTACTACCATCCCTGGTAAGGTGTTCCACAAACTCCCCACTCTGTGTAAAAAACTTACCTCCAACATCTCCCCTAGACCTTCCTGCAATCACCTTAAAATTATCTTGCCTGTTATTATTACCCATTTCCACCCTTCAAAAATATCTCTGACTATCCACTCAATTTATGCCTCATCATCTTGTACAGCTTTATCAAGTCAGCTCTCATCTTCCTTTGCTCCAAAAATAAAAGCCCTAGCTCACTCACCCTATCCTCTATAATTAAATTTTATTATTTTGTTTTATTTTATTATAAAGGAACTACTGTCTGTAATTCCAAAAAAGCATTTATGCTCCGTTAATTGCTTGTGAACTGATTCCTTTGTCAATTGACAACATCAAGCAATGCACTCATCACCAGAACAGGTGGAGCAGTTCCATTCCTTGATGGAGGATTGCAGCCTCATTTACCAAGAGACCAACGAAGGAATTCACAGGAAACAAGGTTTCAACAGTAAGATAAAAACATAAAGGGAAGTGGAAACATCCAGGTCTTCCAAAATACTCAAGGTATTAAAAATCACTAACATTCAGCAGAAAGTCACACTCCAGTTATAAACAATGGCTCTGCAATACTCTGACTGCAACCAGTCTACACAGGAGCCGTGCCCTCATTTCCTTTAAAGCACCATTGAAATTAGATTTGAGCATTCCTGCAGTCCCACTCTACCATCAGGTCCCGCTCTGGAATATTAAGTTCAGTTTAAATGAAGGACACATTCTCTCCATGCTGGGCTTTGTAACAGTGCCTGTCAGTGAAACGGTTGTGGGTTTAGTATTAAATTCAAAGACAAATAATGTAGGGATCATCACATTCTGTTGTTGATTAGTTAAGAGTTTTACAAATGATTTATTAGCTTCAAATTGAATATCAGTGGAGATAAGTTGGCTAAATAAATATGAAGGGTGCATATTTTGAAGTGAACTTTGGAAACAAAATGGAGAATAAATGAAGTTTATCAGATCATTAAAATATTTTCTTCAGATTCCCCAGTCTTTTTTGTGTATCACACAAAACTAATATTCTGCAATCAAAGTTTATATTAAAATATCAATTTAATTATTCAAATTAATAATACCATGAGAGGAAAATTTTAATTTAGGATATAAAAATGTCCTTATTTGCACTATTTAGACAGTGTCTACTTTTAAGTTACTTATCCTCTGGGGCAATGCTTGGTATCTGTAGAAGGCCAATAGTTAATGGCATGATCATAATCTCTGTGTATTTCGCCCCTGTATTTCCTTTCCTTCTGTATTACAGCATACCTTTAGTTCTATATTATGTCTTGAAACTAAAAGACATGGCCTCAGTTTGTGAATCATCAATTTGTGAACTGCAGAAATACATTTCAGAGCTGAATAATGATCTCCTGTATACAAAGACTAATTTGCAATGTTTAAGCTCAAGTTTATTGTCAAGCGATGGTAAATGCACCTTTGGATCCGCATGACACCTTTATGAAATAAGAGTCAAGCTGCTTAGGTTTTATGGCTGGTATTGAAAATAGCACCTTGTTATTTGAAACTGTAGAGTGAAATTGAGAAGCAGTCAGGTAGATCCCAATTAATAGGTTTTGAAAAAGTCAATTCCTACCAGTGAGAGAAGGCCTAACAATTAATAATACTGCAATTCTGGATCATATTGAGTTACACAGCTCTCGTTACATGTCCATGCAGGTCAACTCTTTGAGTGATTATGCAGAAAGTTTGAAGTTAATAACTCATCTCCTTCTACCTTAGGCCACAAACTTATCAATTACCCTTGCTGTGGACACTTTCTGGAGGTCCAAGATCCGTATGCTCCATGACCACTGGACTAAGTGTGTAAATGTAGGCGGGGACTATGCTGAAAAATAAATGTGCTAGGTTTTCTAAAATCGACTCCTTCTACCTTAAGCCATGAACTTATCAATCACCCCCCCCCCCCCACCCCACCGTATGCTGGCTCTCAGAACATTCCCATCTCCCATTTACTCCCATTCTCTCTCTTGCATTCATCAAACTTCTAATTCTGTTCCTACCACTTTACTTTGCAAGTAGGTTACTGCGGCCAGTTAACCTCTCAACCAGCAGGTCCTAGGGATGTGGGAAGAAATCGGACTGCCAGGAGAACACCCACATAGTCATGGAGAAACCGTGCAAACTCCACACAGAAGTCAGTATCAAACCTGTGTCACTGGAATTACACAGCAGCACCACCAATCCAGTGACACTCACCACTGACCCACTCCTTCAGCTCATCAGGATGAAATACAAAACTGTTCTGATGCTGAGGTAGTGATGGAACTTGTGTAAGAAAGATCTGGCATACACTGACATATCTTTTTTATTGAATATAGGATCAATCATTTCTCTTTTTTTCATTCCCCAGCCCCATCCTGAGCCGCTAAGAGTTTATTCTCAAATTCAAACATGGATTCATGCCTGACCTCTGAAAAATGCCATCTGTTCTCTGTTACCTTGCTTCTCCCATCATGTCGCCAGTGATGTCACCAATTCATGACAACAGCGGGAAAGTCAAAGATAAACTTTAAAATAAAATGATGAAATCAAACAACATGCAAGAAGGACCTTCAGCCTAATTAGTCTGAACAATGTCAACCAATATTCCAGTCCAAGCAAGTCCCTTTCATTCACATTTAGACAATAAGACATTGGACCAGAATTAGCCCATTGAATCTGCTTCTCCATTCCATCATGGCTGTTTTTTCTTTATCCCTCTCTGTCCCATTTTTCTGCCTTCTCCCCGTAACCTTCTTACTAATCAAGAACCTATCATTAAATATACCCAATGACTTGGCATCCACAGCCATCTGTGGCAATGAATTCCACAGATTCATAACCCTCTGGCTAAAGAAATTCCTCTTCATCTCTGTTCTGAAGGGATGTCCTTTAATCCTGAGGCTGCATCTTCTGGTTCTAGACAACCCCCACTCTGAGAAGCATTCTCTCCGCACCCACTCTATCTGGGCCATTCAATATTTGATAGCTTTCAGTGAGATGCCGCGTTCCCCCCTCCCCCCATTCTTCTGAACTGCAGTGATTACAGGCCTAGAGCCATCAAGTTGTCCTCATGCATTAAACATTTCATTCCCAGAATCATTCTTGTGCACCTCATCTGGACCCTCTCCAATGTCAGCACATCCTTTCTAAGATAAAGGGCCTCAGCATTTCATCCTTGCTTTTATATTCATTTCACCCATAAACCTTTGAACCTTTCCAATCCTCAGATATGTCTAAAGGTATTTTCAAAGTCCTTGATATACTGCTATTAATGCTTCCTCTGCCAGTTTATTCCACATAGGGACAAACCTCTGGGTTAAAAAAATTCCACTCAAAATGCTCTTAAATCTCTGCCCCTCCTACCTTAAACATGCCCAGCCCTGAGAAACCCTGGGGCACATTCACCCCATCTATGCCCCTCATGATTTTATATGCCTCTATAAAATCATCCCTCAAACTCCTACACTCCCACGTAAGATGTCCCAGCTTGCCCAACCTTTCTCTCTAATTCAGTCCCTCAAATCTTGCAACTTCCTTGTATAATTCCTCTACACTCTTTATTGCTTAATGGCTTTCCTAAACCAGGCTGATCAAAACTGGACACAATATTTATGGAACCTCATTCAATGTTCACTGGGTGAAAGCATTTTAATTTTCAGCAATAAAGCAGGCAACATTAATGACCTCATAGCGCTCAAGGCGAAACTGAAATCTGTTGCAATGAATTCTATTGAAAATAAAAATTGTACGGAATGTTTAAAAAGCAGCCCCTGTGATGTGCTGGCTTTATATCAATACCAAGTATTGAAATGCTTCATGCTACTTCTTGCCAAAAGGGTTGGATGAAATAACAGTTAATTGCCATGAATGATGGAATGCCCAAAGCATTCTCTCCTACACCCTATTCAGGAGCAGATATATCAGCCAAGCCTCGCAACTGTTTTTAATTTCAGATTTCCAGTATCTGGAGTTTTTCGTTTGATTGTTATTTCCCTTCTGTTCTGTCTTGACCACTTCAACATCAAGAGCAGGGACACCTCTCCATACATTCTTTCCACTGATTCCTCTCCTCTCTCTTCACTTTATTCCATAATCCACTGTCCCCTCCTGTCCATATTCTATCTTCTTCAGCCCTTTATCACTTCCACTAGTCACTTTCCAGCTTCTCACATCATTCCCACTCTCACATTTCTTTCATCTACCTATCATTATCCTCACCCTATCGACACTCATTGCTCCACCTATTGCCTGCCAGCTCTTTTCCACCACTTTTTATATTGGCAACCTCCTCTCTTTCCAGTTCTGATAAAAGACCTTAATCAGAAACATCGACTGTCCATTTTCCTCTAGCAGTGACCTATAATGTTCTCCAGCTATTTGTGTGTTGTTAGAGACTTTTTGCATCTACATGCACATGTACTTGTTTAGCAGTACAATGAGACAGAATAGTGTCAAACAGCACAGACTACAATTTTCTGTCTGTTATCCAAGATTGATAAGCGTGTATTATACAAGGCCCTAAACTCCTTGTAAACAGTCATCACTGTTGAAGGCAACAAATCTTCCCTTTGTGGCTTGTCATCCTTCAATGGAATGACACAAAGGATAGATTTTGCCTTCAGAGAATTCATGCAAAATTTTTAAAACTAGCATTGTTGAGATTTAAATTCTTTAATGATCACCTTATTCAAGTTAAGTAAGAAGGGAAACAAAGCCTTCAGCTAAGTCAGTTTTCTTTCAAGCTGACATATTGAAATAAGTATTGAGTTTAGGATTCAAGCTCAATCTATCCTCAAAGAAATGCTTGTTTCAATTAAATCCACAAGCCTGTCTTTAAACTTCTTTGGAGGAAAGCTTGAAAATATAACCCTATAAGTTGTACTGTAAACCTTGGAGGTAAGAACATCTTGAACTAACATCAATGACATTTGGTGGTTAACTCAGAACATAGATCATCTGATAATGCCATCCGTTGAAATTATTGTACTATTTTATCTCAGTGCATTACTGTTTGACCATGCTGAAGCTGTAAGTGTTTGAAGTAATTTAGACAAAACATTGTTAGCAACTATTTCCTGATATCTAGTGAAATGTTGGTAATTTCAAATTAATCCTCTCTAGTGCTAAATGATCACTTACTGGACTAGAAATCCTTCAGTGTAATGTTGCAGTGTGTGTGCCGTATATCATAGAACATAGTACAGCACAGTACAGGCCCTTTGGTCCACAATGTTGTGCCAACCCTTAAACCCTACCTCTGATATAACCCCCCCACCTTAAGTTCCTCCAGATACTTGTCTAGTAGCCTCTTAAATTTCACTAGTGTATCTGCCTCCACCATTGACTCAGGCAGTGCATTCCATGCACCAACCACTCTCTGAGTAACTTCTTTTGAAAATTGGCTTGATTTGTTATATGTGCATAGAAACATCAAAACATACAATGAAATTCTTCCGGTGCCAACATAACATGCCCACAATTTACTCATTCTAACCCATAAGTCTCTGGAATGTGGGACAAAGCCAGGACACCTGCAGGAAAACAGCCAAGCACAAGGAGAACGTACAGACTCCTTACAGAAACAATGGGAATTGAACCCCGAGTGCTCATCGTTGGCAGTATAAAGCATTGTGCTAACCACTATGTTGCTATGCTTTAACTGATCAATATGATCAGACTCTGTGTGCTTTTAATACAGTTTCAGAAATTTGTTCCATGTACTCTGTGTATACAGCATGAAACGGTGAATGGCTGCTTATGACCAGGATGAAGATTAGCTATGTTCTGTACCTAATGAAGTGGCCATTGAGTGAATGTTTGTGTTCTTCTGCTGCTGTAGACAATCTTCTTCAAGGTTCGATGTGTTGTGTGTTCAGAGTTGCTCTTCTGCACACCGCTGTTGTGATGTGTAGTTATTTGAGTTTTTGTCACCTTCTAATCAGCGTGAAACAGTCTGGCCATTGATCTCTCTCATTAACAAGACAATTTTGTCCACAGAACTGCTGCTCACGGGATGTTTCTTTTTTCTGCACCATTCTCTGTAAACTTTAGATACTATTATTTTTGAAAATTCCAGGAGATCAGCAGTTTCTGAGATACTCAAACTACCCCATCAGGCACCAACAATCAAAGTCACTTAGATCACGTTCCTTCCCCATTCTGATGTTTAAACAACATCAAACATGATTCTGAACAACAACTGAACCTCTTAACTATGTCTGCATGCTTTTATGTATTGATTTGCTTCCACACAATTGGCTGATTATATATTTGCCTAAACAAGCATGTGTACCTAATAAAATGGCCATTGTATAGTATGGAATTCCCCAGTTTCAGTAGGAGGACTGCAATGTAATGAATTGAGCTAGAGGTGCTCTAGATGAGTAGGACTGGAACAAGGAAATCTGCACATATATCTTGAAAGATAAGCATTGCAAGTATTTAAGCAGTTTCTCATAGCATTTCAAAAAAGCTACTGATGTCAAAGGTGAAGCAGTTCAGTCAGGTAGAAGAAGGTGGTTGTGTATGAGGATTAGTTGACTTATAATTCAAGCATCCTAAAGATCCTGAAGTTGTAGACATACTCGATATACAATTAGGTCCTCCGCAGATTACAAGGCCTGACAGTGCTTGAATGGCAAGGCTTGAATGCGATCGCCACCTAGAATGTTATATCAAGTGACATGGGAGACAGCAGAACTTTGCTTCCTGATGAGTTCAATGCCTTCTGTTCCCACTTTGACCATTGGAGCATGGAGGAACCATCGCGGACCCCCACATCCCTCGATGATCCTATGATCCCAGTCTCCGAAGTTGACGTGCAGGCTGCCTTCAGGAGAGTGAATCCACAGAAAGCATCTGGACAGGAGAGGTTACCTCACCACGTACTGAGGACCTGCGCTGGCCAATGGGTTGATGTGTTCATTGGGACCTTCAACCTCTCACGTTGGCAGTGTGTGGTGCTCACCTGCTTCAAGCAGGCTTCAATTATTCCAGTGCCCAAGAAGAGCATGGTGATCTTCCTCAATGACTGTCTCACAGCTGTATTTGCATCCACAGTGATGAAGTGCTTTGAGAGGCTGGTGATGGGAAATATTGGCTCCTGCCTGGCAGGTTATATGGACCACTTCAGGTTGCCTCCTGGAATGGCAGGTCTGCAGCATAGGCTGTCTCATTAGATCTTCACTCAACCCTGGAACATGTCAACGACAGGGATGTATGTACGGGAATGCTCTTTTTCGACTGCAGCTTGGCACTTAATGCCATCATCCCCTCAAAGCTAATTAATGAGCTCCAGGACCTTGGCCTAAATGCCTCCTTGTGCATTTAGATCCTGGATTTCCTTACTTATGGACCCCAGTCTGCCGAGGTTGTAAAATCTGTGAGCTCTGTTTTGGACAGAAGCCTCCCTACTATTGAGGACATCTTCAGTAAGCAATGCCTCAAGGATGTGGCATCCATTATTAAGGACCTTCATGCCCTGTTCTCACTGCTGCATTCAGGGAGGAGGAATTGGAGACTGAGGACACATACTCAGTGTTTGTGGAACAGTTTCGTCCCCTCTGCTATCAGATTTCTGAATGGTCCATGAACACTATCTTGCTTCTTGCTCTCTTTTTGCAATACTTATTTGTTTTTATAATTCTGATTGTAACTTCTAGTAATTTTTTATGTTTTGTACTGTACCGCTGCTATAAAACAACACTTTTCATAACATATTTGTGATAATAAACCTGAATATAATTTTGATTCTATATCCTTCCCTCTGAGAATAATGTGATAATGATTCAATAATGAATAGTAAGATGATTGTTGAACAGATTGTTTCTTGTGGGTGGGAACATAACATTGCAGTGGCCTCAAAGAAAATAATTAATTTTGAATGTATGAGCAATTATAGTATCCCTAAAAATGGCGGTCTGAAGTGAGATTACATTACAGCTAATACGTTGGTAAAAAGTGCATTTGATAGATTTTTCTGATGGCTTTCCGGACAATCTTGTTTAATGCCTTGAGTTCAGCAAATAAACTGTACTTACTATTTTTTTGAAAATCAGTGTTTTGTTTTTTTTTGTTTAATGCTTGTTCTCTGTACTGTGATAAGACCTAAATGAATTGTATAAGATTGATAGGGGAGTGAAAAGAGTTCGACCATTTACTGAAAAAAAATTGGTTAGATTCTGTAGTTAGTTCACCTAAATTGCCTTGGCTAATGAAGCAATCCCTGTCTCTTTCTGTGTAGCAGTTAATCAGCATCTAATGCAACCTTTCCATCCTGACCTTCAGTTAAAAGGTAAACTTCCTCACTGCATGACAAATTTCTCAGTGAGGATATCCAGAACCTAAAAATGCTGGGCTCATTAGTGAATTATAGTCAGTTTTACTTGAAACCAGCAATCAAAATTTAAACCCTGCTAATTCCTCTGTAGCTATTTAGTGTGGTGCTTAGAGAATAAAAAAAACAAGGCCCTTAATAAACCTGATGAATCTTTCATCGGTGCTGCTTCTGAAAAGCTCTGCATCAGTGAGGATAGTTTATGGCTCAAAATGAATTTTATGAGATATGCTGTATTATTGAATGTCTAATACTAGAGGGCATGCATTTAAGGTAAGAAGGGATAAGTTCAAACAAAATTTGCTGGGCAAATTTTTTACAGAGTGTAGTGAGTGGCTGGAATGCACTGCTAGTTGTAGTAGTGGAGGCAAATATGGTAGAGGCATTTAAGAGGCTCATATGAATGTGCAGAGAATGGAGGTCTATGGACAGAGTGAAGGTAGAAGGGACTAATTTAGTTGGGCAGTTAATACAAATTTAATTAGTTTAGCACAACATTTTGGGCCCAATGGCCTGTTCCTGTGTGTAATATTCCATGTTCTATGAAATTATCATATCACTGTTAATCAACTGTTTCAAAAGTTTGTTAGTGCGAGAATCAGAGTGCAAGTTGTAGTATTAAATAATTGAATACATAGGCTATATCTGATCAGCTACATATTAAATTACCTATAAATGTAGAGGCATTTTTACTATCAGAGGAAATCAATGTACATTTTAAGGTTTCAACTTCAGCTTTTTAAGTGTAAGAAAGCCTCTGCAAGGTCATGCTATGCAGCCTACAAGAAATACTGATCAAATCCATCACTAAATTGCAAAGATTAATGTATATTAAATGTGTTACTGTCTCCGTTAACCTATGAAAGACAGAACTTGACAGAAACAATTTAAGCATAGTGCTAAAAATAGTACTTATTTTACATTAGTGGATTGAAGTTGTACTGTGGAAATGGTTATAGTCGCTGTGACATCAGTATTGATGGAGGTTGGGTTTCTGAATCCCCTGTTTATCCAGCAGAAGACAAAGAAAAGACACCACTTTTGGAATTGCAAATATCTTTCTAAAGTAGTACAAATACCTCTTATCTCCAATTTGTTGTGCTTTTAAGTTCACAATCATATATATCTGATAGTTTAAAAATAAATAATTCTAAATGATAAATGTTGATGCTTTCTTCCAGAATCTATTTTCTAAAAATTCAAACCAATTATCTAACATTGCCAAAAGCTGAGACTCAAGAGACAGCCGGCTCAGAAATCTAGAGCAAGACAGAAAAGACAGGAGGAATTTAATGGGTCAGGCAGCATCTGTGAAGGGAAATGTACAGATAACATTTCAGGTTGACATCCTTCATCTGGACTGGGTAGAAAGTTGTTTGACATTGAAATCATTGCTTAAAGATGGTTAGGAACCAAAACAGGGCTTATGATTCTAAATTCCATTTAGTTATCGAATTGAAACAGGCTGAATGTTGTTATGTTGGTAGTACTGAACTCTGTTAAAATCACATCTCGGTACCACAGCAGAGGAGGGTATATTAGTACAAGTTCACTGGAATGATACAGAGATTGGAAGGTTACTTGATGATTTCAGACTGCATTGAGTCATGTTTGCAGTAATACTACAGCCTATAATTTTGTGCTGATGTTCAGCACAGTAAACTTCTGATTACTGTCTGCACAGAATGTTGTTCCAATAAATGATACATTGCAAGCACCCTATATGGAAAACAGTGAAGAAATAGCACTCCAGGTCACAGAGGAGATGCTGGAAGGCTGACGACTGAAAGCCAGCAACAGCTAGAAATAGTCAATGGGGCAATCAGCATCTATAAATGAAGAACAGAGATAATAGACCAAAGCATTCAACATTACTTAGAAAATTCCTGCGTTTTCCTCCTTTAGATCAGTGTAGTCACTTGCTGTTTTCTGAGTTGGTGTCCATCTGACATCTCATTTGCTGGTGAACTCAATTACTCGCTGTTTGTCCAAAGCATGGTATGCCGCAGCCTTTGTGACAGTGACTGACTGAACACTGCTTATCCGATAGTAGATGCTGCTGCAAGTACGTTTTTCATTACACCTGTGCATATCACAACAAACTCGAATTTGACTTTGCCTTTGACATTTGGCAGACCTGACTGCTGAGTAACTTGAAGGCCTCAGTTTGAGTGAGATGCTGCAAAGGGCTCAAAGGTTGACTATAGGGGGAAATAAGTTGGGTAAAAGCAGCAGTAGGATTTAATTACTATCAAATTCAATATTTTATTAACTGAAAGCTTTTCAAACAGGATGAACATAGTCTATTCAGTATTCCTTCTGTTGTGATCAGTCAGATCAAGATTGATATATGAAGCAAGAGCACACTTTCTCTGTAATGTCGCATAGCGAACTTCAACAGTTACTGGTAGCTCAGTGTATATTTCCTCACTCAAATCATCCAAATGAATATAATGTACTACTAAATCACTATTAAAATTTTTATTGTAATAACATTAATAAAACTTAAACGATATATCTATTATGTGTTGCTGTGAGCTATGTGAGCTTGCATTCAGATTGTTTACTGTCAAGAAAATACACAGTGTCATATTGTTCTGTTAAATTATTTTACTAACTGATACATTGCAAATCATGACTTTAACTGGAAAATTATACCGGCTTTCAAATATCTATGATTAAAATTAGAATTTTTATTTACTTATACATTAAAAATCTGCATATATATGGCCTTTACAACAGGAGATAAACTCAAATTTTATTTGAAATACATAAAACATGAAATATATATTATTAGTTGCTATTTATTAGATAACAACAAATGATTTTCACATTAAATTTAGTGCCACTTCATCTGTACAGTTTAACAAGTTATTCACAAGCTATTTCAATATCCTCACACACATTGATTAGACACCATGATCATAGCAGGACTGCTAGCTTTGCGTATGGATCTATATGGTGGACAATATTTTAGCAACATCTTGGGTGTTAACAGTCAGATTGTGTGAACTCATAAGGTTGTGAAAGATCAAGTGCACAGAACTAAAGAAGGTCATCAGCATTTGACTACTTGAATCTCTACACAGCACATCATACCTCTTAGTTTAAAACACAACAACTGGATAGATAATAATATGACAACACTATGAATAATTTTCATGCAAAAGAAAATGCCTATAACAGAGCTGGAGCAGTAAGGAACATTAATGTTGCCAAAGAAGAATCAATCTTCACATTGTTTTGTGGAGTAGTCAAGCAATTGAAAAATATTCTACACAATAAAAAAAATCCATCAGCTAATGCACAATAATCTCTGCAGAATAAATGCAGCATTACAATAACTGGCTCTTCATAATTCAGTTTTTGACTTAGAACAAGCAAAAATATTTTCAAAGCTAGAATTCCAACTTTAATAACTTACAGTATTAAAATGCATGGAATGTCATTTAACATGTAAAAATGATTCTATCCCTACCTGGTAGTACTCAGATCATTAACCAAGTGTTATTTTTCATTTAAATCAATTTAAAGAAACAAATACATTTGAGTTGTTGCAAAAATTCCAAGGGATAGATTTAAGTCTTATAACTGGGACTTGAAAAGGCATTTCAAGAAATCAATAATGTAATGAGATTAATGATATAAATTCACTTTCCTTCAGGAAGATTGTAATAAATACTCATATTGGTACAGATTGGAAGCTGTAACACAGAACTATGTCATGTATTCTACTTTAATCAGTCTTTTGCTGTTGAAAAATGAGCATTTAGGGATGTGTGTTCATCTGTGTGCTTGTGTCTGCTTGTGTGTGCTTGTGTGTGTGTGCTTGTGTGTGTGTGCGTGCACAAGTAGTTGTTAGGTAATCTCATGCAAGCAAAAAATAAAAGCAATAAAGCACAAGATTTGTAGATGAGGGGGAAATATATCCCCATTTGCAGTTTAGCAGGGTCACCAGAGGTTTCCCACAGGAAGAAAAACAGCAGTTTACACATTTTACCCTCCCACTCTTAAGTTTTCAACTCACAGACCATTCATAAGGTCACTTCTGTTCTGTTTTTTTTTATTTGATGGGAAAATTAAGGATATGAAATCACAGTTGGTGGATTCAAGATAATGTATGTCTATGATCTAATCAAATACTAGAATAGTCCTGGTGGGAATGGGAAGGGGTGCTAGAGGGCCTTCTCTGCTCCCAAGGTTCCAATGTCCTTACATTTAAAGTAACAAATCTTTTTCAGAGCTTCAGTTTTAAGCTTCTGTAGAAAACTGCAACAGAGCACGAAAGAAGGGCATGGATTTTTATGACAAATGTTAAGGACATTCTTTAAAACACAAGATCGAAGACAAGATCAAGCTGACTAGGGACAATTTTGCTAACTGCCCATGTGGAGATTAGCTAATGAATTCGTAAATTAGAACCAGAAATATAATGCCATTGTGTGGATTCTCGGTGCAATACGTCAGTCACACCGGTTAATCCGGTGAGCTGTTCCCTGGCTGTAATGATGTTATTGTAACAACAATTGTCTGCATCACCTGCTAAATGAGGTTCTGCCCTTGACTGTTTCCTTCAGCACCGTACTGTAGTTAGGGACCTATCTGTTCCAAATGTTGAAGATATTGAGTGAAGCTGACCAGAGTGTGTTCAGCAATTTATACATTGATCCCAAACACAATTTAGAAGCATCAGTGGGATGTAATAACACAATCGTACACAGATGTTATTGAACATGCCCAGATCTTACATAAGTGTCTCATTGAATTACTTTGAATATGACATTGTCTTCAAATAAACCTGGCACAGAAAAATATGTCAGAACTGTTTACATTCATTGCATTAATTAAGCGAGGAAGCCTGAGGTAGAACAGGACAAAGGGAACACAGAACAGTCCAACATACTCTCCTGTCATCCCACAATTTTGTATCAAACAATCTAACTAATGTAAAGGGGGTTTCTTCTTTTTTCTTTGTTACTGTGTATGTAATCAAAATGGCTTCTTTGTTTTGTTAAAAGCAGGAATGCTTCTTTGTTGCGAGAGAGTGCTGGAAGCTTGTTTGGGTTAAAATTTACTGATAGCGAGAATTGTATTCCTTTGTAAACCAATTGGGATTAATGTTGTTCTTTCTTCTGAGTCGGTAAGCTATTGTTGGCGGGCTTTTGGGGAGATCGGCGCGAGGGGTTGAGAGAGAGAGGACGCGATGCTGTAAGCTGGGTGAGGAACGGACCCCAAGTGGGGGTCCAAGGCCAAGAGGTACTCCGAGGAGAGGAGATAAAGCTAGATGTGCTTGGTTGACCACTTCGGGTGGTCCTAAGCTGCGAGTTGAGGAGTTCGGAGGGGATCGAATGGTGGCCAGAAGACTTCAGTAATTGAGCTCCAACGGTTGTGCACAAAGTGGTTTGGACTTTGATAAGTTTGGCACCTTTTCTTTATTGTTTTTCCTTCATATATACTGTATCGTTATTAATCACTTAGTTATAGTAACCTTTATAAATTGTACTCATTTAATCGCATATGGTGTACTGTCTGTGTTTTTTGGGCGAGGCGGGGACATCACACAGCATCCACACCAGCTGATTACCCAGTTTGGCGGGGCCGAAGGCTGCTCCCCCTCGACGAGAACGAGCTGAGCGAACCTGAGGCGACCCAGGGGGTTACACTAATTAAACACCCTACTAAACTACTCCCTCTGCCTACACAATGTCCAAATTACTACAGTTTCTGATGTTATGAACCCTGTAACTGGGTCACTTACCAGCAAAGATAGAGAGGTCTGTTGAAGTCTGATGGTTCTATCTTTAACAGTATTTATTGGTAAAAATACACAAAAATAATATCAATGCAAACATACAGATAATATACGTTGTCAATACTAACTCTAAAAGTGCGGGTATAATAATAATCAATAAGAAATAGCTCTATTGTTGTCTAGGGAGTAATGTATTGTCCGATGGAAATATAAAAGTCACTCAGTTCATTCAGTTCATACAGGCTTCAGCCTTTTGGGGACCGCTGGGTTTTCAATTGTTGGAGAGAGAGAGAGATTTTGAGAATAGAAACTTGCCAGCTTTCCTTTATCCGCTCTTGATCCGTATTCGTCCTTTAGCGAGGCCATTCCGTGGAGGACTTGTCATCCGGGCAAGGGTGGACACACACACAAGCCTCCACCGGTCTCATACGTTTCTCCTGGTGTGTCTGAAGGGGTTGTTCCCCAGACCCTCTTTTATCCTTACTCACGGGGTCTCAGATGTCAATCAGGTTGAGATGATGCAATCCCTCAACCAGCCCACTCTGGTCACCCCCTGAGGGCTTCAATGAATAGTACAGTACTCAATACACAATTCCGTCTCCAAGAGACAATAGCTGTTATCAATGGTTCCACCTTGCGGAGGCCAGGACACATTCCCAAAACCTATGTATTCTGGACGTCTCTCTCTCATTTCCTGGGTCCCAGACCCGAATTAAAAGCGATCTTGCAATTCTCAAAAAGGAGGGGGCTACTTTGTACCCTTCGGCCCCTCAGAGTTGTGGCACATTCGTAACACTGAATATTCATGTGCCTATCTATGGGCGTCTTAAACACCTCTATCATAGTTGCCTCCAATATCACCCTTGGAAGTGTATTCCACGTACCCACTACTCTCTGTGCAAATCATTACCTTTGAGCTTATCTCCTCTCACCTTAAATTCAAACCCTCAGGTATTAGACACTGAAATCCTAAGAAAAAATATATCAGCTATCTATGCTATACATGTTTAATGAAGCTGCCCCATAAACAAGTGAGATTCTGCAGATCTGGGAAATCTTCAGCAATACAAACAAAATGATGGAGGAACTCAGCAAGTCGGGCAGATCTATGGAAGAGAATAAACAGTTGACATTTTGGGTTCGGACCTTTCATCAGGAGTAGCAAGGAAGTGGGCAAAAGCCAGAATAAGGTGGCGAGGGAAGGGGAAGTAGTACAAGCTGGCAGATGATAGGTGAGGCCAGGTGAGGTAGAAGGTGGGATGAAGTAAGAAACTGGGGGGGGGGGGGGGTGGGGTGGGATAGCTGAAAACGATAAAGAGCTGAAGAAGAAGGAATTTGATAGGAGAGGATAGTGGAGCATGGTAGAAACAGGAGAAGGATTAAAAGCAAAGGGAGGTAATGCACGAGTGAGAAGAGAAGGAGTGAGAATGTAACAAAAACGGGGAATAGAAAGAGAGAATCAAGTCAAGTCAAGTCAACTTTTATTGTCATTTCGACCATAACTGCTGGTACAGTGCATAGTAAAAATGAGACAACGTTTTTCAGGACCATGGTTTACATGACACAGTACAAACACTAGACTGAACTACGTAATAAAAAAAAAACACAGAGAAAGCTATACTAGACTACAGACTTGCACTGAACTGCATAAAGTGCGCAAAAACAGTACCGGCATTACAATAAATAATAAACAGGACAGTAGGGCAAGGTGTCAGTCCAGGCTTCGGGTATTGAGGAGTCTGATAGCTTGAGGGAAGAAATTGTTATATAGTCTGGTCGTAAGAGCCCGAATGCTTCGGAGCCTTTTCCCAGATGGCAGGAGGGAGAAGAGATTGTATGACGGGTGCATGGGGTCCTTCATAATGCTTTTTCCTTTGCGGATGCAGCGTGTAGTGCAAATATCCGTGATGGTGGGAAGAGAGACCCCGATGATCTTCTCAGCTGACCTCACTATCTGCTGCAGGGTCTTGCGATCCGAGATGGTACTATTTCCGAACCAGGCAGTGACGCAGTTGCTCAGGACGCTCTCAATGCAACCCCTGTAGAATGTGATGAAGATGGGGGGGTGGGAGATGGACTTTCCTCAGCCTTCGCAAAAAGTAGAGACGTTGCTGGGCTTTCTTTGCTATGGAGCTGGTGTTGAGGGACCAGGTGAGATTCTTCGTCAGGTGAACACCAAGAAATTTGGTGCTCTTTACGATCTCTACCGAGGAGCCGTCGATGTTCAGTGGGGAGTGGTTGCTCCATGCCCTCCTGAAGTCAACAACCATCTCTCAGAATGAGAGATTACTGAAAATTGGGGAGATCAATGTTCATGCCATCAGGTTGGATTCTACCCAGATGGAATACGAGGTGCTGCTCCTTCAGCCTGAGTTTGGCCTCATCATGGAAGTAGAGGAAGTCCTGGACAGACATGTTAGAATGTGCACGTGAAATCAAAGTGAAATGGGTGGATACCAAGAGATTATGTCTTTTGTGCTAGACAGAGTGAAGGTGCTCAACAAAGTGGTCGCACAGTCTGTGTTAATCTCACCGACGTAGAGGAGGCAGTATTGGGAGCACCGGATACAATAGATGACCCCAACAAATTCACCATTGAAGTGTTGCCTCACCCGGAAGAATGCTTTGGGGCTCTGAATGGTTATAAGGGAAAACTCCTGCGAGCAAACAGCGATTCTTCGGATAATATCTTTCAGATAGCCAATCTCTTCAATTATTTCACTTTTTCTATGTCACCTGCTTGCTGCTTTTGTCTTTATTGTGCATTGGAAACTGTTGGGGCTTGTGCCGTACAATCTAGAGTTTGAACACATGACCTAGTGCTCTGCTACACCCGGAGACGACCGCAAACATGAGCTGCCTTAAGGAGAAGACCAGAGTCTTGGGCATGGGGCCATGTTCAACTCCATTTCAAAGCATCAAGGAAGGTTGAAGCATTGATGCGAATGCGGAGGTGGTTAGTGGTCGCTCTCCACAGAAACCATGGGCCAACAGCAGTCGGTAGCCAGGTTGGTGGTGCTCAGAGGGCCACAGATTGACCTCTCTTCACAGAAGGTCTGGGTTTGAGTAGCCTCTCTCCTTGATGCTCACAGAAGGATTTTTCTGAAATTCTGAAATTTATATGATGATTGGAATGCAGCTTATATTTTTCTCCTTCAGTTTTCTGTCTTTTTTTCCTGTTGCCATCTGTCCGTTTGGGGTTTGGGGGCTATGACAGATTTAGTTGTTGTTTTTCCCTGTGGGCAATTTGTTTATTTTTTTGTGTGAGGGGGGAGTGGGGTGTTTGGGTTTTGTGAGATTTGTTTCTTTTTCTTTTTCACGTGGGGGTGTATGTTGATGTCTTTTCTTTTAACAATTCCCCTGCTTTTTCTGCATTTCATTGTTCTCTGAAGAAGATGAACATCACAATTGTTTTGTACATGCATACTTTGACAATAAAATGAACCTTTGGATAAATGCCCCTACGTTGCTAAAAGGGACTACCTTTGATTGTTCTTTGGTTGGTATGAACCAATGGGTTTGAAGGACTTTTTGTTCTCTGTGACTCTCTTACTCTACATTAGGGCTACTTTAGTCACTGAGAAATACTGCTGAAAATAATTTTCTCAGTGGATATATTCTATAAACACGGGTATAATCTAAATTTGCATTGGGAAAATTGGACTCTAAAATCGTCCCCATCGTGTTTATGCAGGATTGAAGGAGATGCAGACAAAAAATTAGTCACATAGAGTTGTAATATTACACAGCACAAAAATAGGCCAATTGGCCCAAATCCATGCCAGACTTTTTGCCCCTCTGCACTTGTTCCATGCCTCGTTTATTTCAGTATCAGTTTATAACTATTTGATTTTACCACCTCTTCTGGCAGAACAGTCCAGACATCAACCACTCTGTCTAAGAACAAAATTAGTCCTCAAATTCCCTTTAAAACTTCTTCCTTTCACCTTAAACCAATGCCTTCTTGCTAATAATTGTCCCTACCACAGGAAAAAGATTCTATCCATTCGATTCATGTTTCTCATAATCTTAAATACTTCAGTCAGGTAAGCCCACAGCCTTCCTCAGTCCATGAAAATCAGACCCAAATTCTCCAACCTCTCCTTCATGACTAAATTCATCCAACCCAGGAACCATCCTGGTGAATCTTCATTGCACTCTGTCCAGTGGAATCACATCTCTCCTATCATGTGGCAACCACAGCATAGTGTGGTCTAATCAACTTCTGATTTTAATTGGAACTTTTCAGGAGGAAAGTAAGGAAACATATCCATATTTAGGTATTTTCAACTCTCTTCCATACAAGACATCACTGAGCTGCACAAGGAGTTCTGTGTACTATTTTGTTCACCCAGTGAAAAGGTCAATAATCTGGAAAGAGTGCAAAGAAGATTCTCGAGGAAGTTGCCAGAATTCGCAGGTCTGGGTTCTAGGAAGAGAGTAGGCAGGCTAGAACTTTATATTTTGGAGCACTGAAGTCTAAGGCTGACCTTATAGGTGTGTATAAAATTATGAAGGGCTTGGATAGATCAATGGATACAGTATTTTTCCTCTGGTAAAGGAATCAAAATCTGCAGAGTTTAAGATGAAAGAGAAAAGATTTCAGAAGGAATTGAGGGGCCTGAGGGGAAATTTCTTCATACAGACAGTGGTAGTTATTGAGAACAATCTGCCAAAATAGTTGAAGCAGGTATAATTATGATATTCAGATATACTGAAAATATTCTGTGACGAACATTTGGTCCATAATGACAGAACTCAGAGCTCACTGAACTCAACAAACATTTTATTGTGATAAACACAAAACAGACTAGGCACCATGACCCAGAGAGTGAACCCAACCAGTCTCATACAGACAGGGGAGTTGACCATCACACACCCCGGTTACACATAGGGTGACCCACAAATACACAAGCAAATAACTGTGTAACCCAAATTAAAACGTAACAATAAATGAACTGGAACTTCCCACCATAATCCCACAAAATTATTTTTAACACAAGAACAATAACAGCCTCCACGCCCCCCCCCCCCGAAGTGTCACACTGCCCCCACCCGAGGGGTCAGCTGTCCCCGGCCATTCCAGAGTCCATAGCAAAGTCCAAATGTCCTGGTGGACATGGACACTACCGCCTGTTTGTGTGAGGCAAGAGGAATGTCACTTCCTTCCTTCAGCCTCGCTGGGTTAGTGGTGGCCAAGAGTTGACACAGTGCCAGCCGGTCCTGGTGCAGCACGACTGCCTCCCACCACTCAGGCAACCACACCCGATAAATCACATCGGAGGTGTGGCCGAGCACCTATCCCAGCCGTTTCCAAGCCTGGGCAATAGTCCCTTCTTCTGGGAGGGGCAGTAGACCCATACTGGGGCCCCCACCATGTTCTGCTGCATTGGTACTCCCAGTCTAGCGGCCAGGCCCCTTCTGGGATGTGCAAGCGTAGCAGCAGTGCACGGACAGCTCCACATCCTGCCTGGACCCAGGCCAGCAGAAGCGTCCACACAGCCTGCCCAAAGTCTTTGCAACTCCAGATTGGCTGGACCCCACCAGCCCGTGTACCGCGCAGAGCTCCCAGGGGACTGCCAGCTGCGAGAGATGTCTGTCACCGTCGGACAACTGCCTCCGCCGAAGCAGCAACCCACCGCGCACCTCCAGCGTTCCCCACTCCGAGTATCGGGCTTTGGTCTCTGGATCCAGGGTGGAGACCTCTGCTCACTCCTGCCATCATCCCATACTGAGACATTCCCTCACCCGGGCCAGTACAGAATCGCTCACGTGTTCGCTGCACAGCTGCTGCTCCATGGTGGGGAGGTGGTCGCCGGCTGTCACCTGAAGTCCCGTCACCGTCGCTTGCTCGTGGTTCAGCTGTGTTGTGTTGGGTTGCTGCCAGGTGTGCTGTACGGCCGTGGGCTGCTGTGGCAGTCGCTGCCCCCTCTGGAGCTGCTCTGCCGAAGAGCCAGGGCTTCAGCACCGAGTGTTGACCCCGTCGCGTCCACATGGGCCCTCCAGCGGGACGGCAGGTCAAGGCCAGGGACGCAGGACTCTCAGATGTCAGCGAGCCACACCTCGTGCTCCACTGTGTTTCCCCCCCACTGCAATGCGCAGCCTCCTCTTCCCTCGCATCGCCGCACAGTCGCTGCAGACCGTAGCCAGCTAGACCACCATCATTGTCCACCCAGGCAGGTGTGACCGGTCCGTGTTGGAGAGAACACCAGTGTGGATGATACTGATATTGACCCCATATCCACCATCACACGGCATCTGCTGCCCTCCACCATGCACTCCTTGCTCTTCACCCAAATGGCCCACCTAGAGGGGCAACAGCGAAGCAGTTCAGCTTGAGGGCTCTTCATATTCCCCTGGTCTTGTGGCGCTCTATCCGATGATATCAAAGCTCTTCAATCTCGTCATTGATCTTGCAACCCATTCCTACCGCTGATGCGGCGAGCATTTGGTTCATAATGACAGACGAAGAAGCTCATTGAACTCAACAACCATTTAATTGTGGTCAACACAAAACCAACTGGGCACCGTGACCTGGAAAATGAACCCAACCAGTCTCATACAGACAGGGGAGGTGACCATCACACACCCTGGTTATAGTCAGGGTGACCCACAGATACACAAGCCAGTAACTGTATAACCCGTTTCCCAGCGCACTCGAACCGGCTCACAAAGTGGTGTGCGCCGGCATTGAGGCCGGTCCCAAAGAGGGCGCCAAGCCTGCTTCACCAGCAAGGGGAAAAGCCCGCGCGTGGGACGGTTCTGTGAATACGCGCCCCCTACAGTACTCCTGCCCAGGGAGGGCGGGATCAGGAAGGCTTTAAAGCGAGGCCGCGAAGTTTGAATAAACCTCTTTGCAACTGCAGCTCACCGACTACGTGTCGTTATTTCAGCGCTGCGTGTAGCACAATGCTACAATTGGTGACCCCGACAGCCCAAACGATATTTGGGCCGAAGATGACCGACGCCGCATCTGTTCATGCGGTTTTGTTGAAACTGCCAAGCTTCTGGACGCTGCGACCTCACCTATGGTTCCAGCAAGCAGAAGCCCAATTCCACATTCGACAGATAACCTGGGATGACACACGTTACTACTACGTGGTGAGCTCCCTCGACCAGGAGACAGCCGCCCAGGTTGAGGAGTTCATACAGTCATCCCCGGAGGATGGCAAATACACAGAATTCAAAGCTCTCCTCCTAACAACTTTCAGACTCTCACGGCGCGAGCGAGCTGCCCGCTTACTGCACCTGGATGGTTTGGGGGACAGGCCACTGTCGGCTTTGATGAACAAGATGCTGTCCCTGGCGGGAGGACACATGCCCTGCCTCATGTTTGAGCTGGCGTTCCTGGAGCAGCTGCCCGAGGACATACGCCTGCTGCTGTCCGACGCGGATTTCAGCGACCCCCGGAAGGTGGTGGCCCGGGCGGACGTGCTGTGGAAAGCCAAGAAGGAGAGTGGGGCGTCCGTTGCACAGATCACCAGGCCACACTCCCAGCAGCGAACCAGACCAGGCCCGGCCACAGAGCCCGCTAACCCCAGAGGCAGGGGTGGGGAGACCAACAAACAATGGTGCTTCTACCACCAGCGGTGGGGCGCAGAAGCCCGCCGCTGTAGCCCGCCCGGCAAGTTCCCGGGAAACGCCAGGGCCAGTCGCCGCTGATGGCTACGGCGGCTGGCCATCAGGATAGCCTCCTGTATGTGTGGGACAAGTGGTCGGGAAACCGTTTTTTGGTCGACACCAGAGCCGAGATCAGCGTCTTACCTCCAACGAGTTACGACACCCGCAACAGAGAACCAGTCCCACCCTGAGGGCCGCAAACGGCAGCACAGTAAGGACCTACGGCACCCGTATGGTGCGGCTACAGTTCGGTTCTAGCCGGTTCACGTGGGACTTCACACTGGCCGCCGTAGCCCAACCGCTCCTGGGAAAGGATTTTTTGCGAGCTCACAGCCTACTGGTCGACCTGCCAAGGAAGAGACTGGTCCACGCCGAGACCTTTCAAATGTTCTCCCCGGGTGAAGCCCAGTTGCCAGCCCACACCTAGATTCCATCACGCTGTCCGACAACGACTTCACCAGAGTCCTGGCCCATTTCCCATCGGTTCTGGCGCTGCAGTTCATGGCAGCCATACCCAAACACGGTGTACAGCACCACATCCTGACACAAGGACCACCCCTCCATGCCCGTGCTCGAAGGCTTCCCCCGGACAAGCTCCGACTGGCGAAGGAGGAGTTCAAGAGGATGGAGGAATTGGGGATCATACGGCGGTCCGACAGCCCATGGGCCTCCCCCCTGCACATGGTGCTCAAAGCGACAGGGGGCTGGAGACCATACGGTGACTACCGCAGGCTGAACGAGGCTACAACACCGGACCGCTACCGTGGACTTTGCAGCAAACCTGCATGGCGCACGGATCTTCTCCAAGGTAGACCTCATCCGGGAATACCATCAAATTCCGATGCATCCGGACAATATCCCCAAAACGGCACATCACCCCATTCGGCCTTTTCGAGTTCCTCTGCATGCTGTTCAGCCTAAAGAATGCCGCACAGACGTTTCAGCGGTTAATGGACATGGTGGAACGCGACCTGGACTTCGCTTTCATCTGTTTGGACGACATCCTCGTAGCCAGCGGCAGTTGTCAGAAGCATCTGTCCCACCTCCGTCAACTCTACGCCCGACTGAGTGAATACGGCCTGACAATCAACCTGGCCAAATGCCAGTTCGGGCTCGACACCATTGACTTCCTGGGCCACAGGATTACTAAAGATGGGGCAACCCCTCTGCCCGCTAAGGTAGACGCAGTCCGCTATTTTCCCAGACCCACCACAATCAAAGGCCTTCAGGAATTTGTGGGTATGGTGAATTTCTACCACCGCTTCCTCCCTTCAGCTACCCGAATCATGCACCCCCTGTTCACCCTGATGTCGGGTAAGGGCAAGGACATTACCTGGGACAAGGAGTCCGCCGCCGCTTTCGTTAAAACCAAAGAAGCCTTGGCAAACGCCGCGATGCTAGTGCACCCCAGAACGGACGTCCCTACCGCCCTCACAGTGGACGCATCCAACACGGCAGTCTGTGGGGTGCTGGAACAACTCATCGAGGGTCGCTGGCAACCCCTGGCGTTTTTCAGCAAACACCTGCGGCCACCCGAGCTCAAATACAGTGCTTTCGACCGGGAACTGTTGGTGCTATACCTGGCAATCCGGCATTTCAGGTACTTCTTAGAAGGTAGGCCCTTCACCGCGTTCACGGACCACAAACCTCTTACCTTTACGTTCACGAAAGCACCTGACCCCTAGTTGTCCCGCCAGCAGCGACATCTGTCCTACATCTCCGAATACACGACGGATGTCTGGCATGTCTCGGGAAAGGACAATGTCGTGGCGGACGCACTCTCCCGCCCTAACATCCAAGCCCTGTCCCGGGGGTAGACTATGAAGTGCTGGTGGAGGCGCAGCAGGCAGACGAGGAGATCCCGAGTTACAGAACTGCAGTCTCCAGGACCTCCCCGTAGGCCCAGGTGAGAGGACCCTACTCTGTGACGTCACCACCGGCCAACCCCGTCCCGTCATCCCGGCAGCCTGGAGGCGGCGCGTTTTCAACTCCATTCACAACTTAGCGCACCCCTCCATCAGGTCAACCATCCGGTTGGTAGCCAACAGGTTCGTTTGGCACGGACTCCGCAAGCAGGTCAGTGAATGGGCCAGAACGTGCATGCATTGCCAAACAGCCAAGGTGCAGCAGCACACCAAAACCCTGCTGCAGCAGTTCCACCCCACCCGCCAGCGTTTCGACCACATTCATGTGGACATCGTGGGCCCCCTGCCAGTGTCGCGAGGAGCGCGGCGCCTCCTGACTATCGTGGACCGGTTCACAAGATGGCCAGAGGCGATCCCGCTCACCGACACCACCTCCGAATCTTGCGCCCGAGCACTGATCGCCACCTGGGTGTCCCGCTTTGGTGTACCGGCCCACATTACCTCCAACAGAGGCGCCCAGTTCACCTCCAGCCTGTAGTCAGCTATGGCCAGCCTTTTGGGGACACAACTGCACCACACCACTGCCTACCACCCACAGTCGAACAGGCTGGTGGAGCGTTTCCACCGTCACCTGAAGTCAGCTCTCATGGCCCGCCTCAAAGGGCCTAACTGGGTGGACGAGCTTCCCTGGGTCCTGCTCGGAATCCGCACGGCGCCCAAAGAGGGTCTGCACGCCTCATCGGCCGAGTTGGTGTACGGCGCACCCCTGGTCGTCCCAGGAGAGTTCATCCCAGCCCCAAGGGGGCAAGAGGAAGAACCCGCAGCAGTCCTGGGCAGACTACACGAGAGGCTCGGTAACCTGGCCTCCATACCCACTTCACAGCATGGGCAGAACCCGACATGCGTACCCAAAGACCTGCAAAACTGTAAGTTTGTTTTTGTACGACGGGGCGGACATCAGGCACCACTACAGCGGCCCTACGAAGGGTCGTTTACAGTGATCAGAAACAATGGGTGCACATTTATGCTGGACATTGGAGGGAAAGAGAAGGTTTTCACAGAGGACCGACTCAAACCGGCTCATGTGAGGAGACTTCCGGTGGCTGTAATGGAGTAGGTTGCAGTAGCTACGTGCTCCGAAATTATTCGCTTACTTTGCTGTTTAAACCTATCTCAGTGAGAGCACCATGAGTAGAAAACACTCAAAAAAAGAGACTACTTTAGAGACTTTGACTGAAATGTTTCAACAAATGTCAGAGAAACTCGAAAAATTGGATAAACTGGATGACTTGGAATCCAAGTCTGACTTGTTACAGAATTCCTTTGACCTGGTTAAATCTGAACTGAAAACGCTTAATCGGAAACTTGGAAGTATACAGCAGACTGTGAATGAACATGAAATTCGTATTAAGCTACACGAAGAATCTCTGCCGGTGTTGCAGAAGGATATCGAAGGTTTCAAGAAAATTTCTAAGGAACAACTTAAAAAATGCGACACGTTACTGAAGAAACTTACAGATTTGGAGACCAGGAACCGGAAGTGCAATATCAGAATTCTTGGGCTTCCTGAAAAACTGGAGTGTAATCAACCTATCAATTTTTGTGCTCAAATGCTGAAAGATTTATTCCCTGATATATTATCAGAACTACCAAAGTTTGAGCGCGTTCACCGAGTTACTCCGCCTAATTGGGATCCTGCCAAACCTTGCTCTATTATCATTCGCTGTTATGACTATCAGATTAAAGAACAGATCCTTCGTGAATCAAGGAAGAAAAGTATATTACAATTTCGTGATCAACAGTTTCGGATCGTTCAGGATTATCCACCGGAGGTTCTAAGAGCTAGACAGGCTTTTAAAGAGGTCATGTCTGATCTTCTTAAGCTTGGCTGTCGCCTTTCTCTCAGAGATCCGTGTAAACTCAAGGTTATTACTTCTGATAATAAGGTTTCTTGGTTTACGAAGCCTTAAGAAGCTAAGAAATTTTTACAAAGTCTCCATGCTTAAATTCAACCTTGAGTTGTTTTATGTTAAATGTTTTAATTTCAGGTGTTCAATCAAGTAATTGGCACTTCGTTGATAACAAAGTTTCTTGGTTTTACGAAGTCTTAATCATTTGTTTGATTAAATAACTGGCGCTTTGTTACCTTTCAAACTATGCAAAACATGTAGGCAGACTGCATCTATTTTCTCTTTTGCTGTTTTCTGCCTTTATATGGGTCCTCTAATGTTACTTTTTCGCAGCTCTTTTTAAACAATACGTTATATTCTCTCAGTGTTATGTTGATTTTTACCTTCCTTTTAGTAATTTGACTGAAAGTAATTATGTAGGGTGTACATGTAGTAATTACTGAGGAATGAAACTATAGAGTGTTTTGCTTTACCTTAAATTCACTCAGATTCTTCCTATCTTTTGATTATTTATATACCTTTCGGACTTTTACTGTTTTTCAATAGTATACAATATTCTATATTTCTTATTGCTGGTTTTTGGTTTTTTCATTATTTTGCCATTTTATCCTTTTTTTTCTCTCCCTTGAATGTCTTAAATTAGTTATGTAGGAAGCTATCTAAACCACTTCCCTTTTTAATTATCTTCTATTTGTTTCTTTACTCTTTTTTTTGCACCCGCGAGTATATGTTGTTTTACTTATTGATTTTCCTTATCTGTCTTTCCTTTTTTATCGAGACTAATACTTATATATTCCCATGGTTTTTTTTCGTAATTAGCAAACTTATTTACTTTGATATTTTGTTTTTGTATATATATATATATTTACAATCGTTTATTCAGCACAGCTATACATATATATTTTCTGGAGCCACTGGAGTTTTGGGTTGGGAACGTTAGAATTAGTCTTCAGCCTCCCTTGGCTGATTTCTCTCTTTGGGGGGGGAGGGGGGAAATGGGTTCTTCCATAAAGCTGATTGGATGTTTTTACTGTTTTATTTATTCACTATCTACATGTCTGTGATTACCTTTTATACATTACTAAAGGATACTTGATGGATTCTTTTATTAATATACTCAGTTTTAATGTGAAAGGTCTAAATAACCCTGTTAAACGAAATAAGATTTTCTCTTATTTCCGGAAACTTAAAACTCATATAATCTTTCTTCAAGAAACCTATATTCGTAAAGATGATAATTCACGTTCTTTCAAAGGATGGAAAGGTATACATTTTCACTCACCCTCTCAATCTAGATCGAGAGGCGTCTCTATCCTGTTTGATCAGAATGTATCCTTTATTCAACATAATGTAATTTCTGATACAAATGGGCGCTTTGTTATTGTTTCGGGTAGTCTTGAGAATAAACTAATCGTATTTGCAAATGTATATGCTCCAAATACAGATGACTCCTTGTTCTTTGAATGTCTTTTCTCTTTTCTGCCTGATTTGAATCGGTATTCCTTAGTGATGGGTGGAGATTTTAATTTTTGGCTTGACCCTATATTAGACCACTCTTCAAGTAAAACACCTGTCACTAATAAATTCAATCCTACTTTTTAAATCTTTTTTATCTCAATGTGGTATTCTTGACGTGTGGTGCTTTTTACACCCCCAAGAAAAGGAATATTCATATTTCTCTCAGGTTCATCATATGTACTCTCAAATTGACTACTTTTTTATAGATAGAAACTTGCTTCCACTGGTACGATCCTGTGATTATAAGGAGATTGCTTTGTCTGATCATGCACCTGTGCTTCTGGCTTTAAGACTACCTGTTTACTCTGTACCAAATAGAAGTTGGTGTTTTAACTTATCATTGTTATCTGATAAAAAATTTCTAAAGTTTTTGGAAAACCATATTACTTTCTTCTTTAAAGAAAATTTTAAAAGAGATACTGCTGGTAATATAGTCTGGGATACTTTTAAAGCATATATTCGTCGAGAAATTATCTCTTACTCTACCTATATAAGGAAAAAGGCTGACAAAGAAAGGTCTGACCTAGCAGTAATATTAAAAGATCTTGATCAAAAGTATGCTCTATCTCCAGATCCAAGTATATATAATAAGCGTATTGAAATCCAATCCAAGTATAATCTTCTGCTGACTTACCCAATTGAATGACAACTGTTGAGAGATAAAACTCAATTTTACATTCACAGGGATAGAACTGGTAGTTTATTAGCCAATCACTTAAAATCTTTTACAGTTAATCGTCAAATCACAGAATTTTTTAAAGATATTGGAACTAAGATATCTGACCATTCTGAAATTAACAACATATTTAAAGACTTTTACCTTAAGTTGTATCAGTCTGACTCTTCTTCAGATGATACCTATATGAATGCTTTTTTCAGTAATATCAACATTCCTACATTGTCTGCTGATAGTCTAACACAGTTAAATCAGCCTATTTCTAATGAAGAAATGGCTGAGGCTATACGTGCTTTACATTCTGGTAAAACCCCAGGACCTGATGGCTTTCCTGGGGAGTTTTATAAAACTTTCACTACATTACTTACACCATATTTATCCTCTGTTTTATCAGAGTCCTTTAAATCAGGTAAGCTCCCTCAATCTTTTTATGAAGCTTTTATTTCTCTTATTCTTAAAAAAAAATCCAGCTGAATGTTCTTCGTACAGACCGATTTCTTTATTAAATGTTGAAACAAAAATTTTATCCAAAATCTTAGCTCGAAGACTTGAAAATATTCTACCATCTATTATATCACATGACCAGACAGGATTTATTAAAAATTGTTACTCACATTTTAATGTACGTTGGTTATTGAATGTGATATATTCACCATCCAAAAAATTATCAGAGTGTATATTATCCTTAGATGCAGAAAAAGCCTTTGATAGGATTGAGTGGAATTATCTTTTTCAGAACTTAGAAAAGTTTAATTTTGGGCCTAATGTTATTCGTTGGGTTAAATTAATCTACTTGTCTCCTACCGCTTAGGTTATTACTAACTCCCAAATTTCTAAGCCCTTTAAATTACAGCGGGGAACTAGACAAGGTTGTCCTCTTAGTCCTTTACTTTTTGCTTTAGCTATAGAACCCTTAGCAATAGCACTTCGAGAATCTAAGGATATTTCTGATATACTTAGGGAAGGTATGTCTCATAAAATTTCATTATACGCTGATGATATTTTACTTTTTATCTCTAACACTGAAACTTCTTTACCTTTGGTTCTTTCTTTAATCTCCCAGTTTAGTTCTTTTTCAGGATATAAGCTGAACCTACATAAAAGTGAGCTATTTCCTCTAAATGACCTAATGTCATCAAATGCCAAATTTCCGTTCAAAGTTGTTACAAGTCACTTTACATATCTAGGTGGAACAATTACTAAAAACTTCAAAAATTTATTTAAACTGGCCCATGTGGACTTGGCGCAGCTGGTCGAGATTCAGGCACCGCGGCGCAGAGGCAGACCTCCCAAACAGAGTCCAACCCAGACTGAGGACATTGGGGGGTGTATCGCCGGTTCTGGGAGGGAGTCATGTGGCGACCCACTTCCCAGCGCACTTTTGCGCACTTCCACGACTCACAAAGTGGCGCGCGCCGGCATTGAGGCCGGTCCCAAAGAGGGCGCCAAGCCTGCCTCACCAGCAAGAGGAAAAGCCCGCGCGCGGGACGGAACTGTGAATACGCGCCCCCTACAGCATTCCCGCCTGGGGAGGGCGGGATCAGGAAGGCTTTAAAGCGAGGCCGCGAAGTTTGAATAAACCTCTTTGCAACTGCAGCTCACTGACTACGTGTCGTTATTTCAGCGCTGCGTGTAACACACCGCAACAACCCAAGCTAAAATGTAACAATAAATGAACTGGAGTATCCCACTTTAATCCCACAAAAGCATTTTAACACAAGAACAATAAACAGTACTGGTCATTAGAAATGCAGGGACGGCCTGTTGCCCATGCCCCCTCCCCTAGAGCGTCACAGCTTTCAACGTCTATTGCAACTTAAAATCTAACGCTGATAGATATTTGTCTGCTAAGCATATTGAAGGACATGAGAAAGTGCAGATATATGGTGTTAGGTCACAGTTTAGCCATGATCTCAGTGAATAACCAGACAGTCTTTAAAATCTTAATGCCCTACTTCTGGCCTCTCACTCACATGTTCCCATCAATATTTAAACTACTTTTCCACAAGTAAGAGACTTGATCCTTCATTTTGATAACTCATGTTGCCACATCATTTTTATAAACCGAGCATTCAAGAGTGCTGTTGAGATGTTAAGAGGAAATGAAATTAACATGATGGGAAAATTTCTGAGAATATTTAAACATCTTTAATTTTCATTAGTGCAATTATTTTCCCAAGATCAGTCACTGGCATTTGTTGTATAAATTTCTATAAGAACATGAAAAATAAGAGCTGTGGCTGTCCACATAGCCACTAGGCACACAGTCAGTCCAAATGATTGTGATTGAATTTTTGCATCAACCTCACTTTATATCTCCTTGATGCTATTAATATCCAAATTCTGATCTCTCAGAAGAGAATCAGAATCAGGATCAGGTTTATTATCAGCGGCATGTGATGTGAAATTTGTTAACTTTGCAGCAGCAGCTCAACGCAATACATAATCTAGCAGAAAGAGAAAAGAAATAATAATCAATAAAATAAAACATAATAAATAAACAAGTAAATCAATTACGTATATTCAAACAACACACACAAAATGCTGGTGGAACACAGCAGGCTAGGCAGCATCTATAAGGAGAAGTACTGTCGACGTTTCGGGCCGAGACCATTCGTCAGGTCTAACTGAAAGGAAAGATACTAAGAGATTTGAAAGTAGTGGGGGGAGGGGGAAATTCGAAATGATAGGAGAAGACCGGAGGGGGTGGGATGAAGAGCTGGAAAGGTGATTGGCGAAAGTGATCCAGAGCTGGAGAAGGGAAAGGATCATGGGATGGGAGGCCTCGGGAGAAAGAAAGGGGGGGGGGGGCAGCACCAGAGGGAGATGAAGAACAGGCAGAGTGATGGGCAGAGAGAGAGAAAAAAAACAAACAACTAAATATGTCAGGGATGGAGTAAGAAGGGGAGGAGGGGCATTAACGGAAGTTAGAGAAGTCAATGTTCATGCCATCAGGTTGGAGGCTACCCAGCCGGTATATAAGGTGTTGTTCCTCCAACCTGAGTTTGGATTCATTTTGACAGTAGAGGAGGCCATGGATAGACATATCAGAATGGGAATGGGACGTGGAATTAAAATGTGTGGCCACTGGGAGATCCTGCTTTTTCTGGCAGACCGAGCGTAGGTGTTCAGCGAAACGGTCTCCCAGTCTGTGTCGGGTCTCACCAATATATAAAAGGCCACACCGGGAGCACCGGACGCAGTATACCACACCAGCCAACTCACAGGTGAAGTGTCGCCTCACCTGGAAGGACTGTCTGGGGCCCTGAATGGTGGTGAGGGAGGAAGTGTAAGGGCAGGTGTAGCACTTGTTCCACTTGCAAGGATAAGTGCCAGGAGGGAGATCTGTGGGAAGGGATGGGGGGGACGAATAGACAAGGGAGTTGCGTAGGGAGCGATCCCTGCGGAATGCAGAAGGGGGGGGGGGAGGGAAAGTTGTGCTTGGTAGTGGGATCCCGTTGGAGGTGGCGGAAGTTAAGGAGAATTATACGTTGGACCCGGAGGCTGGTGGGGTGGTAGGTGAGGACAAGGGGAACCCTATCCCGAGTGGGATGGCGGACAAATGGGGTGAGGGAAATGGGAGAGATGTGTTTGAGAGCAGAGTTGATGGTGGAAGAAGGGAAGCCCCTTTGTTTATAAAAAGGAAGACATCTCCTTCGTCTTGGAATGAAAAGCCTCATCCTGAGAGCAGATGCGGCGAAAACGGAGGAATTATGAGAAGGGGATAGCATTTTTGCAAGAGACAGGGTGGGAAGAGGAATAGTCCAGGTAGCTGTGAGAGTCTGTAGGCTTATAGTAGATATCAGTAGATAAGTCGTCTCCAGAGATGGAGACAGAAAGATCAAGAAAGGGGAGGGAGGTGTCGGAAATGGACCCTCCTGGCACTTAGCCTTGTAAGTGGAACAAATGCTACATCTGCCCTTACACTTCCTCCCTCACCACCATTCAGGGCCCCAGACAGTCCTTTCAGGTGAGGCGACACTTCACCTGTGAGTCGGCTGGTGTGGTGTACTGCATCCGGTGCTCCCGGTGTGGCCTTTTATATATTGGTGAGACCCGACACAGACTGGGAGACCGTTTCGCTGAACACCTATGCTCGGTCTGCCAGAAAAAGCAGGATCTCCCAGTGGCCACACATTTTAATTCCACGTCCCATTCCCATTATGTCTATCCATGGCCTCCTCTACTGTCAAGATGAATCCACACTAAGGTTGGAGGAACAACACCTTATATACTGGCTGGGTAGCCTCCAACCTGATGGCATGGGCATTGACTTCTCTAACTTCTGTTAATGCCCCTCCTCCCCTTCTTACCCCATCCCTGACATATTTAGTTGTTTGTTTTTTTCTCTCTCTGTCCATCACTCTGCTTGTTCTCCATCTCCCTCTGGTGCTCCCCCCTCCCCCTTTCTTTCTCCTGAGGCCTCCCGTCCCATGATCCTTTCCCTTCTCCAGCTCTGTATCACTTTCACCAATCACCTTTCCAGCTCTTAGCTTCATCCCACCCCCTCCGGTCTGCTCCTATCATTTTGCATTTCCCCCTCCCCCCCCCCCCCCCTACTTTCAAATCTCTTAGTATCTTTCCTTTCAATTAGTCCTGACGAAGGGTCTCGGCCTGAAACATCGACAGTGCTTCTCCTGATAGATGCTGCCTGGCCTGCTGTGTTTCTCTAGCATTTTGTGTGTGTTGTTTGAATTTCTAGCTTCTGCCGATTTCTTCTTGTTTGCTCTTAAAATTACGTATATTGAACAGATTCTAACAAATGTGCAGAAACAAAAATACTGTATATTAAAAAAGTGAGGTAGTGTCCAAAGCTTCAATGTCCATTTAGGAATCGGATGGCAAAGGGGAAGAAGCTGTTCCTGATTCACTGAGTGTGTTCCTTCAGGTTTCTATATTTCTTACCTGATAGTAACAGTGAGAAAAGGGCATGCCCTGGGTGCTTGAGGTCCTTAATAACGGATGCTGCCTTTCTGAGATACCACTCCCTAAAGATGTCCTGGGTACTTTGTAGGTTAGTGCCCAAGATGGAGCTGACTAGATTTACAACCTTCTGCAGCTTCTTTCAGTCCTGTGCAGTAGCCCCTCCATACCAGACAATGATGCAGCCTGTCAGAATGCTCTCCATGATACAACTATAGAAGTTTTTGGGTGTATTTGTTGACATGCCAAATCTCTTCAAACTCCTAATAAAATATAGCCGCTGTCTTGCCTTCTTTATGACTGCATCAATATGCTGGTACCAGGTTAGATCCTCAGAGATCTTGACACCCAGCGACTTGAAACTGCTCACTCTCTCGACTTCTGATCCCTCTATGAGGATTGGTATGTGCTCCTTTGTCTTACCCTTCCTGAAGTCCACAATCAGCTCTTTCGTCTTACTGATGATAAGTACCAGGTTGTTGCTGCGGCACCACTCCACTAGTTGGCATAACCCACTCCTGTACACCCTCTTGTCATCACCTGAGATTCTACCACCAATGGTTGTATTGTCAGCAAATTTATAGATGGTATTTGAGCTATGCCTAGCCACACAGTCAAGTGTATACAGAGAGTAAAGCAGTGGGCTGAGCACACACCCTGAGGTGCACCAGTGTTGATCATCAACAAGGAGGACATGTTATCACCAATCTGCACAGACTGAGAATTCCAAAGATTTACTATCTTTGTGTAGAAAAATAACACCCTATGGCAAATAATGTAATGACCTTATTACAGACAGACAGACAGACATACTTTATTGATCCCGAGGGAAATTGAGTTTCATTACAGCCGCACCAACCAAGAATAATGAAGAAATGCAGCAATGTAAAGCCATAAATAATTAAGTAATAATAAGTTAATCATGCCAAGTGGAGACAAGTCCAGGACCAGCCTATTGGCTCAGGGTGTCTGACACTCCGAGAGAGGAGCTGTAAAGTTTGATGGCCACTGGCAGGAATTACTTCCTATGACGCTCAGTGTTACATCTCGGTGGAATGAGTCTCTGGCTGAATGGACTTCTGTGCCTAACCAGTACATTATAGAGTGGATGGGAGTCATTGTCCAAGATGGCATGCAACTTGGACAGCATCCTCTTTTCAGAAACCATAGATTACATAATTCAATGTTATTAACTTAGTTAAAGTCAATAACAATGTGGATATTGTTCTAAAAATGGCAAAAGGTGCAAGGAAAACATAAATCAAGGACTGGATTTAAAGATATAAAATATTTTTAAAGAGCAGCAATTGATAATCCCAATCGCCTCTTGCCTGGGAAAGGGGCACCTTGATACATTAAAATGTCTCTTCATAAATTCAGATAATAATTGTAACAACTTAATTTAGAAGTATGTTGATAGATTCTAATCTGTTGTCACTGAGAGAAGGTAGTGTGATACTGTACTCCTAGATCTGCCATAGCATGTTGACTTAATCTTAAATAAAAATTGTGATTAAGTGCATTACATGCATGATGACAGAAAATGCATAATGATTGTGTGCTGCTGTTAGATTAGACGGGACAGGATGAAGATACCAAATTATGGCTCATATTATTCCTGGTTATATGACTGGTCTTTTTAAACATTTGCTCTTCAATGCAACACTATCTGTATGTAAAATTTATTTCATTTTGTACTTTGGGAAGAATCCAAAAATCAGTTAATAAGAAGTAGTGTGCTAAGCTGGAGGCAAAGTAGACTTGGTTCAGATTGCAGTGCATCTAGTTTAAGTTTTAAAAATTTAAAATCGTAAACCATGTGCTATGATTGACATGTCAACGACTATCTGAAAAATTAAAGATAGAACTCTCAGGATGATAGAAGTTATAAAATTATCAAAGTGTATTGATTGGTGATGTTTCGACCTTTAAGCTACATATTGAGTTAGGAAAAAATGAATCAGAGGTCATAGTCATTTGATTAGATAAGGTGCTACTTCTCTCTCAGAGGTTGAATTCTCTCATTTTATGCATTGCTGTAAAAGGGACTTCCAATAACACACAACTTAAAAAGTAGGGGTTATGATACTGCAAAACGTAGCTTGAATCATAATCATTGCGATGTATAAACAACATTTTGTGACTTTTAATGAAATGCCCCACTTTGACTCCAGATTTTATAAGTAGATAGCAACAGTAGTAAAATATAGACTCTGAGATCAAATGTGATTATCAATTACATGGTTTGGAAATTTTTTAATGATGTTCAAAAATAATTTAAATGTATTGATATCTCTAAGAGTGATTCATACTAACACTGCAGATTCCACAGAAAACAATTGTGCATTTCAGCTGCTTTTTAATAATTGAATAAGTTTTCTATATTATCCATATATCTTTTATAATTCCAATATATACTGTAGAATAGTGTCGTGTATAATCTTAGTTGTATATTGTAGCTGTGCAGCAATGAAATATGTTCATAGAATATATATTAAGGAGAAGTTTAACATTCAAATAACTACTGCCTGAGGCTGCAAAAAACTGTTCAATATATAAAGAGAATATTCTCATTTCCAATTCACCTGTGAATAACCAGTAAAGAGTCGAAGGCAAGCCTAGTCATGTCAATACTTTTTTAATCCCACCATTGCCTTTTTAACAATAATTGATTGAATATTCTGACATCAAATACATTGAAGAAACAATTTTCCCATGGACTGAATTGTGAAGCATTGGAATATAGCTGCTGGAATTGTAATTAATTCTTCTTTGTTTGACCTGTTGTAGGATTTGGAAAATAAATCATGCTACAATCCTTTTATTGAAGCAATTGTCACAGAATACAGTATATTACCAGTAGCGAAAAGTCTACTGAACATGACAGTGTACTCAGTACTAAACCTTTCCTTCACAAATGTCTGGATGGAGGTCCATGGCTAGCAGTGTCATGCATGGGTCTCTATTGGGGCACCTGCTGTTTGAGATGTACGTATTGATGATCTGAATGAAAATGTAGATGGGTGGGTTAGTATGTTTGTGGGCGATACAAAGGTTGGTACTGTTGTGGATCACAAAGAAAACTGACAGTGAGATTTAGATCAGAGTTAGGAAGCTATGTTGCACCTATAATTCTATAAGAAATCTAGTTAGGTCACACCTGGAATTATGCTTTCAATTTTGGTTGCTTCTATATAGGAAGGATGTTGAGCCTTTGAACAGGGTCCAGAAGTGTTTTATCAGAATTCTGCCTGGATTAGCTTGTACTACAAGGAGAGGTTGGACAAACTTGCGTTATTTTCTCTGGAGAGGTGAAGGCTGAAGGGACATCTAATAGATGTTTATAAGATTGTGGGATAGACCGACTATCTTTTTCCCAGGTTGAAATGCCGGAGATGAGCAGTGACACCCCAGAAGTGCTGGGTTACTGGAGTGCACTGTCAGGAGTGGTGTGGAGACAAATGCAACAGAGGCATTCAAGAGGCCCTTGGATAGGTACATGAATATACAGGAAATGGAAGGATGTTGTATAGGCAGAAGGGATTTCTTTAGTTGGACATTCAATTACTAAGTAAATTAATTTGGCACAATACTGTGGGGCAAAGTACCTGTCCTATGCTGTACTGTTCTATGTCCTAATGTGCCACCTTTTCCCCACAAACTCATCTGACCATCATGGTAGTGGTGGTACAAGTACACCACTCTCTTTCTACGATCACTCTTCCCTAGACACATGATGAATCTCACCTGAATCAAAGAGAAGTGAGACTGTGAAGAGGAAACACCTGACTGTTTGATTCTGGTTATCAATTTTGATAACTGGGATATGAGGTATGGCAGAGATGAGCTAAGAGAAATAATGTGTAGGTGGTGAGTTGTTGAGCAGGAGCTGAACACAGCTAGAGCAGGGGTAAAGGGTAATCCAGCTACCGTCTCCCAAGGGATAAGTTCAAAGGATCCTGCAGAGCAGCCTACAGAAAAAGAGTGGGAGATGTGCACACTAAATGTCTGAAATGCTGACAAGTCTGCATGCATGTGATATCAGGGAACATCGAACATACCTGTTGTAACCTCAGACATGACCTTGTGTGAACTCCAGAGATTGTGGAGATGTGCCAAGTTGTGCACCATCTAATGGGTGATAATTCAGCTACCCTGTTAGAACATATGGGAGCAATACTGGGAAAAATCTGCTCTCAGGCTTACTTACTTGTCAAAAGGGCTCTTAAAAGGCATCTTCACAAGGTTCCTTGAAGGTGTAAACATTACCCATCTCCCTATGCTCCCATGTATCACTAGGGGAGAGTGACCTCCTGCCCAGGGAATTCACACTTTTTCTTTGGAAAACAAACCAGTTGTCTTCTGAGATGATAGCATTTATGAATCCATAGCTTGCAAAAGCCCATAGGCCAGCCAGCCAGAGTGCCACAACTTTACGTAAAAGGGTGCATGCAAAATTGACATTGGACTTCTGGGCCACCTGCATCCTCTTCTATGAACCCTCAATCCCCTTGTAGAGCTAAGCAGTAGCAACCGAGGGTACATGAGGGAAAGTGATTAGACTGAAGTGATGGGGGTCAAAGATCAGAGATGGATTCAGGTCTATTTGATGGATTGCTAGCCATTAAGGCTGACAGTTGGCAATTGTTGGTAGTCAGGATCAAAAGATGTGGGTTGTGACTATGGTTTGTAGTTAGGGAATAAGTTTAGACAAGGATGCAACCAGTAGTCTAAAAACTAGCTTTATTTGTCAAACGTACATTGGAACATCAAAACGTAGAGTGGCTGGCATTGCTTGCATCAAATGAAGTCAGCGAGGATTGTGCTGGACATACCATAAATGTTGCCATGCTTCCAGTGCCAACAAAGCAAGCCCACAAATCACTAGCCCTAACCCATATGTCTTTGGAATGTGGGTGGAAACCAGAGCACCAGGGGAAATCTATCATTGAGGGTGGAACATGTTTTCACTGGGATTGAGAGTGGTTGCTCAATGACAGAGATGGGAAGGAGCATCCATGGTTAGAGAATGTCATGGGTCTGGCTGGCGACTCAGTAGAGGATGGGGGAGAATGGCACATCCAAGGGGCTTGAAGGAGATTCTGTTTACGAATAGGAGAACTTCCTTGGTGCTACTCTAGTAGATATCTTTTAGGTCCAGATCACAGAGGTGCCCATTCTCAGGTACTGTGAAAGTCTGCTTCAACATAATCCCTCCCTGCAGATAGCCCAGGTCATGTGCACACCACTAAAATACAAACAGTGGTGTGGAGGCGTACAGTGTTTACAATTAAATAACATGCACTTGTCTAAAATGATGTGTGTCTTAGAAGACCTTGGAACATAAATTATATATTGTGCATCTCAAGTGCAGTTCCTGATTTCCATATGAAAATTACAATTGAATTCGACTTTACAGAAGGATTTTTTTGCTATATAATTCAGTTTCTAATCTGGTCTTTTCAGGAGCAGACATTTAGTTTTAGTTAACCTGAACGGCAAAGTTCAGCTTTAACTGTTCTGCTCATGTACAATTACCTATTCCAAAAAAAATCCAAACAATTATCTTTAATCTCCCACTTGGGATCTTACAGTCTTCAAATCAAGTATATTGGAAAATGTTCAACAACTGAAGTGGAAGAAGATTAGACGTGACCAAGAAGCACTTTATGAAAATGCTGTGGATGGTGAGGAAGGCTCTGTCCTTGATGGACCAGAATGTCCCTTTTAGTTTCTACACTCTCGTGCATTCTTGTGGATTAGAATTGCTGTAATGACGCAAGTCAGGATCTTTTCAACAGTGCATCTTTAGAAGATGTGAAAGTGTTGGTATCATGCCAAATCTCCTTAAACTTCTAAGAAAGTAGAGGCTAGAAACATTCTCATTACATCCACATGTTAGCAAGCTTCTCTTTAGCATCTCCTGATGTTCACTTGGCACTTTCTTATATTTTTCTACTTAATCATCTTGAATCTGTACAAGACCAACTTTAATTCCCAGGCATCTGATACAGATGTCATAATCAGAGGCCAAAAGGATACCATCATCCAGACCCTATTGTCAATTGCAATAATTAATGTTGCATCCATTTCTACAAGTCCTTTGTATCCTGTAGGTGAAGCACAAGCCTTTGTTTCCTCTAGAGAGATTCAGACTGCAGATACTGAATCTGTAGCAGCAAACAATCTGCCGGAGAAATCTAGTGGGAGGAAAGGTGTTGCTGATGTTTTGGGTTAAAACACTGATTCAGGTCTATTCTGAAGTGTCACAGAACCTAAACTGGGCCAGAAATAATCCATATTTCCTCAGATCAAAATACTGCATTCTAGTCATGAGAATTTGCTTATTAGTTATTTTGTTTCCACTCAAGGGTTAACTAGATTTCATTATATCCTGCTTTGTGACACTACTAAATAGTAGCCCAAGTAAAGCTTTCATAGCTCTGAAATATTAACTCTTACTCTCTTGCTGCAGATGCTGCTTGATCTCTTGAGTACTGTATCTCGGGCATTTTCAACTTGTATTTCAGATTTCTAGAATCTACAATATTTCTGCTTTTAATTTATTCTTGAATTAGGTGGAATAGGATTTGTGTGGTGACTGTAATTTTAACTTGGTGTTTAGTAAGACAAGCGGGCAGAGGAAGAGTTTAGAGCAGAGGTCATACTAGCATATTAGGGAGTGAGAGAACCTGCAATTATAGTGGAAATTATTATACAAGTTGCTGCTATATGCAAAGACAGGTTCATAGAAACATAAAAAAACCTACAACACAATACAGGCCCTTCGGCCCATAAAGTTTTGCTGAACATGCATTGAAGAATGCAGTAGAACAGAGTGATCTAGGAATAATGGTGCATAGTTCCCTAAAGGTAGAATCTCATATGGATAGGATGGTGAAGAAAGCTTTTGGTATGTTGGCCTTTATAAATCAGAGCATTGAGTATAGGAGTTGGGATGTAATGTTAAAATTGTACAAGGCATTGGTCAGGCTGAATTTGGAGTATTGTGTACAGTTCTGGTCACCGAATTATAGGAAAGATGTCAACAAAATAGAGAGAGTACAGAGAAGATTTACTAGAATGTTACCTGGGTTTCAGCACCTAAGTTACAGGGAAAGATTGAACAAGTTAGGTCTTTATTCTTTAGAGCATAGAAGGTTGAGGGGGGACTTGATAGAGGTATTTAAAATTATGAGGGGGATAGTTAGAGTTGATGTGGATAGGCGTTTTCCATTGAGAGTAGGGGAGATTCAAACAAGAGGACATGAGTTGAGAGTTGGGGGCAAAAGTTTAAGGGTAACACGAGGGAGAATTTCTTTACTCAGAGAGTGGTAGCTGTGTGGAACGAGCTTCCAGTAGAAGTGGTAGAGGCAGGTTCGGTATTGTCATTTAAAGTAAAATTGGATAGGTATATGGACAGGAAAGGAATGGAGGGTTATGGGCTGAGTGCGGGTCAGTGGGTCTAGGTGAGAGTAAGCGTTCGGCACGGACTAGAAGGGCCGAGATGGCCTGTTTCCTTGCTGTAATTGTTATATGGTTATATGTCCCTACCTCAGAAATTACTAAGCTTACCAATAGCCTTCTATTTTTCTAAGCTCCATGTACCTATCTAAAAGACTCTTAAAAGACGCGAACATGTCCACCTCCACAACTGTTGCCAGCAGCCCATTCCATGCACTCACCACTCTCTGAGTAAAAAATCTACCCCAGACAGCTCCTCTTTACCTACTCCCCAGCACCTTAAACCTGTGTCCTCTTGTGGCAACTATTTCAGCCCTGGGAAAAAGCCTCTGACTATCCACATAATCAATGCCTCTCATCATCTTGTACATCTCTATCAGGTCACCTCTCATCCTCCCTCACTCCAAGGAGAAAAGGCCAAGTTCACTCAACCTGTTCTCATAAGGCATGCTCCCCAACCCGAGCAACGTCCTTGCAAATCTCCTCTGCACTCTTTCTATGGCTTCCACATCCTTCCTGTAGTGAGGCAAACAGAACTGAACACAGTACTCCAACTGGGGTCTGACCAGGGTCCTATATAGCTGCAACATTACATCTCGGCTCCTAAATTCAATTCCACAATTGATGAAGGCCAATACACCATACACCTTCTTAACCAGAGACTCAACCTGTGCAGCTGCTTTGAGTGTCCTATGGACTCGGACCCCAAGATCCCTCTGATCCTCCACACTGCCAAGAGTCTTACCATTAATACTGTATTCTGCCATCATATTTGACCTACCAAAATGAACCTCTTCACACTTATCTGGGTTGAAGTCCATCTGCCACTTCTCAGCCCAGTTTAGCATCCTATCAATGTCCCGCTGTAACCTCTGACAGCCCTCCACACTATCCACAACACTTCCAACCTTTGTGTCATCAGCAAATTTACTAACCCATCCCTCCACTTCCTCATCCAGGTAATTTATAAAAATCAGGAAGAATAAGGATCCCAGAACAGATCCCTCAGGCACACCACTAGTCACTGAACTCCATGCAGAATATGACCTGTCTATAACCACTCTTTGCCTTCTGTGGGCAAGCCAGTTCTGGATCCACAAAGCAATGTCCCCTTGGATCCCATGCCTCCTTACTTTCTAAATAAGCCTTGCATGGGGTACCTTATCAAATGCCCTGCTGAAATCCATATACACTATATCAGGCTCTTAAGGCACAACCTGCCCTTGACAAAGCCATGCTGACTACTCCTAATCATATTATACTTCTCCAAATGTTCATAAATCCTGCCTCTCAGTCTGTTTTTCAGTCTGTTGTAAGTCATCACGACAATCACTAGATCCTTTTCCGAAGTGAATACTGAAGTAAAGTATTCATTAAGTACCTCTGCTATTTCCTGCTGTTCCATACACACTTTCCCACTGTCACCCTTGATAGGTCCTATTCTTTTACGTCTTATCCTCTTGCTCTTCACATACTTGTAGAATGCCATGGGGTTTTCCTTAATTCTGCCCACCAAGACCTGCTCATGGCCCCTTCTGGCTCTCCTAATTTCCTTTTTAAGCTTCTTCCTAGTAGCCTTATAATCTTCTAGATCTCTAACATTGCCTAGTTCTCTGAACCTTTTGTAAGCTTTTCTTTTCTTCTTGACTAGATTTATTACAGCCTTTGTACACCACAGTTCCTGTACCCTACCATAACTTCCCTGTCTCATTGGAATGTACCTATGCAGAACTTCACACAAATATCCCCTGAACATTTGCCACATTTCTTCCATACTTTTCCCTGACAAAATCTGTTTCCAATTTAAGCCTCCAATTTCCTGCCTGATAGCCTCATAATTCCCCTTACTCCAATTAAATGCTTTTCTAACTTGTCTGTTCCTATCTCTCTCCAATGTTATTGTAAAAGAAATAGAATTATGATCCTTTGCATTCTCTTGGGACACATGGGACTTCAGAAGTGATGTACATATATTCTCAGGACATGGCTCCAAGATGCTGAGGAAGTTCAGCAGTCAGGGAGAGGAGGTTGAATATGAGATCAGAACCAGTGGTGCGGCTAAAAGACCATTGCTCTTGTCCCACTGACATCGTATCTGCATACCTTGACTTAGTTTTATCCGCCACTGATCCAGTCCCTTCCTATCTACATCCATGACACTTCACACACTCTCGACCTTTTCAATGATTTCAAATTCGCTGGCCCCAAGAATCTTATTTTCATTGTGGATGTCCAGTCCCTATACACCTCCATCCCCCACCAGGAAGGCCTCAAAACTTTCCATTTCCTTCTGGACACCAGACCCAACCAGTTCCCCTCTGTCTGGCAGAAATTGTCCTCCCTGTCAATAATTTCTCCTTTGGCTCCACCCACTTCCTGCAAACAAAAGGTGTAGCCATGGGTACTCACATGGGCCCCAGCTGTGCCTGCTGTTTTGTTGGCTACGTGGAACATTCTATGTTGCAAGCCTACACTGGTGACCATTCCACACTTTTCCTACGTTACATCAATGACTGCATTTGTGCTACTTCCTGCACCCATGCGGAGCCTGTCGACTTCATCAACTTTGCCTCCAACTTCCACCTTGCCCTCAAAATTATCTGGTCCATTTCTGACACCTTCCTCCCCTTTTTCAATCTCTTTGTCTCTATCTCTGGTGACAGCTTATCTTCTGATATCTTTTATAAACCCACTGACTCTTACAGCTACATGGACTATACCTCTGCCCACCATATTACTTGAGAAATTCCCATCCCCTGCTCTCAATTCCTCTGTCTCCGCCACATCTGCTCTCAGGATGAAGTTTTTCATTCCAGGATGAAGGAGATGTCCTCCTTCTTCGAAGAAAGAGTCTTCCCTTCCTCCACCACCAATGCTGCCCTCAACCACATCTCTTCCATTTTGTGCATGTCTGCCCTCACCCTATCCTCCCTCCACCCAACAGGGATAGGTATTACTTTTGTCTTCACCTACCGCCCCACCAGCCTCCATGTCCAGCACATAATTCTCTGTAACTTCTGCCACCTCCAACAGGATCCCCATCACTAAGCACATCTACCCCCGCCTACCCCACTTTCTGTTTTCCGCAGGGATTGCTCCCTGCATGACTCTCTTGTCCATTCATCTCCACACTGAATTCCCTCCACATCCTTGCCAGTGGAACAAGTGCTACAGCTGCTCCTATACCTTCTCCTTCACTACTATTTAGGACGTCAAAAATTTCTTCCAGGTGAGGCGACACTTCACCTGTGAGACTGTTGGGGTCACCTAATGAGTCCAGTGCTCCCGGAGTGGTTTCTATATATTGATGAGACCTAACGTAGATTGGGAGACTGCTTCGCCAAGCACCTATGTTCCATCTGCCAGAAGAAGCGGGATCTCCCAGAGGCCACCTATTTTAATTCCACTTCTCATCCCCATTCCAACATGTCAGTCCATGACCTCCTCTGCTGTCTTGATGAGGCCACACTGAGGTTGGAGGAGCAACATGTTATATTCCGTCTGGGTAGCCTCCAACCTGTTGGCATGGATATTGATTTCTCAAACTTCCAGTAATGCCCTCCACTCTTTCACCATTTCCCATTTCTTTGTCCTTCTCTCACCTTATCTTCTTACCTGCCCATCACCTCCCTTGGGTGCTCATCTTCCCTTTTCTTTCTTTCATGGTCTTCTGCCCTCTCTTATCAGATTAACTCTTCTCCAGTCCTGTATGTCATTCACAAATCATCTTCTCAGATTTTTACTCCCCCCCTTCCCCCCACCACTCCCAGTTTCACCTGCCACCTTGTGTTTCTTCCTTACCCCTCCCACATCCTAATTCTGGCTCCTCATCTTTTCTTCTCCAGACCTGATGAAAGATCTCAGCCCAAAGTGTTGATTATACCTTTTTTCCATAGATTCTGCCTGGCCTGCTGAGATCCTCCAGTATTTTGTGTGTGTTCCTTACATCATTGACTTAGCCAAAGAGGATACCTAAGTCACATTTCCAAACAACTTAATACCAATTACTCAACATGCTCTATAGCATATCTCCCCATCAGTAACCGATCAATAATTCTTATCAATCAAAATTTAACCTATTCCATTCATTCAACAGCAAAAGAAACAGGAAGAATACAAACAATTCAACTGCCAGGACTTAAGAACTTTTTTTTTTTTTTTTTAAAGCTATTATTAATGCTTTTTGAGTTAGTGATTTAGATGCATATCATATTATTACTGAGTTAAGTATTATATGTAATGAGTTTTTGCTACAACAAGTGTATGGGACATTGGAAAAAAATGTTGAATTTCCCCATGGGGATGAATAAAGTATCTATCTATCTATCTATCTATAACAATTGGTAGGCCTTCCTGGTTGTATGAATCAGAAAAGGTTCAATTGATGCTCAACTATGAGGCCTCAGGCCAATTGCCAATGCTTAGGTAATAAAACTGAGTTTCCATGGACACACTCAGGTTTGGGCTGCTATGTGGAAAATTATAATTGCTCCGTATATGAGCATAGGTATGGGAGCAGAATTAGACAATTTGCCATCAAATCTGCACCATCTTTCAATTGGATGATTTTTTTTCAATCCAATTTTCCACTCTTCTTCCTGTGACTCTTAATCCCTTTTCCAGCCAAGAACTTATCAATCTCTGCCTTAAATATACACAATAACTTAGCCTCCGCAGGCTTCCGTCACAACAAATTCCATACAAGGATCGGGTATTCGTATTTATAAATACTGATATTCTCACCATTCATCACTGACTTTCAACACCCTTGCCACGCTGAACTCTTGAACAACAATGGTAGTGGCTCACAGTTAACAAGTATTTTACCTGGAAGTACCACATACCAGAGATGTCCTATCATCCAATGGTAAACTCATTTCCTAATGACTTTTCATCTTTGGCTCTCTACAAATTGGAAGTATGATAGGTTGATCTCTATCCACTGGCAACTCAGGAGTCTTAGTTCTACTTACAACTGAGAAGCCACATAAGCGGGACAAGTGCACCAACAGAAGGTCTCATGGCTATCATGAACTAAACAGGAAAATATTACTTTGTTGACACCTGTTCACCCTCTCAACCTTTACAGACAATCGAAGTTCCAAAAGATTTATATTGATTTAAACCAACTGAAGGATTGTCATATGAGTTTCCATGACACTTTTAAAAAAATATTCCAGACTTCATAATATTTTGATAATTCAAGGTGTAGTGTAGTTTGATTTTAAGGGTATACCGTCTGGTAAAATGATACAAAAAGCAACAACTTTATTTCTTTTCCCACAGCACAAACTCAGCAGACAAGGCAAATGGCTTCCTTCATTCATCCTTGTTACTTCAATGAAAAATGATTTCAGCCTTTTGTAATAATGAAGGGTAGCTGAAATACATTTTACAGTGATAGGTACTAATCACTTCTTATGCAATCTAAGTCTTCCTTCAAGCTTTACTAACAAGCAAAGGACTTCCTATCATTTCCACTGAGCTGTATGTGGGATGAGGTCCAGGATGCTAAAATTTGTAAAGAAATATTCATCACAATCAATGAGTGAAGCAAAGAAGTCCTTGGTAAATAAACCAGAAAGAAGTACAAAACTGCTGTATTCTTTATCATATTACAGATACCAATTGCTTGAATAATAAAAGAACAGGGCTTTTGGGTGCTTAGCATAAATAGCTACTCCATTATACCAGGTGTTTGTCAGTTATCCATCACCATTCTACTTGTCCTTGTACTTTCACTTTACATGCTTGGATGCAGGTACGATGTTGTAGCACACAGTGTACATGCTTTAAGGAATGGCAATTTCCCGTGAGTGAAATTCCCATCAATCTTTTCCATCACTGTGTCAAAGCTTCTTGTTGCAAGCCAATGTACCATGTGCCTCTCCGCATTTATCACTGAAACTTTAGATGGTCCTTGAAGTTAACTTCTATTCAGATGAAAATACAAGAAAACCCAATCCTCTGTTACTTATACAGCCAATCAATATGGGAACTAGCCCAATTATTGCTGTTGGCATGAATCAATAACATGGAGATGTTTTTAAGTTCCACCTTACCTCAGACTAATAGACTCATAAATTTTAGTGCACCTTTCTCCACAGTTAAATACCATTTAGTGATTCTCTAACGTTTGTGAAAGCTCTTGGAAAAACTGTGATTTTTTAAAAAATCAGCTTTATTGGGTGTCTTTGTGCAGAGTATGTTTCTGGAATAACAGGTGCTTCTAAAACATTCCCATTTGATTTCTTACAGCTGCCAACACTGAGAGCTCATCAACCAGTTCGTAAAGCCACATGTATACAGCACGACCAGATGGCTGCATATTGAAGGAAAGGAGTATCCTTTGAAGTTAACTGAGACAGAGTTGGAAGGACTGGTGGATTGCATCATCTACAGGAAAAAGTTCCCTTGCTTGAGAGTCACATCCTTCACAGCTGGTGCTGCTAGCAAGAAGATTCAGGGAGTTCTCCTTAGGGACAAGTGTACAGTTTATGAAATCCTATACTATGAAGAACCTCAGGTAGATGTACCCAACTTTATGCTCCGATTGGCTAATGGAGAAGTAAATGATCTGATCTAGATAAAGCTATTATCAACCTCACAAATGCGGCATATTCTGGCAGGTGATATTTATCAGCAAGTATAAACTGTAACGATGGTGATGTTTGCCAGGTGAGAGTGAGGGTGATCTTGATTCCATAGAATTTTCTATATTCAGTAGCCACTTTATTAAATACACCTGGTTGTTGATGCAAATATCTTATCAGCCAATCATGCAGCAGCAACACAATGGATAAAGGCAAGCAGGCATGGTCAAGAGATTCAGTTGTTGCTCAAACATCAAAACAGGGAAAGATATGAAATAAGTGACTTTGACCATGGAATAATTGTTGGTGCCAGACAGGGTAGTTTGAGTAACTCAGAAAATGTTGATCTCCTGGGATTTTCACACACAACAGTCTCTAGAGTTTACAGAGAATGAGATGAAAAACAGAAAAAAAATGAAGTAAGCAATAGTTCTGTAGACGAATATGTCTTGTTAATGAGAGAAGTAAGAAGAGAGTTGCATCTCTGTTTCAAGCTGACAGGAAGGCAATAGTAACTCAAATAACCATACATTATAAAAGTAGTGTGCAGAAGAGCATGCACAACATGTCAAACCTTGAAGTGGATGGGACGCTGCAGCAGAAGACCACGAATATATATGGGCTTCAGTTAAAGCCTTAGGCAGTCTCCCACATGGGAGACAGCTTCAACAGATTAGAACCAATAAAACCAGGGAAGATTGGTAAATTGGATTCGAAACTGGAGACTGCAGATGCTGGAATCTAAAGAACCAACAATCTGCTGGGGAAACTCAGTATGTTGAGTAGCATCTGTTAGGCTTTAGGTCAAAACTCTGCAGGAGGACTGAGAGTGGAGGAGGGAGATGGCCATTATAACGAAGAGAGGGTGAGTGATGAGACAAGGGGAAGTGAATGGTGTGTGGGGGGAAAGATGATGGGAAGCTTAACTACGGTAGGTTGGGATGGGTGGGGTTGTGATGGCAGGTGGATGACAGATGGATGAAGACAAAAAAAAAAATTGGAATTCTCTGTCCCCAAGGCTGATTGAGGCTGAATTAGTAAATATATTTAAGATTGAGTTGTATAGATATTTGTAAGGTTAAGGAATTGAAAATTATATGGAAATAGCACAGAATGGGGAGTGAAGCCAGCATAGATCAGAGATTATCACATTGGGTGATGGGGCAGGTATGAGGGACCCTGTGGCTTACTCCTGCACTTATATTTTTGTGTTGTTCTGTTCCTAATGGACATAGATACGTCACCCATCAGCAACGCTCAGTGTTCCAAAAGCATGTTGTTTCCTTGCATGAGCAGAGACTTACCTAAGGGAAGCAGATGGTCTCCCAATTGGGGACTAAGTGTGGCATGCAGGAACTCATCTCTCATGTGCAGGAGCAAAAATCCTTGCCATCCCTACTCACGCATTTCATTGTCAGCAGAGTCATGTTCAGCATGCACAGGGTACAACCTCAGAAAGGACAAATGAAGATGGCTGTAAATAGGCATAAAGAATTCTCGAAGAAAGAGCACTCTGAATAACAACTGGTTGTTGGACCATTGTCTAACACGTTTTTGAGAGGCCACCTACAAGGTAAGTTTAGGCCACTGATATTCCCTCTCAAGTGGGCATGACGTCACCTCCTACTATGGCCTCTCAGGCACCTGTCCCTGACAACAACCATCACAGACCATTTCTGCTACTGGCTAATGAAGAAACCTTGAACCAGGCCCACCCTGGGTAAAAGCCTTTTTTTGATCTGTAAGGACTCAAAAGGTAAGAAACCACCTTTAAAAAGCAGTATTGTTCTGCATCAAAGGGTTGGGGTGGTGGTGAACTCCCTGAAGTAAGTTCTGAAGTGTCCCTGACAGGTGTCAGCATAAATATTGAGCCTTTTCACTCCAACTTAAACCAGATCATGGTGTTAATATTGTTATCAGCATAACATTAGATATATTTGAGTGAGGAGCACTTGAGGTGCAACAGGAAGGGAGAATTATAACATTAGAGCATAAGCAAAATTAATTCAGGAAATAGTTTACACTTTAGAATTTATGCTCTAGTTTCAAAGCAGTCATTTCCCAGGAATAGTGTTATTTTAATAGCCAAGAGTCAAATTGCACTTTTTGCTTCTACTGAAAACTAAGACTCAAAGATGAAACCTCACAAGTGCCTGTTGATATTAGAGATACTGTCACTCTCAGCTGCTCAACCTCAGGATCATTCCAAGCAGCCACTGCTGCCCTCAGCTACATGTCGTTCGCAGGCCACCTCATATTGACAACCGTGGACAGGAAACTTCCTCCAGCTTTTCCTTCAGATTATCAGAGCAGACAGGATCAGCACAGGCTTTTGGAGTCATACTCCTACAACACAGAAAAATGTCTTTCTGCCCACCTTCTCTATGCCAACCATCGAATACTTGTATATGGTAATTCTATTTATCATCAGAAGAAATATGGCAAATGTTCAGGGGATATTCGCATGGAGTTCTACATAGGTATGTTCCGATGAGTCAGGGAAAGGATGGTAGGGTACAGGAACTGTGGTGTACAATGGCTGTTGTAAATCTAGTCAAGAAGAAAAGAAGAGCTTATGAAAAGTTCAAAAAAATAGGTAATTTTAGAGATCTAGAAGATTATAAGGCTAGCAGGAAGGAGCTTAAGAAAGAAATCTGGAGAGCCAGAAGGGGCCATGAAAAGGCCTTGGTGGACAGGATTAAAGAAAACCCCAAGGCATTCTACAAGTAGGTGAAGAGCAAGAGGATAAGACATGAGAGAATAGGACTAATCATGTGTGACAGTGGAAAAGTGTGTATGGAACCGGGGGAGATAGCAGAGGTAATTAATGAGTCCTTTGCTTCAGTATTCACTATGGAAAAGGATCTTGACGATTGTAGGGATGACTTGCAGTGGACTGAAATCCTTGAGCATGTAGATATTAAGAAAGAGGATGTGCCAGAGCTTTTGGAAAGCAGCAAGTTGTATAAGTCACCAGGACCAGATGAGATGTGCTCCAGGCTACTGAGGGAGGCAAGGGAGGAGATTTCTGAGCCTCTGGCGATGATCTTTGCATCATCAATGGGGACGGGAGAGGTTCCGGAGGATTGGAGGGTTGCGGATGATGTTCCATTATTCAAGAATTGGAGTAGAGATAGCCCAGGAAATTATAGACCAGTGAGTCTTACCTCAATGGTTGGTAAGTTGATGGAGAAGATCCTGAGAGGCAGGATTTATAATCATTTGGAGAGGCATAATATGATTAGTAATAGTCAGCATGGCTTTGTCAAAGGCAAGCCGTGCCTTATGAGCCTGATTGAATTTTTTGAGGATGTGACTAACACATTGATGAAGGAAGAGCAGTAGATGTAGAGTATATGGATTTCAGCAAGGCATTTCACAAGGTACCCCATACAAGGCTTATTGGGGAAGTAAGGAGGCATGGGATCCAAGGGGACATTGCTTTGTGAATCCAGAACTGGCTTGCCCACAGAAGGCAAAGAGTGGTTATAGACAGGTCCTATTCTGCATGGAGGTCGGTCACCAGTGGTGTACCTCAGGGAACTGTTTTGGTACCCTACTCTTCATGATTTTTATAAATGACCTAGATGAATAAGTGGAGGGATGGGTTAGTAAATTTGTTGTGGATAGTGGGAGAGCTGTCAGAGGTTACAGCGGGACATTGATAGGATGCAAAACTGGGATGAGAAGTGGCAGATGGAGTTCAACCCAGATAAGTGTGAGGTGGTCATTTTGGTAGGTCAAATATGATGGCAGAATATACTATTAATGGTAAGACTCTTGGCAGTGTGGAGGATCAGAGGGATCTTGGGGTCTGAGTCCATAGGATACTCAAAGCTGCTGCGCAGGTTGACTCTTGGTTAAGAAAGCATACAGTGCATTGGCCTTCATCAATCGTGGGATTGAGTTTAGGAGCTGAGAGGTAATGTTGCAGCTATATAGAATGCTGGTCAGACCCCACGGAGTACTGGGCTCAGTTCTGTTCACCTCACTATAGGAAGGATGTGCAAAGCATTGAAAGGGTGTAGAGGAGATTTGCAAGGATGATGCTTGGATTGGGGAGCATGCCTTATGAGAAAAGGTGGAGTGAACTCGGCCTTTTTTCCTTGGAGTGATGAAGGACGAGAAATGACCTGATAGAGATGTATAAGATGATGAGAGGCATTGATAGTATAGATAGTCAAAGGCTTTTTCCCAGGGCTGATATGGCTAGCATGAGAGGGCACAGTTTTAAGGTGCTTGGAAGAAGGTACAGAGGAGATGTCAGGGGTAGGTTTTTTATTCAGAGAGTGGTGAGTACATGGAATGGGCTGCCAGCGACGGTGGTGGACCGGATACAAAAGGGTCTTTAAGATACTGCTGTACAAGAACATGGAGCTCAGAAAAATGGAGAGCTATTGGTAACTCTAGGTAATTTCTAAGGTGACAACATGTTCGGCACAGCTTTGTGGGCCAAATGGTCTATGTTGTGCTGTAGGTTTTCTGTGTTTCTATCACTTGGTTGGTAGCCTTCCATGCTTTGGTAATTCAAGTGCTCATCCAAATACCTTTCCAACGTATTGCCAGACATTGCTTCTACAACCTACTCGATGTGTTTGTGATTCCAGCCACTTACTTTAACACTTACTTGTCTACCAGCACCGGACATGGTAATGGTAACACTATATTCTGTGTGTTTGAGTACTTCAATGAAATTATGAATCATCTGTCTACATGGATTGAAAACCAAAACCTTTCTCTGTATCTTAGCACATGTGACAATAATGAACTAAGTACCAGTTATTGAACTCTTCCACTCCTCGGAAAACTAGCACATTTCTCCAGGTTCTCCGGAATGCTTTAGTAATGCTCCCTTGTAATTAGAAGTGTTTATTTTTTGATATGTTCCTTTGACATTGCACCCATTATATTACACCTAATAAACTACTAGAAATTCTCATGTGTTAATTGTGGCTGTGGTACTGAATGAGCACATCTACATGAAATGTTGTCATAGGAAAGCAGCATTCATCATCAAAGATCCTCACCACCCAGACTGTGCTCTTTTTCACTGTTACCATCAGGTAGAAGGTACAGGTGCCACAGAACTCACACCACCAGGTTCAGGAACAGTTACTACCCTCAACCATCAGGCTCTTGAACTAAAGAACATAGCTACACTCATTTAAGGACTCTTTTATCATGTTATTTATTGCTTGTTATTTAATGCTATTTATTTATCTGCACAGGTTATTTACAGTTCCTGATGTTTACAGTTTACAGATCCTAATTACAGCTACTGTTCTATAGATCTGCTAAGTATACCCGCAAGAAAAGGAAAAGAATCTCAGAGTTATATGCGGTGACATGTATGCACTCTGATAATAAATTGTATTTGGAACTTAGAAAGAAGTAATGGCATTCTTAGAGCAGTATCATACATGAAAACCCAAGAAACAGGTACATAGAAAATAGAACATAGCACAGTACAGAACAGTAGAGGCCAACTGGCACAAAAAATTGTCAACCCTTCAACTTAATCCAAGATCAGTCTAACCCTTCCCTCCCACATAGCCCTGTGAGACTTACATCTAAAGTTTTCACTCCTTATGTGACTTTCTCAAACACTGAAGGGTGACCCATGGCATTCTTTTAAAGCCCAAATAAACTTGTGGTGCAATCTCTAGGCCTTACTGTACTTTTCTAAGATGGTCAATTTTCTGTCTGCATCTTCCCCAAAAGTTTATAACATATTTGCTGTTTGATGGTTATCAAGGCTTCTAGGACCTTTTCTCTTTTGTACCCTGTCAAAGTTTTGACTAATTTAATTAGAATAAGTTTCTTTCATTACTATTGGTGGCTTCTCACATCTTCTAAATCTTTAGCTGATTTACATTAAATGGTTACTGCTGCACTTCATAACAAATGGCAAGTGCCTAATTTTGTCTGTAGGGAGAACACAGACTGGGGAAAACCATTAACTGAGAATGTATAAACTATTGTAACCTGTTAGACTGCAGTTCTGAGGAATCTCCTAGATCCCCTCAACCTGCATGTTATTTGTGATTGCTATAATTAAACTGACTTATATCCCAACCCTTTGACTTACAACTGTTCCACTCCAACTCAATGCAAGTTTGCAGAGTAGAACAAGTCCCTTTTAAGAATACCTTTAAATGAGTAGCATCGTCACAGTTTATTTCAAATCAAGAGTTGAAATAAACATTTGATGTCAGTTCCTAGCAAAAATGGGAAGCAGAATCATTCATAAACTGAGCTTGTTGCAAAAATAGATTGCAAACAGGCAGAATTGAAACCTGTCCCTCTACAACTTATTAATCTTTACAAATAAACCAAAACTACAAATTAAGCCTGAAATGGACAATTTAGTCTCTACCAGAGATGTATATGGAAATAAGACTGTTTGACTGCAACAATAAAAAGCACAAGATAAACTTCTAAACCTTAACCAATTAAATGGTGTGTAACTTTGGAATTTTTCTAGTCATATTTTAACAGAAAATCACTTAATCGAGAGAGCTTCTGAATTATTGGTTCAACAACTGAAAGAAGTCAGTTCCAGTGCGTCTGATGGTAGATATATGGGCTGCAGGTACAAGTGGAGAGAGAACTCTATTACAAGTCAATGCTAAACATGGTCATTGGTTTCACTGTTCAATGAATATCCTGGCCAACAAATTTATTTTGGGGAAACATGATGATTAAAAATTGATTGTTCCACAGTTATTTTTTGGACAAGTGAGATGAAAACTTTGCTGAAGATGAAATTTGAAATTTGCACTGTAAAATAAAAAATGTCTGGGAGAACAAAAATTCCATTAACAAATAGGGTGATTGATTTCCTGACTTCTCCGGCAGTTTGTTCCATAAACCCGCTACTCTATGTTTGAAAAATTTGCTTTTCAGAATCCTTTTTAATCATTCCCTCTCACCTTCAAGCAATGCCCTCTAGTTTTAGACTACTTTGGGAAACAGATTGCAACAATTTATTTTATGTATTCCCCTCTTAACTTTATAAACCTTTATAAGATCATATCTCAGTATCCTATGCACCAAAGAAATAATTCTCAGTCTATCACATCTCTCCTTATCATTCAGATTCTCCAGTCCCCATTCTTTGGCCATTCAGAAAATGTGTCTTGCATCCATAGAAAAGAATAAGAGGGTGATTTTTGTGTTTTGTTCTTATTGGAATGTTTCACTTCTTCAGCTGCTTCCTAGAACTATCACAAGATGTTTTAGTTGAAGTGATGGAAGAGGGATGAACTGAAGAACACAGTTATTGTTTTAGAAATTACCAAAAAGTCAACTACAATGGATATATTTCAAAGAATTACATAGAATAGAAAAAAGACAGTTAAGGACTTGAAGGAGGAAGTGACTCTCACAAAACAAAATATTTCCAGTGGCTCAGGTGAAAATTACATCTCCTCCCAAACGTTCTTCAAGAATTGGGACCATCCCATACCATGTTGTACTAAATGTCCACAATATTCCAAGTTAAATGTAGGAAACTCATTATTATTATCAATCTTTAATTCACCCGATGGTTCATTTCTATAAGCATATGACCAGGGAATGGACAATGTAAGATGGCCAAACAAAAGTAAATAATTCATATTTTGTGAATGAAACTTATAGTCCTGCCCCTCTCCCTCTAATGTTTGTTATGACTGCAGCCCCCTCCTTTGTGAGAATCGCAAGATCACTATTGGGTTGGGTCAGGGGACCCAGGAAATGAGAGAGAGACGTGCGGAATGTCTCGTTCCCCGGCGATGTAAAGCTACGGGACATGGCCATTGTCTCTTGGAGACAAATTTGTGGATTGAGATACTATGCTACGTGAACGCCCTCAGGCAAAGTGGCCTGGTTGAGGGAGAGATTGCATCACCCCAACCTGATTGACATCTACGACCCTGCGAGTCAGGATAAAAGAGGGTCTGTAGGAACAGCCCCTCAGACGCACCAGAAGAAACGCTAGCGATCCCGTAATAGCGGGAAGCTATTTGAAGGAGGCCACGTGCGTTCAGTTCCGTTGCCTGGGACTGGTGGCTGGTACCACGGAAAACGGCTTTTAGCTAACAACGAGGAAACCAACTCCCCCGACTCAAAGGACTGGCATCATAAAAGACCTGGGCAAGTTTAAAACCGTCTCTCTTAAACCCAAAATGCTGCAGCTTGAACGAACTAACAGTGACTGTTATATTTCCATCAGACAATACATTATCCCCTAGACAACGATAGAGCTATTTCTTATTGATTATTATTATACCCGCGCTTTTAGATTTAGTATTGATGGCGTATATTATCTGTATGTTTGCATTAATCTTATTTTTGTGCCCCTTTATCAATAAATACTTTTAAAAATAGTACCATCAGACTTCAACGGACCTCTCTATCTTTGCTGGTAAGTGACCCAGTTACGGGGTACGTAACATGTTAAAGACTGCAAGCTCCGGAGATCTCGCATCGGCTTGAGTCAATCAGCAAGTTTCTGCTGCTTGTTGCAAACATACTAGTTGTCAATCTACATCTTTCCCTCTCCCAGAGTAGAGTGCCTTCCTGCTTCAAAACAACCACCATTGTTCCTGTACCTAAAAAGGCCAAGGTAACATGTCTGAATGACTGGTGTCCTGTCGCATGCACCTCAATAATAAGCAAATGCTTTGAGAGGATCGTCAAGGACTGCACCTGCAGCATGCTACCACCCAAACTGGACCCCCTACAGTTTGCATACCGACACAACCGATCAACAGATGATGCAATAGCCACAGATCTAAACACCATCCTTATACATCTGGAGAAGAGGAATGTTTATGTGAGAATGCTGTTCTTGGACTACAGTTCAGCATTCAGCATCATAATTCCCTCCAGGCTCGACAAGAGGCCTCAGTCTTCACCCTGTCTTGGGCAGCTGGATCCTGGATTTCCTGTCAGATCGCTGGCAGGTGGTAAGAGTTGGTTCCCTCACCCCTGACCCTCTGACCCTCAACACAGTTGCCCCTCAGAGCTGTGTCCTAAGCCACTTCCTTTACTGCCTGAATACCTATTACTATGTTACCCCCCACAGCTCCAATCTGCTAATTAAATTTGCTGTCGATATCACATTGATTGGTCTAATTTCAAATAATAACGAGGTAACCTTCAGAGAAAAAGTCATCACACTGACACATTGGTGTCAAGAAAACAATCTCTCCCTCAATGTCACAAAAACAAAGGAGCTGGTTGTGGACTACAGGAAGAATGGAGACAGGCTAACCCCTATTGACATCAACGGATCCAGGGTTGAGATGGTGAACAGCTTTAAGTTCCTCAGCATAAACATCAGCAAGGATCTCACGTGATCTGTACATACTGGTTGTGTGGTGAAAAAAAGCATAACAGCACCTCTTTCACCTTCAAACAGTTGAAGAAGTTTGGTATAGGTCCCCAAATCCTAAAAACTTTCTACAGGGGTACAATTGAGAGCATCCTAACTGGCTGCATCATTGCCTGGTATGGGAACAGTACTTCCCTCAATCGCAGCATTCTGCAGAGAATGAACTTCCCATTATTCTGGACATTTACAAAGACAGGTATGTAAAAAGGGGCCAAAGGATCATTGGGGACCTGAGTCTCCCCAACCACAAACTGTTTCCATTCAGGAAACGGTACCACAGCATAAAAGCCAGGACCAACAGGCTCTGGGACAGTTTCTTCCATAACCGTTTCTGAATACTGATACAATGTTATTTCTATATTATATTGACTGTCCTATTGTACATATTATTTATTACAAATTACTATAATTTGCACATTGCACCTTTAGATGGAGACATGACATATATATTTTTACTCCTCGTGTATATGAAGGATGTAAGTAATAAAGTCAATTCAATTCAACTCACACCATTGCGATAGGGGCATCCTTGCTTCTTGAGTTCACACAACTTTGGACTGTACTTACTACTGAATTTTATTATCCCTCTAAATTCATGGCTGTGGATCTTGAAGAGGAGCAGTGGTAATAACGTATTTTCCATCAAATTTGACAGTTCCAAATTATGTCAAGTACATGATCGAATACCCTGAACCTTCCAGGGTGAAGTGGACTGGAGTGTTTAATGGTAAATGGTGTGTCAATCTGTGCAGAAGAGATGGAGAAGCCCCAAAAGACTAGCATTTTTGAGTTTCTACATCTCTACAGCCAAACAACTAATACGCAAACACAAAAACCTCAAAAATTGAACAGCACTAAACTTGTATGAATCTCTTCCTCTTTACTTCAGAATGATTAGCCTGTTTCTGGTTCACATTGCCATTGTAATAAAGATATAATCTATGCAATTGAACTTTGCCAAGTTCTGGTATTCTCATTCCATCATTACTTAGAGGGGAAATTGTAGATCGTGCACCAAGGAATGGGAGTAGGTCATTCATCATCTCAAGTTTGAAAGACCTTACAATTGAATTAGTTTTTCATTAGTCTGTCCCTCATCTCCATTTACTGACTGTAATTCTTATTATCCTACTTAACAAACATCTGTCCATCTTAGCACTGTCACTTTCATTGGCATCCAGAGCCTTCTGGGAAACAAAGTGTTTAATGGTTCTACTTTCACTGGTTCATTGCAAAATCAAACTTCCATTTAATTTAATTTACAACTGTCATTAATTTCACAAAGCAATATAGCATGATGCAACAAAGATACTATTTTTTCTTTCTCCAATTTGTTGTATACTTCTTAAACTGAGAATTAATTATCTTATTCATCACGGAATGTGAAAATGACTTTAAACTAATTACAGAACAATTTTACCCTAATTACGAAGACAATACATTCCTATATTAAGCAGATGGCTATTTGAAACAGTAGCCATGATGTTTATTTAGCAGATTATTATTGATGAATGGGATAATGTTAAAATGTCAATATTCTGTGTGCCTGCAGAAAATTATGGAATTCTGTTTTACCACAGACATACACAAGCCTGGCAGGAAAAAAATATAAATTATTAGTATTTTCATTTAAAATCTGTTAGTGGTACCTACACAAGTAGTAATACTTAAATAGCAATTCACAGAGAATACAATAAATACGATCATTTGCATTTTATTTACTTAAGATTATAATCAAACCAACATTTCATTTCCATTCAATCCACATGAACTTGTCCACAAGACAAGATTCATGTCTTTTAAATGGATTTCTCATATAATTATCTTAATAACTATGAGTACAATGTACTTATATTGTTGAATACTATCTTGGCATCATTTATATACAAATACACCTCACATAAAGCTTCATATTGAGTCTTATCTAAACTTCTATATATGCATACCACAACAATCCAGTTTAGATGCTGTATAAGTCTCTCCATACCTGTAACTCTTTGTGATGAGAGTCCTTGACGATGATGATTTGAACCCAAATGCTTAAGTATCCGACGCTAGGAACAAGACACTGTATCAGACTGGATCGAGGACTGAGCACAAAACAGACTCTATGATGTCACTAACAATGAGCACCAAACCTCAGTTCAGGTGCTTTCTAAATACTCAGTTCTTGGCACCCAAAAGATGATTGTCAATTAGTGGGACCATCCTGAGACCTTGAAGGGCAGCTATCCATACTCTGGAGAGTTAGAGCATCTACATCCTGGAAGTTAGCACAGTTGGGAGCTTCTTGTGACACTCTTCTTTGTATCCTGATTCCAAAATCTTTCCCTTTTCCTGCTCTCCTTTTCAAAAGCACATATCAACTTGTTTTACTTTCTCTTTCAGGGTCATTTCAGGTTGTTAACTCTATATTGAGCTAGCATTTGCAATTCCATACTTATATCGCCCATTGGATCTTCTGAGGCTTAAACTGCCTCCACATTGCAAAGCCGAGCTCTTTTAGGGCATCCATCTCTGCTTGATTCACACTATTCGGTGATGCTGTAGACAGAATCTTATAGGCCTGGAGACACAAGAGACTAAAGATATCAGAATATAGAGCAGGACACAATCTATTGAAAAAACTTAGCAGGTCAGCAGAATCAGTTTGCAGAAAGAAATGTCGATGTTTTGGGCTGGCATCCTGTATCAGGACAGACCAGTGAGGTGAAATGGACAGCATAGAGAAGTCAATTGGCAAGACATGACTCTGAGGCGGTTAGTGAACTAAGGAGGGGTCTAAGTTGATAATGACTTAGTTCCAGGAAAGGGTGAGGGGTGGAGCTGGAAGACTGTGGCAAGTGAATGATAAATGGAGGCAGACAAAAAAAGGGCAGATGGAGTAATGTAGGAGAGGTGAGTGTGAAGATCCTGCACTAGTGTCTCTATTTATATCCTCCAGCAATTGTCTCCCATTATAATACAGCAAGGAGGAGGAGAGGACTGTGAAGTCACTGTGCAAATGATAACTCAGACTACTTATAACAGATCCAGTCTAGTGTCTGTCATACACTATATTCTGATCTAATTCTCTGACCAACTTGATACTTTGGATATCTGTTTGAAGTGGCCACCATAAGCATTTCTTCAAGTGACATATTCTAGCCTAACATTTCACTGCCATCAAAATTTAATGCTTACCTCAGTTACTGACCAAGGGTAAGATGGACAAATGACCTGCCCTCACTGACTGCCATCTGGGGATATTAAATGAATCTTGAAGAATGTCCTTGGTATACCTTCAGAGAAAAAGGCAATGGTCTTAAATAAAACACTCACGGTGTAATCCCAATTTGTGTGCGTTGCTTGAATTTCCAGCATCTGCAGATTTTCTCGTGTTTGCGTTTCTAACTTCTTGGGAAGTTTCATATTTCACTATTTTGTGTCTTTGGATTTGATCCGAAGATATGCTACTGCATTTAATACAGTGGCCTTTATGAATGCAAAGTAAAATGCTTTTCTAATGATGTTTTTGAGATGTTGACAAAGCTTTTTAAAAGAATGAAGAAATAATAAGAATCCAGCAGGTACAATGTTCTGGTTTCAGCATCTGTGTACGAAACATTGTCAATATAATGCCACTTGCATCAACCTCCCTGGAAAAGCTCTGTTAGGAGGCACCAGAAGTCGATAAAAATCAAGAACTCAGAATAAAGCTCTGCAGCTGCTTTCATGAATGCTACTCACAACAGAAAGAATGATATGAAAGTTATCTGGCTAGCTGAGTGCTGCCTTCACTAAAAGGAAGATTGATTAAAAACATTTTCCTTCATGAACACTGCTCTCAACACAAAGACGATTTACATCAACTCACTTGGCTGTCTGAGTGCTGCTCAGAAAAGAAGAAGATTCGACTACCTTCCTGAGACAAATGATGACAGAGTCACTAGTTATACTCTACATTTACTACATGGACGTGATGAGTCTACCGATCATTTTAAGTTCAAAGCCTTGTGGAGACTTAGAACTGCTTCAATGAAAGGACCTTATGACCAACAGTTTAAAGTTGGAAGAAACCATTGCTTGTATACATACAGCAACACAAAATGGACAATCGGTACAACATGTTTATAAAATACATGATCTTGATGCTTAGAACATTTGGGGGAGATTTGATAAATTCCTTAGAACATGAAAAACTGGGAAGGAGAATCCATTTTCTTGCAAAGTATGACATTATTTTTGAGGAAAATATCAAAAAGAAATCAAACAATTGTTGCAATATTTAGGTCTCCTCCTCTGAAGTGTGAGAGGTTTTACTCCAGGAAGCTGACACTGGGACAAGGACATTCCTTCTCATCAGTGGACAGGTGATGGATGAGGAGTTATAGCTATTGATCGGGCACATGTTGATTGTGCACTTTGCTGGTAGTGCCTGCAGATCTCCTGTAAGGAAAAGCAAATATACAGAGGTAGAGCCATAAACTGTACCTCCGTCACAGTACCTCACAATTAAACTGCAGTGCTTGGAAATAACAGTGCATTAAAAAGAACAGAATGTGAAATAATCCTGTTCTTAAAAATACCCTGTAGACAAGGTAACCTGGCAAACTAGGTACAGTGAAAAAGCTGACTAGCACACTGTTCATGTAGATCAATTTGTTACAACAGTCTATTGAGGTAGGATGAGGTGAAACATTATAGAGTGGAGAATAAAGTTACAGTTACAGAGGAAGTGTACGGCAGGCAGAAAATAATGTCATAATGAGCTAAACAGAGGTCAGGAGTCCATCTTGTCATACTAAAGATCTGTTCAGTAGTTTTACAATAATAGAATAGAAGCTGACCTTGAGCATGATGATGCATTCTTTCAGGCTTTTGGATCTTCTACACAATAGGAGGGGGAAGAAGGGAGAGTAACTGGGTGGGTGGGGTCTTTGAATATGTTGGCTGCTTTATTGGAGCAACAGGAAGAGCAGGCAGAGTCCATGGGGTGCGGGGGGGGGGGGGTGTGGCATTCTGGAACGTGCTGGGCTGTATCCATATCTCTTTACAGTGGCATTTGTTTCCTGTACTATCTAATTGAATTCTTCTAGCTTCCAAATATTCTCCATTCCTGAAAATATGTCTACCTGGTGCTTGAGTTAGTTGTTACAGAGAATGATTAATTTGAAGAGCCAAATAATTCATGACTATTAGGAGGGCTAGATAAATCTGGATTTTTAATCCATAGTTGCGTACCTAGCAACCAACAGCACAGTTACCTGAATATGAGTTTCAATTGCCTAAATTTAAATTGAAAATCACGCTCAGCAAATCTTCAGGCTGTGTGGTCTGGGAAATTGAAATATGGTTTATGCCACAATGGTGAATTGGTTCCAGCTATTATGGCTGTGGGTACTTGAGTAGAGAGAGCAGAGAATGTCCGATGAAATCCTCTTACATCTGATTCAAGGATCACATTTCCTGTCACCACGTCTATCACCTATATCAGCATAATTTTACTGAACTTGATTTGACTGTATGCATATTGTAAGGTAACTAAATTAACATTTTAGCAGTTTCTGTCCTCAATTTTGACCAAAAATTTATTTCACAGTCATAAATTAAATAATTCAACCACCTCTCTTTGGCTTTGTGAGATTGTTGACCAGTGACACATACACTGTACAACTTTACAACAAACTGATAATAGCCTCCAAAATGGTTTGATTTGCATTTTAATAACTATTAGTTTTCTCATTGAATTGAATTACTGAAGAAAATCAATTAATAAATGTTTTTATCCACAAAGAAATTATTGTACCAATTAATTTATCTAAGAAAAGAAAAATTAAACTCAGGTTTCACATACTAACTCCATAATATGAATAATAAATGTTAAATTAGATGAGAAATCAGATTAATGGTTATATATTGTTTATTACCTGACTCCCACTGTGTGGAAAATTGAAAGGTATTTAAAGTATCAATTTCTGTGCAACATTTTCTGTATTTCATTAATACTTAGCTTTATTTAAATGAATTGCAGTCAATTTGATTGTATTCTCTAACAGCAAAAAGTTTGTCGCAATATCTTCAAAAATAAATCAACAAATATTTCTCAGCAACATAAAAAATATTATAAAGGTGAATTGTGTTTTACAACCAAGTCATCTTGCTCTTAATTGAAACCTGTTCCCATAATATTTATTGGGAATAGGCTGGATCTTATTGAAACAAATCCAACACTTCTAGTGTGAGGGATCGTAATTTATTTTCTATGTTTTCAATTCTAAATTTGAAGGATTCAGTCATGAATCATTTCCATCTTTGAGTTCTCACTATTTTAACTGTGCCTCTCTATCTCAGTGTACAAGTCTATTAGACAGTGCTGATACCACCAGTGTGAAAATCTCCATTGTAAAACAACTGACTCCAAGTGGGAAAACAATTAACAAAAATTTAGGTGATAAAAGAGATCAATGGTAGTTTATCATATGTTGGATAAGCTGGAAAAGAGTTGTCAGGTATAATGTTGATGTCTTCTCTGTTGATTCTAGTACGTGGTTTCAAATTGCACTTCCAGTATTTCAGGAGTCCCAGAATCTTGTACAGTAAAGTGCAGTAGAATAACTGATACATAGATTCATACATTCCCAGCTCATTGAAAGAAAATTTAGTTAAATCCAGCCCTTGTTTTAAGACATTTGAACGTGGATGTTTAAACAAGGTTTAGAAGGACATGGGCCACGTGGAACTAGCTTGAATGGGCATGTTGGACTAGTTGAGTGAAAAGTCCTGTTATTGTGCTACATGACTCTGTGGCCCTTACCATTTCCCTTCACCCTGCAATCATTCCTCTTCTAAGTTAGCATCCAATTCTCTTGTAAAGTTTGCTACCAGACGTACTTCCAGTCACTTCAGATTATACGTTCAAAATTATGACAAATTGATGGGAAAGTAATATTTCTTTTGTCACCCATGGTTCTTTGTGCAATGTGACCAGCAATACAGAATAATGTGGCTACATTATTTATTACTTGACACTGTACTATATGGAAATGTGTGAAAGAACGAAGGCCATCAATGGATAGTGACAAGCAAGGCCATGTTTGGAGATGTTGCCAGATTACACTTCAATAGAGGACAACATTAGTTTTACACAAAGGCAGGGAGATAATAACCAAAGAAATAAGGGGCTGTCAGCAGACTTTGCTATAGCTTGTCCCAGGTTCCATGTCTGTTTCAGCTGTTGTAGAAACCATACGGAGCTGATTCAGCAGCTATGATTAATAATCAAAGTATGGTTCAAACAGCTTGCATGCAGCTGACAATGAAAGCAAACACATTCCAATAGAAGATTACATTGTCCTTTGGCATCTCTGGAACAATGGGAAGTCGACACAGAAAGCATTTCTTTCTATATCTTGTAAAGGACTCCGAGCCTTAAGCAACCAACACAGTCTCCATGGTTTTGATTTCATGAAAGGTGAAAGTAAGATCATTTTACTGTCGTTAGTTGTGTTCATGAGCATTTCTCAGCACATCCTTAGGGATCATTAAATGCAATCACTGACTTTGTTGAGGATCCTTAAAGAGAAGTGCTATAATTAGTTTCAACACATGATGCACAAATACCACTTACACACTGAAGTTTCACAGTAATAGTCATAGCAGCAAGTCTTTTGGTCTATAACCATTCAGTATCTAGAAGCACAGATCATTTTGTATAACATTATTTCCTGTATGTAAGCTGCTTTTTATATCATTTCCTGCACAGATGAATTCAACTTGAAGCACACAGTGGAAAGGCACCCATCTCCATCCTCTCTTTATTTGCCCTTGAAATGGCAATAATCTGTCAGTCTAGAGTTCTGTTGATATTAGTAAACATTTAGTTGAAGTATTTTGAAGGAAGTATTATGTTTGTCTCTTAGCGTTATTAAGTATCATTGAGCCATGAGTTTACCTTTGTTTACATGGCATAGTAATGAGTGTTGTGTGTGTCGTATTACCTTGGTTAACACCTAATGTGAGGATAATCAACAGTATTAGTATATTCAGACATGCGACAAATCTGTATTGAATTTGAAACATATTTTATTTAACTTTCTGCTGTTTCACAAGTAAGATCTCATTAAAAGTCCTGAAGGAAGTTTACGTCTTGGGTGATTTTTGAGGAGGTGTTTAACTCAATGCATAAATTTGTACGAGGAGTGATTGATATGTTCGTGGCCTAAGGTAGAAGGAGTCAATTTTAGAAAAGCTAGCACATTTATTTTTCAACATAGTCCCCTCCTACATTTACACACTTAGTGCAGTGGTCGTGGAGCATACGGATCCCTTCTTTGCAGAAGTCGGCGTCTTGGACCTCCAGAAGTGGTCCACAGCGAGGGTGATTGATAAGTTTGTGGCCTAAAGTAGAAGATGAGTTATACAGCTGTCGTTACATGCACATTTAGTTTAACTCTTTGAGTGATTATGCAGAAAGTTTGAAGTTGATAACTCATCTCCTTCTACCTTAGGCAACAAACTTATCAATCATCCCTGCTGTGGACCACCTCTGGTGGTCAAAGATGCCGACTTCTACAAAGAAGGATTCATATGCTCCACGACCGCTGGACTAAGTGTGTAAATGTAGGAGGGGACTATGTTGAAAAATAAATGTGCTAGGTTTTCTAAAATTGACTGCTTCTATCTTAGGCCACGAACATATCAATCACCCCTCGTATGTTTGCACTGCGAGGGCAGTAGAGTGAATAGATAACTTGTCTTTAAAGGCATTGCCCTCCATAACTGACAATATCAGCTTCTGACCTGAACATATTGATTGCTAAGACCTGGAAATCAGGGCAGAATGAGGCACATCGATCAAGTCATCGAGGTGGTTGAATGAGTCCATGACTAGTATAGCTATAGTGTGAGCTCATGCTAGAGGTGAAGCAGAAAAAAATTAGAGTGGTTTATGCTCAATCTGAAGTTGAGATGCAAATGGAGAAAGTTTAAATAGAGGCTACATCAAGTATGTTCAAGGAAGAGCATCAAACTGAGGCTGCCTTAGCAGAAGCAAAGGTGGATGAAGCAGAAGCTGACATAAACAGTGCTCCAGCTCTACAAGGTGAAGCTGTCCACACCACACAGCCAAGATGCCTTTTACATAGTCCAGGCATTGACAGTCAACGTCAACAGCAGCAAAGACCCTTCTGCAGTTTAATCACAGCAAAGACATCATTCTAAAGTTGCTACTGATGCCAATCCTATCTGCACAGATATGGACAGACTGAGCTTCTATCCATCCCAGGACACACATTTGGCAACACATTCTTCACAATGCCCTCATTCAGGAGCCGCAGGTGCATTATGTTTGGCTTGGTATATAACTCGTAGGGACCTAGTCACAGCAGGGCTAAAGTGCTCAACCAGATAAGTCAAGCTTTCTTAATGCCGTGGAATGAATAAACCTCAGACCTAGTGAAGAGCTAGACTTTCCCTGCAAGTAGCTTGAAGTGGAGTCACTGCAACATGCAACAGGGGTTAGGGCAGTTCACATTAATAATGCAGATAAGTGATTACTTGGTAAATAGGAAAATTAAGCTATCATCAATGGACATACGGTATATGAGACAATAGATGATGATAGAGAAAAAATAGGGGAGGGGCTCTCTAAGAACTGACATAGATTTGATGGGTTACATGTAATTTAAAGTGTTACAATATTTAAAAGATATTTAGGCAGATTTAGAGAGATAGAGCAAACTCATGCAAATTGGACAAGCTTGGATAGATATCCTGGTCAGCATGGGGAAGGATGGACTGAAAGTCCTGTTTCTTTGCTGTATGACACTATGACTCCAATGACCTCCATCGATGTGTTAGGAAATATAAAATATATATCAATCACATCTATTCTTCTATTATTTTTCTATTTGCAATGAATTCATGTCTTTGATTTGGAATTGACTTCAGGACAAAGTGCATCCTTGGGTGCATACAACAGGAGTACAGAGTTCGTACAGCATGGCACTCAACTACGCATGGAACTTACAGAGCCTGCAGCGGTAAAAGCAAATGTCACCCGCTGTAGGGTTTAGCACCACCACCACAGTGCTTGCAGCTTGAATACTTTACCCAGGAACTTTATGGGTCTCGACAGAATCAGAGTCATGTTTAATATCGCTGGCATATGTTGTGAAATTTGTTCGTTTTGCAGCAGTAGTACATCGTAAACCATAATAATAAAAACTATAAATTACAATAAATATATATTAAGATACATAAAATAAGTCGTGGAAAAAGAGAAAGAAATATACTGAGGTAGTGTTCTTGGCCTTAGAGTCCATTCAGATATCTTATGGCAGAGGAGAAGACGTTGTTCCTGAAACATTGACTATGTGTCTTCAGGCTCTTGTACCTCTTCCTTAAGGGTAGCAATGAGAAGAAGGCATGTCCTGAGTGATGGGGTCCTTAAGGAACAATGCTGACTTTTTAAGGCAATGCTTTTTGAAGATGTCCTGGACGCTGGAGAGGCAAGCGCTCATGATGGAGCTGATTGAGTTTACAGCTTTCTGCAGCTTTTTCTGATCCTGTGCAGTAGACTGCCATACCAGATGGTTATGTAACCAGTTAGAATGCTTTCCATGGTATGCCTTGGGTGACGCATCAAGTCTCTTCAAACTCCTAATGAAATATAGGCAGTGTTTTGCCTTCTTTGTAATAGCATCAGTATGTTGGGCTCAGGATAGATCCTCAGAGATGTTGACACCAAGGAATTTGAAATTGCTCACTCTTTCCTCATCTGATCCTTCGATGAGGAGTGATGTACGTTCTCTTGACTTACATTTCCTGTAGTTTCCTGTACATTTCCACAATCTATTCCTTGGTTTTACTGATGTTGTTGCAAAGAATGGGTCTCAATATTACAAAGTCAGCTGTTTAAATACAAAGTTGGATGGAGTGGCTGTTGTGTAATCCAACTTCAAGGAGAACACTGATTTCCTTGGGGGAGATGGGAGGATACACCCTTCCATTTAAATTCTCCCCCCTGTAAATACATCATGTAATGCATGAAGTTCTGTGAAAGCTAATAAGTGTCAATATTTGCGGCATTATGCACACAGTATCTTGCATTTTTTTGTGCATCAGAACAGTGATTCCTTATAATTCTCAATGAAACTGATACAAATTCCCCAAATACAGTACATAAATGTATCCTTCTGCCCAGTGATTTCTAGGCATTCATGTCCATCAGAGAGGTCAAGGTCTTCATTTGATGTCTTCTGAATTACATCAAGATTCCTCATTCCCCTTGAGACTCATTAGAACAATTAGATTATGCATTATAACCTCTGATGTACATAGAACTCAATCCAACAACAGTCTCTCAGCCACAGCTCATGCATTAGACGTGCCTTCTGCCCTACTTTAATAACCAGTGTACAGGACTAAATTGTAGTCCATTTCAGCTGATAAATTATTATAAAGCAATGATCTAATGAGTTACAGTAATTGACATTAAAATGCAGAGGAAATTCACACATTTCTGGAGATAATTCAACTCCCAGCTCTCAGCAGTTACATCTCTATTTAATTTCACTTATCTAATATTGGTCATAATGAATGTTTCAAATTGTTTTATGCTGATATGGCAAATCGCTTGAAGAATAATACTTATACCTTAGCCACATCTTTCAATGTAGCCATAACAGTTGTGGTGAATGGCCATTTATGTATCATCATGTAACACCAAGAGAAACCAAAAATACTCAAATAAGCATCATACATTAATAAGCTCTGTCTATTCCAGTAAAACTGTCTATATCATATTAAATTTATCTGCCTTTAAGCATCTAATATAATTTAAATTCTTCTATCGAAGAACTCAATACTAAATGTAAAACTATATTCAAGGCATGTTCAATTCAATCATTACAAAATTACAAAGCAGAAACATTTGTAACCCATTGAGCTAGCTCCACCATTCTACAAAATCATACAAGAGCTGACTTTGCCCTCAACTGCACTTGCTTTCTATTGCCATAGACTTTGACTATGAAGCAAAAACCTAACAACATGGGCCCTGAAGATAATCTTCAAGATTGAGAATTCCAAAGATTCACTGTCTATGGGAGAAGGAAATCTTCCTCATCTACATTATAAATGGGCCATGTTTATTTAAAATGATACTCTTTAGTTTTAGATTTCCTCATGAGTGGAAGCCACTTTTCAGAATCTACCTCATCAAGCTTCTACAAGATCATTTTTTGCAATGATTGCATTAATATTTATTATTTGGCTGTGGAAGCAATCTGTGCCAATTTTCATGTCCATAGAATAATGAGGGATATATTCTCACTTATCTACCAAACATGAGAAATGACCATCTGGATTACTGGAGTTTGAAAGGTTGAGGCAAGTCAAGTTTTGATAAAAGTGCATCCAAGAGTCATTGGCTTTTGACAGACATCCACAAGTACGGTTGAAACTTCAGGAGAATTTTACAGAGATCTGAAGCTATTTGAGAATTTTATCGCCATTTCCTCCTCACCAGCCAATAGCTCCATATAAACAGATTGTTATCTGACCCCCACCATGACAGTTAATGATAAGTTTAACCGTGTGTATGTGATTTATGTTACTGTAAAGCACATCTAAAGTAAACAGTTCTATGCTTCATGATTTGCATAGAATAAACTCACCTTGCTGGCTGGAAATGCAAAGGAGGCTTCCAAAGTTTGCATTACAAGAAGTAATTACAAAAAAAAACATAAGTGTTAAATTCCATTGATTTCTGAAAGAAAACAGTCCCAGCTTCTCCAATCTTAATTCTTCTCCCTCATCCCCAGAGCCATTCTTGTAAGCCTTTTCTGGACCATTTCTAACCTTCCATGTGCCAATCACAGCTGAGTGTGATGTTCTATTTGAGGCTGGACCATTGTTTTGTTAAAATTCTGCATGACTTAAATAAAATTTGCTCTGAAAGTTCCCTTTTCTTGCCCCAATCCATCCTTTTACAGTTTATATCCACATATTTAAAAAAACTTTTGGGTTCCTGTTTAAATTGGCAACTATTCTTTTCTTGTACACTGTTTTTGACTCTTGTAATTTTCATTTATTCTAAAGTATTCTGATTCTAAAGTATTTTGATTTTTTTAAACATTTGTCACAAGTAACTGTGTTTTTAAAAATTTTTTTTGTGTAATTTTGATCATCCAGGATGCTATGCGTCTCAACCACATATGAACTATTATTTCTTTAAAGGTAACCCATATTTTTACAACAATTTCACCTATCAAATTTTCATTCTGATTTACCTGGGCTATATACACTCTCATCTCATTGAAGTTAGCTTTACTTCACTGAATTATTTTTAGTTTTGTCAGCTTGTTCTCCTTTCTGCAGCTAATATAAATCTAATAATCAATTTGCTAAATGCTTCCTCACAAAAAACTAGTGTACTTGATCCACGTCATTTTCCAGAATGAGGTCTAGCAATCATTTTGTTCTTACTGGAAGAGAAAAGTATGGCTCAAGCAAGTTATCTAAGGCACAGTTCCAAAACCTTTCACCCCCTCTACCTTGAACATGATTAGTATTCCAATTAATCCTCAGTGGCTACTATACTAGGTACACCTGTACACCTGCTTGTTAATGCAAATATTTAATCAGCCAATCATGAGGCAGCAACTCAATGCATTCAAAAATGTGAGCATTGGCAACAGGTTCCATAAGACATAGAAGCAGAATTAGGCCATTCGGCCATCGAGTCTGCTCCACCATTTAATAATGGCTGATCCTTTCTTCCCCTCTAAAGCCCATTTCTCGGCCTTTTCCCATTAACCTTTCATGCTGTGGCCAGTCAAGAACGTAACAATCTCTGCCTTAAATACACCCAACAGCCTGGCCTCTACAGCTGCCTGTAGTAACAAGTTCCATAACTTCACCACCCTCTGGCTAAAGAAATTTCTCCACACCTCCGTTTTAGATGGATGCCCCTCTATCCTGAGGCTGTGACCTCTTGTCCTGGATTTCACCACCATGGGAAGCATCCTTTCCACATCTACACTGTCTAGGCCATTCAATATTCGAAAGGTTTCAATGAGATTCCCTTTCATCCTTCTAGATTCCAATGAATACAGACACAGATCCATCAAACGTTCCTCATATGATAACCCTTTCATTCCCGAATCATCTTTGTGAACTGCCTCTGGATCATCTCCAATTCCACTACATCTTTCCTTAGATAAGGCGCCGAAAACTGTATATAATACTTAAGGTGAGGCCTCAACAGTGCCTTATAAAGTCTCAGCATCATATTGCTGCTCTTGTATTGAAGACCACTTGAAATGAATGCTAACATTGTACTTGCCTTCCTCACCACCAACTCAACTTGCAAGTTAACCTTTAAGGTGTTCTGCACAAGAACTCCTAATTCCCTTTGCATCTCAGATTTTTGTATTTTCTCCCTGTTTAGAAGATAGTCTTCACATTTACTTCTACTACCAAAGTGCATGACCATGAATTTTCCAACATTCATTTGCCACTTTCTTGCCCATTCTCCTAATCTGTCTAAGTCCTTCTGCAGCTCACCTGTTTACTCAACACTACCTGCCTCTTCATTAATCTTCATATCATCTGCAAACTTGGCAACAAAGCTATCTATTCCATCACCTAAATCATTGATATACAGCATAAAAAGAAGTGGTCCCAAAACCAACCCCTCCCACTTGTCACTGGCAGCCAACTAGACAAGGATCCTTTTATTCCCACTTGATGCCTCCTACCAATCTGTCAATGCTCTAACATGTAATACTATGAGCTCTGAACTTGGTAAGCAGCCTCATGTGTGGCACCTTGTCAAAACCCTTCTGAAGGACTAAATATACAACATCCACTACATCCCCTTTATCTATCCTACTTGTAATCCCGTAAAAGAATTCTAATAAGTTCGTCAGGCAGGATTTTCCCTTAAGGGTGCCATGCTGACTTTGTCCTATCTTATTCTATGTCACCATGAACTCCATAACCTCATCCTTTGACTCCAACATCTTTCCAACCACTGGTCTATAATTTCCTTTCTGCTGCTTTCCTCCTTTCTTAAAGAGTGGAGTGGCATTTGCAATATTCAAGTCCTCTGGCACCATGCCAGATTCCAATGATTTTTGAAAAATCATTACTAATTCCTCCACAATCTCTAATGCTACCTCATTCAGAACCCTAGGGTGAAGTTCATCTGGTGACCTATGTATTCTTAGGTCTTTCAGCTTTTTTAGCACCTTCTTTCTTGTAACAATAATATACTCACGTCTCTTCCTTCACACACTACAGCATTTGACACACTGCTAGTGTCTTCAACAGTGAGGACTAATGCAAAATACTCATTTAGTTCATCTGTCATCTCTTTGTCCGGCATTATTATTTCTCCAGCCTCATTTTCTTGCGGTCCTATATCCACTCTCATCTCTCTTTTATTAAAAAGCTTTTACTATCCACTTTGATATTGTTTACTACAGTGCTTTCATATTTCATCTTTTCCCTTATAATGATTCTAATGATTCTTTTAGTTGCTCTCTGTAGGTTTTTAAAAGTTTCCCAATCCTCTATCTTCCTGCTAATTTTTCTTTGTGGTATGCTGTTCAGACCAAGCATCAGAATAGGGAGGAAATCTAAATAAACTTGACCATGGAATGATTATTGACCATAAGACCATAAGACAAAGGAGCAGAAGTTGGCCATTCGGCCCATCAAGTCTGCTCCACCATTTCATCGTGAGCTGATCCAATCTCCCCTTTAGTCCCATTCCTTGCCTTCTCACCATAACCTTTGATGCCCTGACTACTCAGATACCTATCAATCTCTGCCTTAAATACACCCAATGACCCAGCCTCCACTGCCATCTGTGGCAACAAATTCCACAGATTCACCACCCTCTGGCTAAAAATTTTTTTCGCATCTCCATTCTGAATGGGCGCCCTGCAATCCTCAAGTCATGTTCTCTCGGACTAGACTCCCCCACCATGGGAAACAACTTTGCCACATCCACTCTGTCCATGTCTTTCAACAGTCGAAATGTTTCTATGAGGTCCCCCCTCATTCTTCTAAACTCCAAGGAGTACAGTTCAAGAGCGGTCAAACCTTCCTCATATGTTAACCCTCTCATTCCCGGAATCATTCCAGTGAATCTTCTCTGAACCCTCTCCAACGTCAGCACATCCTTTCTTAAATAGGTAGCCCAAAACTGCACACAGTATTCCAAGTGAAGTCTTACCAGTGCCTTATAGAGCCTCAACATCACATCCCTGCTCCTATACTCTATTCCTCTAGAAATGAATGCCAACATTGCATTCGGCTTCTTCACCACCGATTCAACCTGGAGGTTAACCTTAAGGGTATCCTGCACGAGGACTCCCAAGTCCCGTTGCATCTCAGAACTTTGAATTGTCTCCCCATTTAAATAATAGTCTGCCCGTTTATTTCTTCCACCAAAGTGCATGACTGTACACTTTCCGACATTGTAATTCATTTGCCACTTCTTTGCCCAGTTCCCCAATCTATCCAAGTCTCTCTGCAGACTCTCTGTTTCCTCAGCACTACCGGCCCCTCCATCTATCTTTGTATCATCAGCAAACTTAGCCACAAAGCCATCTATTCCATAATCCAAATCGTTGATATACAACGTAAAAAGGAGCGGCCCCAACACGGACCCCTGTGGAATACCACTGGTAACCGGCAGCCAACCAGAATGGGATCCCTTTATTCCCACTCTCTATTTCCTGCCAATCAACCAACGCTCTATCCACATATGTAACTTTCCTGAAATTCCATCGGCTCTTATCTTGTTTAGCAGCCTCATGTGCGGCACCTTGTCAAACTCCTTCTGAAATGCAAATACACAACATCCACTACATCTCCCTTGTCTAGCCTACTTGTAATTTCCTCAAAATTGGTTGCAGGCAGAGTGGTTTGACTATCTCAGAAACTACTGATCTCCTAGGATTTTCATACACAACAACCTCCAGAGTTTTCAGAGAATGGTGGGATAAACAATAAAACATCCAGTGAGTAGTAGTTCTCTGGGCGAATATGCGTTGTTCATGAGAGAGGTCAGAGGAGAATGGCCAGACTGATTCAAACTGACAGGAAGGTGACATTAACTCAAATAATGCACAACTTGTCAAATGTTGAAGTGGATGGGCTACAGCAGCAAAAGATCACACCAGATTTCACTCCTGGATCTAATTAAGTAGCTACTGAGGGTACATTAAAATAATAGAAGGTCTCCATTATAACTACCCTATATCTTGTGCACTGTTTTGTAATTTCTGTACATCTTTTCTCTTCTATATCTTTCTCACTCTGACAACCTGCAGAATTCATTGAGTACTGTAATGTTCCCTGTACTGTCTCCAAGCCTTAATCAAACAAATTCTATTTTTGTCCCTCCCTCTAATCCCTCTCCTGGCATTTATCCCTGCCCCTATACCTCCTTTCCTCTCACCACCATTCAGGGACCCAAACAGTCCTTCTAGGAGAAGCAACAATTCAACTGTGAGTTTGTCAGCATCATCTATTTTATCCATTGGTTCTAGTGCAGCTTCCTGGACATAGTGAGACCTGACACATATTGGGGGATTGTTTTATCAAGTACCTTCACTGTATCCTCTGCAAAAGGTCTTTCGCCAATCACCTTTCTAGCTCTTAGCTTCACCCCACCCCCTCCGGTCTTCTCCTATCATTTTGGATTTCCCCCTCCCCCTCCTACTTTCAAATCTCTTACTATCTTTTCTTTCAGTTAGTCCTGAAGAAGGGTCTTGGCCCAAAACGTCAATAGTGCTTCTTCCTATAGATGCTGCCTGGCCTGCTGCGTTCCACCAGCATTTTGTGTGTGTTGCTTGAATTTCCAGCATCTGCAGATTTCCTCGTGTTTGAACACCTGGCGCTACCTATTTCAATTTGACTTCCTATTCCCAATCTGGCATGTCTGTCGTAGCCTCCTCTACTTCCATGATGAAGCCAAATTTGGGTTAAAGGGGCAGAAACTCACATTCCGTTTGGGTAGCCTCAAACCTGATGGCTTCAATAATAATTTCTCTAACTACGAGCAATTTCTACACCTTCCCTCCTTTTCTCTTTTATCATTCCTTATTCTGTTTACCCTTTCTTTCTTCCTTCTTCTCCTCACCTGCTTATCACCTCCCTCTGGTTCTCCTCTTCATCTCTTTTCTTCTACAGTCCATTGTGCTCTCCAAATAGACTTCTTACAAAGCCTTTCACCTTTTCCACCTCTCACCACCCAGTTTCTTATTTCATCCTCCCTACCACCACCCACCACATTCTCCCTCTCGGGCTCACCTATTATCTACTATCCGGTGCAATTGCTCTCCCCCATCTTATTATTATGCCCTATGGCCCCTTCCTTTCAAATCCTGTGGAAGGGTCTTGGCACAAAACATTGACTTTTTTTTTCCTCTCTATTCATGCTTATTGACTTGCTCAGCATTTTGTGTGTGTTGTTCTAGATTCCTACATCGCTGCAGAATATCTTGTGTTTATGAGATTCTGTCTTTGACCCTTTTGCATCATTCTTTCTCTCCAGCAGTGTATCATTGTCTTTCATCAACATCCTATCTTCTGAAAATAGCATCTAGTGCTTTTACGATCATTATTCATTTTATCTTCTCTTTTTATTCCTTCAATATCCTTTTTAAACAATCTGTATTCTAAAATATCGAATGCCCAGTGCTTCCTCTGCATTGAAGGATAATTTAAACATCTGATCATTGTTATAATGTTGACCCTTCAGTAGTCAGTATTTCTGTACTCTCAATTACATTTTAATTTATTTAGGATTCTCTTTGAATTTGGATGAGTGAAGTTTTGTATAAGGTGTGGATATACTGGTATGCACCAGCCAATCTTTCAATGTAGTTGTTAAAAGAAAATAAATATTGTGTCAAAGTTTCCACTCATTCAGAGATCAGTCAATGCAAACTGAACACATTCCAGTACACTACAGCTTCAATTGCAGATTCATAAACGTGGTTATCATAAAATATATGTGTTTTATTCATTTGCTATTCCATTTGTCAGACTTAGTGGAGAAAATAAGATGTTAGGAATTTCATCAGGCTCTGTGAAGAGATGCTGGAAACCACTGTGAAAAAAGTAATCGATAGCTGGTCAGTAACAACTCAGAACAACTGTGACAACTTTGCTGCTCTGTTAACTGTCCCATCGTAAATCATCACTCTGTTGTCTGTCCACAGGGCAGATAAAGCAAATGGTGATACCTTGGGAACTGACATTTGTGGAAAGGATGTGAAAAGCTCATTTTTAGCTCCAGATTCCAGCATCTGCAGTCTCTTGTGTCGCCATCGGGACTGTTTTGCTGTTGAAAATTATATTAGTGTAACTTCTTTCTTGTTTCACTGCTGAGGAATTACCACAGAAACTACCTCCCCCCAACTTACGATATACCAAAATAATTGTGTAATAATCCATTAGATATCCCAGTTGTTCAATGTTCTTCAAGCTGCTTTGTCAATAATCCAAAACCTTATTGCATTACCCGTTCTTGTAGCTGACCTAATGGGAAAAATGGATAGATTAACAAACTTTTGATGATAGTAGTCAAGCTTTGAACTTTCTGTTCAAGACCCAGTTTGGTAATTAGTAGAGTCTGAGTTGAAATATTTCATGTAGGGTGTTGAAACCTGAGTATAACAATAGTGACTCAATTTATGAAACAACAATGGACAAAATGTAGTTTTCCAATAGACCTGTGAAAGTGATCCAAATGATTTCCATGCCACAGAAAAGGTACGAGGATCATCACATTTAATTAACGGGTGACTGTGGGACTGTCCTCAGGAGAGTTTAGATGTTTAACAGAGATGGGATGTGAACTCGGATTTTATGATGAGGAAGTTTGTCTCTATTTTAATGGTTCGGCCATACTTAGGTTAAGGTTCCCAGCCTTGCAGAAAGGTGAATGCTACAAGGTGGCTAGGGGAGGGGCTGGATCTCTGTATTTGCAGCATTGCCAGGAACAGGAGTTTACAAAACATTCAGTAAACAGCAGTATTGCTTCCCTCCAAATCACAATGATTTATTTGCCTGCCCCGTTCCTTAACCACCTGTTTACCTCAAAACCATCAATTGTGGGTCATCACTACCCCCTGTGATCTGCACCCACTTTCCATGTCCACCTTTGCATCTACGGCCATGCTTAAACTTGCTGATGACACCCACTGTCATTGGCCAGATCAAAGGTGTTGATGAATCAGCAAATAGGAGGGACTTTGAAAACCTGGCTGAGTGGTGTCACAATAACCTCTCACTCAATGCCAGCAAGACCAAGGACTTCAGGGAGAGGAAATTGGAGGTCTATGAGCCAGTCTTCATTGAGGGATCAGAGGTGGAGAGAATCAGCAACTTTAACTTCCTTGGGGTTATCATTTCAGAGGATCTATCCTGGGCGCCGCACGTAAATGCAATTATGAAGAAAGCACAGCAGTGCCTCTGCTTCCTTAGATGTTTGTGAAGATTTGGCATGATATCTAAAACTTTGACAAACTTCTAGATGTTGGTGGAGACTGTATTGGTTAGTTGCTAATACCACTTTCTGGTATGGAAACACCAATGCCCTTGAATGGAAAATCCTACAAAAAGAGACGGATACAGCCCAGTCCATCATGGGTAAAGACCTGACCACCATTGATCACATCTATATGGAATGCTGTCACAAGAAAACCATATCCATTATCAAGGAACTGCACAACCCAGACATGCTCTGTTCTCACTGCTGTCATCAGAAATAAGGTACAGAAGCCTCAGGACCCACACCCCAGATTCAAGAACAGTTATTACCCTCAGGCTCTTGAACTAACTTCACTCAATTTTACTTGCCTCATCACTGAACTGTTTCCAAAACCTACTGTAATGACTTTTCATCTCATCCTTCAATATTTATTGCTTATTTATTATTATTATTATTATTATTATTATTATTATTATTATTATTATTATTATTATTATTATTATTATTTCTTTTTTTGTTTTTGTATAGGTTGTTGTCTTTTGCACATTGGTTGTTTGTTCATCCTGTTGGATGCAGTCTATCATTGATTCTATTATGTTTCTTGGATTTAATGAGTATGCTGTAAGAAAACTAATATCAGAATTGTATATGGTAACATACATTTAGTTTGATTATAAACTTACTTTGAACTTTGAATTGAAGACAGTTTCTCCTACCATTGGCCATTAACAGTGATTGCCTCAAGCCCGCAACTTTGCACTTGAGATATCCTCAAAACCATCAGAACATACTCTATTCCTGTCTCCTGTGGTATTTGGCACTCTCCCACTTACAGAATTCTGTGTCTCACTCCATACCCAACTGTCTTTCCCCCGTGGAAAATTATTAATATAAAGATGCTCACCAGTAGAAACTGGTGGATATCCCGTTTCTTCTGGGCTGGCACAGTACAAGCTCTCTATTTCCAATCAAAAATCATAAACAGTGAAGGTACATAGATGGAGAAAGAAATAATACAATTGTAGCACAAAAGACGGCCCTTCAGACCCCCATGTTAATGCTGATTGTCAAGTAAAGTTTGATACTAATCCCATTTAATACCGCTTGATTTAGTGTCTGTTATGCTTTCTAGATTAAAATGTTCATACTGATGCTTCTTAAATGTTGCTCAAGTCTCTGCTCCCATCACTACTTAAGCAGTGCGTTCCAGTTTGTAACCTTTAAAAATCTTTCCTCTGATTCCCCTCCACCCTCTTACTCTGCACGTTAAACCTACACCCTACGGGCTTATATACTGTACCTCCTCTATAGGGAACAGTTTCTGACTATTCACCTCTACTTTGCCTCATAATTTTGTATTTTCTCATGTTTTTCCTTCAGCCAAAGGATGAAAACCCAGTATGTGGTGTAAATGTAATGGAATTGAGATAGAAGTCCATGTCCCTCACAGTGATTTGCCAAGATGCATTATGGGTCACTTCAATGAATTTTAACACAACTCTTCAGGAATGTATAGGTTGAATTGATGCAAATCTCATGCACAAACTATTTATTTATTCATAAGCTCACTCTCAACTTTTTCTCCAATTAAAATTGCTCCTGGTAGGTAATATATTTTAAAAAAACTTTATCTCCATGGGAGTTAGTGCAGTGAATAAAATTCATTGGACATATTGTATTCCATAATGCAATGATCTATGACTTCTAAAATACAAAAACTCCAAGTAATCATCCCTAGATTTGTTCTGCAAGCTCATGATAAGGTAAAGGGATTTGAATGCATCTCTCTAGTGATGGAGTATGGACCAAAGATGTATAACCCTAGAATTATAGGCAGACCACTTAAGAATAAAATCCAAAAGCCTTTCATCTGAAAAGCAGCGACATGAATTTTAAATTCAATCCCCAAAAGGCTGCAACTGTTGGGTCAGTAGCAATTTTGCAGACTAAAATGGAAAGATTTTGAAAGATAAGGATATTAAAGGCTACAGAACAACAGCGGGTAAATGACGTTCAGCACACATCAAGTGTGATGTTATTTAATGATATAGCAGAGTGACGTGCATTAATAAGATACCTTTGTACTTACTTTTATACAAATAAAGAGCTTGGCGTAGCAACAAAACAATTGACTGATGAGTACACAGCTGAAGGTAGTTGTTTTGTGAGGAGAGTTAACTGATCTATGCCTTATGTTTCAGGGAGGCTGGAAGAAAATATTGCAATTAGCAAAGTTCTGCCAGTGCGCTTCAAAGTAAACATTTTCATTTTTCATCAGCCCCTTCCAGTCTATCAATCCAGCCAATGCTCCTTCCATTAAGACATCAAAGAGCTGATTGATATTGGGTGTGGGCAGCACATACTTTTGTCAGCTCTCCCACTGCCCAGCAGTAGCACAACAATGGCACCAGTAATTTTACCATGTTGCTAATTTTTCTGAAGTTCAGTGTGTAATTATCAGTGATGTTCTGGTCACAAAATTCCCAATACATAATCTGACAGCCTGCGCCAATAAAAATAAATTCTGATGATCACATACACTATCAAAAAATATCAATACCCTCTAGCGAAGCAATTCAACAACATTTTCATTATAAATTTTAGCCAGGGTTACAAATTTGGAAGGTAAGGTTTAACCCTAACTAAAGACTTTCTTATGATCTCTGGGGAGAAAATAGAAATATATTATAACAAGGCAGGTGCAGTGATGAAAATCATTACTGTGCAAACCACTGACAAAATGAAATGGTTGCCTCTAAGTACCAAGATTGTGCAAATTCCCTGCTGCACAGTGGAAATGGGAGCACCACAGTTAAGTCACCAAATGAGCAGCCAGAATTCTGAACTATTGAACCAGAGAAGTGAGTTCAAGTCATGGCAGCTTGGAGATTAAAATTCAAGTTAGCAAATAAATCTGACAATCATAAAAACATATTCTGGTAGTGGTAACCTTATTGGGTTATCATGAACACCTGTCTAGCTCACTGAAATCCACCTGAGATTGAATCCCAGAGAACAAGACATATCTTTGATAAACGTCCTTCAAATTTATATTTCCCTTTTGATGATTGTTTATCTTATTTTAAAGAAATATGAGCAAAAATTCATGACATCATGCTCTTTTCCAACAACATAAATTAATAATGTGAAAATTTTAAAAAAATACTACAGACACAGGAACTGTAAAACTGTACTGATGAAGATATCCAGCATGAAATATTAGCTCTGCTTCCCTTCTCAGAGCCTGACTTGCTAAGTATTTCCAGCACTTTTTGTTTTTCTTTTACATTGATTCTCTGATCATCAGAAATACTGTATGTTTTGGATGTGACTTTAACTGACCCTTAATCAATCAGTCATGGGAAACCCAAACATGAATGTCTCTGATCTGAGCCCTTATCGGTGCCTCTAATTAAAAAGAAAATAATACCTCACTTCTCAAATTTCCTTTCACAACTATTGGTTCTGTTGTCCAGCAACTTCATGAAGAAGTCATAGAAATTGTTCTTGGTGCACTATATGTCTGTTTTTTATAACATCTTATTGTATTATTCCTGAAAATTCATGACATTGGTCAAATCAATGCCACTGGTCAGGATCGACAATGGATGTTACATCCTAGCTGTCTATATACCCAAGTTCTGCCAGTGGATTTCAAAGTAAACATTTTCATTCTTCACTCAGCCCCTTCCAGTCTATCAATCCAGCCAATGCTCCTTCCACTATTACTATATACGTTCTTGAGGCTGTAGCGCTTTACATTTTTGCCGTTGTAGGGGCAGCACTAACACTTCCACAAATTGCAGCTTCTTTCTGCTTTATTGTGCGAATGCTCGAATCGTTCTTACCGACCTTACGGCCCACTTCAGAAAGCGACATGCCATTTTTCAAAAGATCCAATATTTCTACTTTCTTGGCGAGAGATAGCACTTAACTTTGCTCTTAGACTTTGAGGAATTGTTTTAACCACGTAATTGCTTTTTAGGAGCCATTTTTTCACAGGAACAAAGTAGCGAACGAATGAGATGTGAGGCGAACAATGCTCGAGCAACGAGTACTGGAAGAGCACTTCCGGGTTTACTAATTCGTGGTTGGTTGAATTCGCGCATGCAGAACTTGCGGATAAGGATGGCCGACTGTACTCAAGTCTGTGTAGTACAATATGGAGAGCAAGCTGTTGACCATGTGGCAAGTACCCCTCTCAGCAGAGACTGATACAGTTTGGCAGCATCAGCATCACAGGAGTTGCCAGTCAGCATTGGACTCAATGTAGGACTGCCTTAGGGACTCCAGCTCCAGATTTTTCCTTGGGGTTTACTCCTAAAGCTTTCCCCATGAGTGGGCATAGCTGCAAGGCAGCGAAGGTTTGAATTCAGAGTTTTCTTTTTCCTAGATGAGCTGTCAACCATTCCTGATGAGCCCTATCTGCCCAAAGTGACTGGTTTTAAGGCAATAGTAACCTGCATTGCCTTTTCTCCTGTCAGTAGAAACAGTTCCGCCAGGTTTAGTAGCTAAGTCACATGTGAAGGCCAAGAGCTGGACTTTTTTGTCAGAGACTATTTGAGGTGCACGATGTTGGGAGCATTGAATAGGTAGTGTGAGCTTATCCGTATTACCAATCACCAGCCATAAAAATTTTAAAGAACATTGGTCAAAAAAAGTGTTAGAAACAGTGTTATTGTGATTTTCACCCAGAATCATATCCTCAGACATGACCTTTGCAGTACCAAGCAGAACTGGACTGAAATTAATACTGCTGGGTAAACGTCTACAGTCGGGGAAAGGTGTCAAGCCTCAAAGTTACAATACGCATGTATTGTCAAGAGTACCTGCCGCCCTGGACATTCCCTTTACTTCTACCTTCCAGGAGAAGATACAGGGGTGTGAGAGCAGTGACTTCTAGACTTAAGAAAAGCTTCTTTCTTACTGCTATCAGACTGCTGAAACAATCACCTCTTTCACATTCCCTTCCCGATGGTGCTGCCTCTCTCGGTTATTTCATTATTATCACTTCAGGATTTTATTTTTGCACAACCTCACACCACTCTATGCACCATTCTGTTGTCTTGTGCTCATTGTACTAACTGTTCTGTTTATTCTTACCATATTATTCTGTTTACTCTCTGAGCTTCGTGAGAGCACGGAATTCCATTTCACACTGGTTTATCTAACGATATCTGAATCTGAACGACACGGCAGCCAGGCAGAAGCAACAACTCATTATGGCTACTGTGGAGGGGAGGGAGGCTTGTTTCACACAGACACATATCAATACCCCAGTGAGTGAGATGGAGACCAATAAAGATGGCCTACAATAGGAGATCTATCAGGATTGACTTACCATAGTCTGACAGGAGCCGATTCCAGTGGTGTCTATTATGTTTCTTAACTCCAAAACATAAAAATAATTGAAAGAAAAACATGGAGTTGGGAATAACTTGCATACTCTATCTTTGTTGTTACTTTTAGTGTGGTTCATACATAGTATGTGGTGGTGTATTGACGTATGCCATTCACATACCTTGTACCCAAAGAATGCTTAATCAATCAATATATTTACAATATTACACAAATATTGCTGAAATATTAAATACACAACACTCCCCCTTGCTTAACTATAACCTCCAATGCAAGATGGAATGCTTCTCAACTTATATACATAAATACAGTATATATACTATATAATGCAACATTATATACAATATAATACACCTACTATATAGACATCCATAGCATAGTAAACTTTAAATTGTCCAATTCAGGCCTAAAGATTTAATTGCTGTGGAGTATTTCTTACTCTTGTGGGAGAACATATTTCCTGACTTGGGGAGGTGGGGGGTAGTGGTGTCACTCTGCTTGGCAGGTGAGACTTGTGGCTGTAAAGCAATCTCAGGTTCTGGGGCCTTCTCTATCGTGCTTGTAGGAATTGACTCAGGGACTGCAGGAAGAAATACTGACCGCTCTGGACACCTTTCTTCTCTAACATTTGACTACTCTCCTCATGTACTCAATGTGTCATCTCCAGATGACATCAGACTCGAGCTCCACTGTGTAGGAGAATGGTCTATTTCAGTCCATAATTGTTTCAAATATCCAGTTTTAATCACTTCTGTAGTCCCTCACGAGGCCTGCTTGTCTAGGAGAGAAACATCAAACCTCCTTGTTGGTGGAGGTCTCAATTTGTCCCAGCTGTTTGTCGTGAATACTCCTTCTGAAATTGGGTTTGAGAAGATCCAGACATGAATGCAAGGGACCCAAGAACAGAATAGCTGGTGAGTTGTTGGTAAAGGAGTGTGCTGCCATACGATATGCAAGGAGGAAATTGACTCATTCAGTGTCAGCGTAGACTGTTCTGCTGCCATTGCTCACAGTGCATTCTTTAGACTCTGGAGAAACCTTTCAGCCAAGCCATTAGTAGCTAGGTGGTATGGTGCAAATGTAATATCAGAATTAGAATCAGAATCAGGTTTAATATCATTGGAATATGTTGGGAAATACGATAGCAGAGGGGAAGAAGCTGTTCCTGAATCACTGAATGTGTGTCTTCAGGCCTCTGTACCTTCTCCATGATGGTATCAATGAGAAGAGAGCATGTCCTGGATCCGAAGAGACAGAGAGCCTCACACACGTTGGGGAGAAGAATTCAAAAAAAGGAGTGTTTCGTGGGGATTGGCGCATTTGCAGCGGACCAATCGATTCACAATTTATTTGCAGGAGCAAATAAGAGTAAAGCAGGGTCAAAGCAGAACGACCATTGTGTGAGGGGACCAGTTTAGGAGTGAGAACTTGAGGCTTTGGTGAGGAAGGAGAGGTAATTAGCAAGTAAGGCTTTTGTAGTGGTTGAATAAAAAGTCACTAAATTACAGCTAATTAAATGAAACGATGATGCAGGATCAGGCGATGTGCTGCAGCTGCATGATGTGGGAGCTGATGGATCCCATTGTGGTTCCTGGTGACCACGTCTGCAGCAAGGGTTAGCTGCTGGAGGAACTCAGGCTCAAAGGTGATAACCTGAAATCTGAGCTTCAAACATTGTGGCACATCAGGGAGGGGGAGAGTTACCTGGATTCTCTGTTCCAGGAGGTAGGCACACACATTAGATTAGCTGCCTCACATTTAGTCCGTGGTCAGGGACAAGACAGTGTGACTGTGAGTGGGGTGGGTAGTGGGATCCAAGAGACAGTTCTGGAGGAGCCTCAGGCTTGAGCCTGTCCAACAGGTCTGAGATTTTTTGCTCCCTGTGTAGATGACATTGGGGGCTGTAGGAAGGATGAGCAACCTAACAGTGGCACCATAGATCAGGGAGCCATTCAAGAGGGGGGGGGAGAGAAATATAGTGGTAATTGGGGATCGTATAGTCAGGGGAATAGACGGAATTCTCTGTCACAAGGTTAGAGCATCCCGAAGGCTGTGTTGCCTGCTTGGTGACCAGGTTCGGGACATCTTATCTGACCTGCAGAGGAACTTACAGTGGGAGGAAAAAGATCTAGTTGTCGTGGTCCATGCAGTACCAATGACAGAGGTAGAATGAGGAGAAAGGTTCTGCTGAGAGAAGTTGAGCAGCTAGGAAGTAAATTAAAAATCAGATCCGAAAAGGTAGTAATCTTTTACCTAAGCCACGTGCAAATTGGGATAGGGTCAAGAAGATTAGAGAGCTAAATGCATGGCTTAAGAAGTGGGTTCGAATTCAAGGGAAAATGGCACCAGTATTGGGGAAGGAGGGAGCTGCACCGATGAGAAGGGCTCCCCCTGAACCGTGATGGGACCTGGATCCTGGTGAATCGCATCACTAGGGCTGTGAACAGAGCTTTAAACTAAATAGTAGGGGGGTGGATTCAACAGATCAGAGAAGTATGGACAAAGTAAAAAAAAAGTGTGGATAAAGATAAAGAAAAAAAACAGAAGTTATAAAAGGACAAAGTAAGAGTGGAGTGAAGAAAAGCCAAGTGCAAAAGAGTAAAAGATTACAAGATTTTAAAAGCACAATGAGGGTAAGGGCACATTTTCTGAATGTCTGTAATATTCCAAACAAGGCCAATGAACTTGTTGCTCAAATCAGTACAAAGAGGTATGATTTAGTGGCCATTACTGAGATGTGGTTGCAGGGTGGAGATTGGGAATTAAATATCCAAGGATATCAGGGAGATAGTGAGAGACAATATAAGATCTAAGGAGCAGAATATTGAATCCATCTAGGTAGAGATTAGGAGTAGTAAAGGGAAAAATTGTTGGAGGGAGTTGTATACTGGCCACTGAATAATAATATTACAGTGGCACAGGCAAAAAACAGAGAAATATCTGAGGCATGTAAGATTGAAAGAAATGGCAGAAGTTATAGTAGAAGCTTTGGTGATGACTTACCAAAATTCTCTGGACTCTGGACAGGTTCTGGAGGATCAGAAGACAGCAAATGTTATGCCACTCTTCAAAAAAGGATGTAAGAAAAAGGTAGGTAACTATAGATCAGTTAGTTTAATATCTGTAGTTGGGAAATGCTTGAAGCTATCATTAAACAAATAGCAAGGCATCTGGAAAGAAATGGATCCATCAGGCAGATTTAACATGGATTCAACAAACACCGGTTCTGTTTGACAAACTTACTGGAGTTTTTTGAGGATATAATGAGTGCAGTGGATAGAGGGGAACAGATGAATGTTTTTTACTTGGATTTCCAGAATGCGTTCAATAAAATGCCAAATAAAAGACTTTTCCATAAGATAAGGATACATAGATACATAGATACAATGATATTCAGAGCATTGAGTATAGGAGTTGGGATGTAATGTTAAAATTGTACAAGACATTGGTAAAGCCGAATTTGGAGTATTGTGTACAATTCTGGTCACCGAATTATAGGAAAGTTATCAACAAAATAGAGAGAGTACAGAGAAGATTTACTAGAATGTTACCTTGGTTTCAGCACCTAAGTTACAGGGAAAGGTTGAACAAGTTAGGTCTTTATTCTTTGGAGCGTAGAAGGTTGAGGGGGGACTTGATAGAGGTATTTAAAATAATGAGGGGGATAGATAGAGTTGACGTGGATAGGCTTTTTCCATTGAGAATAGGGGCGATTCAAACAAGAGGACATGAGTTGAGAGTTAGGGGGCAAAAGTTTAACGGTAACACGAGGGGGAATTTCTTTACTCAGAGATTGTAGCTGTGTGGAACAAGCTTCCAGTAGAAGTGGTAGAGGCAGGTTCGGTATTGTCAATTAAAGTAAAATTGAATAGGTATATGGACAGGAAAGGAATGGAGGGTTATGGACTGAGTGCGGGTCAGTGGGATTAGGTGAGAGTAAGCATTCGGCACGGACTAGAGGGGTGGAGATTGCCTGTTTCCATGCTGTAAATTTTATATGGTTATAGAGTTGGGGGTGATGTATTGGCAAAGATATAGGATTGGTTAAGCAATAGAAAGCAGAAAATTGGGATACAAGGTTGTTACTCTGGTTGGTAATCAGCGGTGAGCGGTGTACCGCAGGTGTCGTTGCTGGGCCTGCAACTGTTCACAATATACACGATCTGGAAGAGGGGACTGAGTGGAGTGTATCTAAGTTTGTTGATGATACTAAATTGAGTGGAAAAGCAAATTGTGCAGAAGATATGAAGAGTCTGCAGAGAGATATAGATAGGTTAAGTGAGTGGGCAAGGGTCTGGCAGATGGAGTACAATATTGTTAAATGTGAGGTCATCCACTTTGGAAGGAAAAATAAAAGAGCAGATTATTAATTAAGTGGTAAAAAATTGCAGCATCTGTGTAGAGGGACTTGGGAATGCTTGTGCATGAATCCCAAAAGATTGGTTTGCAAGTGCAGCAGGCTATCAAGAAGGCAAATGGAATGTTGGCCTTCATTGCTAGAGGGATTGAATTTAAGAGCAGGGTGGTTATGCTGCAACTGTACAGGGTACTGGTGAGTACTGCATGCAGTACTGGTCTCCTTACTTGAAGAAGGATATACTGGCTTTGGAGGTGGTGCAGAGAAGGTTTACTAGGTTGATTTCAGAGATGAGGGGGTTAGACTATGAGTGAGAAATTGAGTTGCCAGGGACAGTACTCACTGGAATCTCAGAAGAATGAGAGGAGATCTTATAGAAACTTATGAAATTATGAAAGGGATAGATAAGATAGAGGCAGTAAAGTTGTTTCGATTGGTAGGTGAGACTAGAACTCAGGTTCATAGCCTTAAGATTTGGGGGAGAAAATTTAGGACTGAGATGATGAGGAACTGCTTTTCCCTGAGAGTGGTGGATCTGTGGAATTCTCTGCCCAATGAAACAGTGGAGGATACCTCAGTAAATATATTTAAGATGAGGTTGGATAGATTTTTGCATAGTAGGGGAATTAAGGGTTTTGGAGGAATGGCAGGTAGGTGGAGATGAGTCCTTGGCCAGATCAGCCATGATCTAGTTGAATGGCAGAGCAGGCTTGATGAGCCAGATAATCTACTTCTGCTCCTATTTCTTATGTTTTTATCAACACTATATTATTTTTGTTTTTTTCTCATACTACTTATTATATATATTATTATTGGGTCCTTAAGGTTGTTATAACTGGGGCTGGTAATGAGGAGAAACTCCAACTACCAATTAAATGCACCTCAAATAGCCTCTGACAACCAAGTCCAGCTCCTGGTCTTCACCTGTAGTTTAGCTACTAAGCCCAGTGGAACTGTTTCTACTGACAGGAGAAGATGCAAAGGTGGGTTACTGGCACCTTAAAACCAGTTGCTTCGGTCAGATGGGACTCATCAACTGTGCTTGGTAGCTCATCTAGGAGAAGGAAAATTCTGATCTCAAACCTCTACTGCCTTGCAGCTATATCCACTCGTGGGGATGGCTTCAGGAGTAAACTCTAAGGGTAAAATCCAGAGCTGGAGTTCCTGAGGCAGTCCTACAATGAGTTTAATGTTGACTGGCAACTTCTGTGATGCTGCTGGTAGCAAACTGTAGTGGTTGCTGCCATTTTTTTGGGTTCATCAGATGCATGGAGAGGGGGAGCTTGATACATGGGCAAGAGCTTGCTCTCCATATCATACTGTCCAGGCTCGCATAACTAGACAGCTAGGACGCAATATCCAGGTCAAATCTGACAGATGGAGGCCTCATCATCATCATATTATATTGTAATGTGTACGTAACCCTCGGTTAGTGGATTAATCTAGGGGTTGATAGACATCAGCCCAGCCAAACTTAAGAAATCTCATTTGGGCAGATGCTGTACGATATGTCCCCTGTTACAAATCAGTACCACAAAATAACAAACAGTACACAATATGTGATTAAATGATTGAGCTTTATAATTCTTAATTTAACTATATGGTTAGTAAAGAAACAAAAAAAGGAAAAAGGCCCATTCTCATGAAACAGTCTAACAGTCTAATGCGCAAATGTTGGAGCTCACAGTTTCGTCTATTTGTTCCCGTCATCCTCCTCCAAGCATAGCCGACCCTCAAACCCTCGGACCCTCACTCCTCAGTCCACTCTGTCCGGCGGTCTAACAACTCTCTCCATTCGCATCCCCTCTCTTCATCTCTCCCTGACAAAGGACCATGAAAATCCCTCTTCCAGACCCACAAGAAAGAACAACACCCCTCTCATTGGTGAACATACATTCCAAAGTCCCCATTATCTCTAGTCATAACCCAAACATTGCTGCTACAGAGAAACCATTACATTAGCTGTAGCAATTAAACATTACAGAGAGGCCAATACATTAGTAGTGAAACCTTACAGCATATTACAGAACCTCCTGTCAAATTTAGTCATGTCGACTTCCGGTAAGATGGCGATCGCTTAGCTGCTCCGAACTTTTGTTCCGTTACTGTCGCTACCTTTGCACTAAATGTCTCCATTTTATAAAGCTTAGTTAGGAATTATTTCGGTATCTCTCACTTGCCTGTGAATATATCTAACCTACAATGTCTAGCAAGAGTTCTAAATCCGGGAGAAAAGAAACTACGACCTCGTCGGACGTGACGATGGAGGCGCTTGAAAATCTCCGAGACGAAATCTTAAAGGAAATTAAAACCGCTTTCAAACAGTTAGAAGAGAAACTGGATCGGATCAACGATAAAGTGGACAAACATGCTGAACACTTATCTCGCATCGATTCGACTTCTGAAGCTTTAGAAAGTCGTGTTCGATACTTGGAGACTCTCTGTTCCAGCTTCGAGGAAAAATCTAATAAACTTCTTTCCAAAATGGTGGATCTCGAAAATCGCAGCAGACGCTGCAACATCAGAATTCTGGGATTACCAGAGGCAACTGAGAAGGGGTCAACCGTGAAGTTTTTCGCCAAGTTTCTCTGTGAGATATTCGGGAAGGATCTGCTTCCAAACCCGCCCGAGCTGGAACGGGCACACAGAGTTAACGTCCCCGCCGGAATTCTGGGATCCCGTCCACGACCAGTAATCTTGTGTTTCCATCAATACCAGGTTAAACACAGTCTGATTGTGGAGGCACGTCGCAGAGGCTCTTTTTCTTTCCAGGATACAACCATTCGCTTTGTGGAAGATTTTGCACCCCAGACCTTAAAGATGCGCGCTGAGTATAAAGGCGTAATGAAAGTGCTTTTTGATCGTGGTTTCAAACCTTCCTTTCGTAATCTTGCTGACCTAAGAATCAAGTTCATTACCGGGGAATTCAAGTGGTTCAAATCAGCGAGGGAAGCTGAAGCGTTTGTGGCAAGTCTTCCGGCTATCCAGTCATCTTCGGAATCTGATCGGACCTCCTAAAATGGTGGATAAGTACTCGTAGTAAAATTACTTTCTCTGGACTCGGAATTCACTTGAATCACTCAGACATTATTCACTGAAACTCTAAAGGCTGTTGACAATCTCTCCCGGGATTTGGTGTGTGTGTAATCTATTTTTACCTCTGTATAACTTTACCTACAGAGTTCTACAACTAAATCTAACTTGTTTTGGAGGTTTGAAGTCTTTAGTGAAGGCCTCCCTGTTTGTCGGTTCACAGTTCAACTGCTGATCTATTTTTCCTCTGTTTTAAATACTTATTTATTTTATCTTTTTCTTTTCTTCATCCCCTTTTTTTCCATTCTCTGAATGTTTTTTTCTCCCTTCTCGGTAAACGGTTGATAAATACTCGTCTTGAATTTATAATTTTCCCCTTCCTCTTTTTTTTCTTTTTCCTTCTTACCTTTTTTTTCCCTTTCTCTTACTTTATTCTTCTACAATATTTCGCGGGTAGGTTAGTTTTGGTTTTCTTCCGATTCACTCTGTATTAAGTTGTATATCCCGGCAGAAGGTGTTCTAATCTGTAATTATGTTTTCTAGTGCATAAACTAGTTACTGTTTGTTATAGCATTTATACGGAACTGCTGTCAATGACACAGATCTGGAAGTTGTATTTGGGTTAATTTCTCTGGTAGAGCTAGCTACTTGTTTTGGTAGCCGTCTAGTTTTGGGTTGTGTGAGTGGGGTGAGTTTTCCAGTTCCAACATTTCTTTATTGTTTAAGACATGTTTATATTTTGACCTTACGAATCTATGTTTACATCTCTGCTCCCAGACTGCTATTGTACCGCTTGATTTTTTATATGCCTGCTGCCTTTTATGCATTAGTAATTGATAATGGCTAGTGCACTTAAATTTGTGAGCTGGAATGTAAAGGGACTGAACCACCCTGTTAAAAGGAGGAAGGTATTCTCACATATTAAACAACTCAAAGCTGACATTGCTTTCCTCCAAGAAACTCATATCCGTTGTTTCGATAACTCCCGGCTTCTGTCCAAATGGGCGGGTCAGCATTTTCATTCATCCTTTGCCGCTAAAGCTAGGGGAGTCTCCATTCTTATTAACTCAAATATTCCTTTTGAACTCCATAATAAAATATCGGACACAAATGGCCGTTTTATTATTGTTTCTGGTAAACTATATAACACTAAAGTTGCACTAGCAAACCTGTATGCCCCCAACTTTGATGATGTTAACTTTTTTGAATGGTTTTTTTCCTCACTACCAGACTTAAACTCATACTCTCTTATATTGGGTGGTGACTTTAACTGTTAGTTGGATCCTAAACTGGACCGATCGTCCTCTGTTCCCAGATCACCTATCAAATCTGCCTTAGCTATTCAGTCGTTTCTCTCTAATTTTGGTATCTCTGATATATGGCGTTTCCTCCATCCTACGGAGAGAGATTATTCCTTTTTCTCACATGTTCACCATACCTTCACTAGAATTGACTATTTCCTACTCAATAACCAACTTATCCCATTTGCCCACACTTGTGATTATCAGAGTATACTGATTTCTGACCATGCCCCAATTACCCTCTCTCTGAACTTTCCCGGTCTCCCTCAGAGGAACAAACACTGGCGGTTCGATTCAACTTTATTATCGGATGATGATTTCGTAAAATTTATTAAAGACCAGATAACCTTCTATTTTAACACTAATACATCACCTGAAGTGCCATCCCAGATTGTCTGGGATGCCATGAAAGCATATTTGAGGGGTCAAATAATCTCTTACACAGCAAATCTCAATAGAAGATCCCGTGCAGATTGAGCAGACCTGATTAACCAGATTAAAGATGTGGATCAATTATATGCCCAAACTAAGAACCCTGAATTATACAAGAAGCGCGTTGAACTCCAAACTAAATTTAACCTTCTGTCCACTCAACCTGTCGAATGCCAACTTCTCAAAAGCAAGAGCCGCTTTTATATTCATGGGGATAAGTCTGGTAAATTCCTAGCCAATCAGCTGAGGCGTTCTAAAGCCAAACAACATATTACAAAGATCCAGAAGGAGAACGGAGACTTTACATTGGATCATTTAGAAATTAATGACGCATTCAAAAATTTTTATTCTCGGCTTTATTCCTCTGAATCCCTGATTGACAATATCTCTGTGGATCAATTTTTACAGAATCTGAATATCCCCTCACTTTCATCTGATTTCAAAGCCAAACTTAATGCACCTATATCACTAGAAGAAATATCTTTTGCAATTTCTGCACTGTCCTCAGGGAAATCTCCTGGACCTGATGGGTTCCCTGTGGAATTTTATAAATCATTCTCCTCACTTCTTTCTCCTCAGTTACTTTCAGTACTATCTGATTCGTTTAACTATGGCAAATTGCCACCCTCTTTCAATGAGGCATCTATTATTCTTCTTTTAAAAAAGGGCAAAGACCCAACAGAGTGTTCCTCGTATAGGCCGATCTCTCTGCTCAATGTTGATGTAAAGATCTTAGCTAAAGTGTTGGCTCATAGATTAGAAACCGTTATTCCCTCCATTATCTCTGATGACCAAACAGGCTTTATTAAAAACCGTCTCCCTTTTTTTAACATTCGGCGTCTATTTAATATTTTATACTCAGTTCCAACTGGGACTCCAGAATGTGTTATCTCCCTTGATGCGGAGAAAGCATTTGATCGTATAGAGTGGAACTACCTTTTTGCAGTCTTAGAAAAATTTGACCTCGGCCAAAGTTTCATCTCTTGGATCCAATTGCTGTACCTGTGTCTTACTGCTTCTGTTCTAACTAACTTTCAGAAATCCCAAGTATTCAATCTCAAACGTGGCACCCGTCAGGGATGCCCCTTAAGTCCCTTTCTCTTTGATTTGGCTATAGAACCTCTGGCGATAGCATTTCGAAAATGTCCTGAACTGACCGGGATTTGGAGAGGGGGTGTTGAACATAAAGTCTCTCTCTATGCTGATGACTTACTACTCTTTCTCTCATATCCGTCTACATCCTTACCTCTAATGTTTTCACTTCTTGACCAGTTTAGCCAGATCTCTGGCTATAAACTCAACTTACATAAGAGTGAACTTTTCCCAATTAATAAAGAAGCACAAGAACTAATATTTCGAGATCTCCCTTTTAAAGTAGTCCATAATCAATTTACTTATCTTGGAATTACAGTCACAAGGAAGTTTAAAGATCTCTTTCGTGAAAACTTTGTCAACCTTTCATATGCCACAAAACAGAGTCTGGTACAATGGTCACCTCTATCTATGTCCTTGGTAGGTCGTATCAATGTTGTCAAAATGTATGTTCTCCCCAAATTCTTAAACTTATTTCAATCTATCCCAATTTTTATTCCTAAATCTTTTTTTGATTCCTTAGACTCTATTATTTTGTCATGTCTGTGACAGAATAAGCGCTCTAGAATTAATAAAATCCACCTCCAAAAATCTAAAAAAGAGTGTGGCATGGCTTTACCTAACTTTCGCTTATATTACTGGGCAGCTAATATACGTTGTGCTGCCTTCTGGTCTTTCTTCCACGGTCAACCTGAGTGCCCTAACTGGGTGGCAATGGAGTTGAGCTCCACTAAAGAATTATCTATATCTGCACTTCTTGGCTCTGCACTCCCTAGCAGTCTGCCCAGATCAATAGCTAATCCTCTGGTTAGACATACTTTGCGTATATGGGCTCAGTTCAGGAAATGCTATGGTTTCCAGGGGTTTTCCATTTCTAGCCCTGTCGCACATAATCACCTTTTTTTACCTACCACGTTTGATTCAGCATTCCATGTTTGGTACAGGAAGGGCATTAGACATTTTGAAGATCTCTTCATTGATAACCGCTTCGCTTCTTTTCAACAGCTCTCTGTTAAGTTCAACCTGCCTAACGCTCACTTTTTCAGATATCTCCAAATCCAACACTTTACTGCTCCTTTAATTCCTAACTTTCCTGAAATGCCTGCGAAAAATGCTATGGACCTATTTCTCTCCATTAATCCACTAGATAAAGGGTTAATTTCAATTATCCGAGATAAACTAGCAGCCTTACGATGGGCCCCTGTGGATAAAATTAAAATGGCCTGGGAGCAGGATTTAAATATCTCCTTATCCGAGGAGAGCTGGGACTCAGTTTTCAAATCGGTTAACTCAACCTCTCTTTGTGCTCGCCATTGTCTCTTACAGTTTAAGATTGTTCATAGAGCCCATATGTCTAAATCTAAACTATCTCGATTCTACCCTGGCATTAGTCCGCTCTGTGATAAATGCAAGAGGGGCGTGGCCTCTCTCATCCATATGTACTGGCTCTGTCCTAGCTTGGAGAAATTCTGGAAAGATGTCTTCACTACACTATCGGGTATTCTGAATCAGCACCTAGTACCAAACCCCTTAATTGCTCTGTTCGGTTTTTGGGGCGAGACAGATTTACGTCTGGGTCCGACCAAATGCCGAATACTATCCTTTGCCTCTCTCCTGGCGAGACGCTTGATCCTCCTTAGATGGAGAGATGTTGCCCCGCCCACTCATGCGCAATGGCTTAACGACATTATGGCCTGCTTGGACCTCGAAAAAATTCAATATTCAGTTCTCAATTCGGATTTAAAGTTCCATAAGATCTGGGGGCCTTTTATCGAGTACTTTCATAACCTTCCTCTTGACTAGGGTTTTTTTTTCTTTTCAGTCCCTTGCTTTCAGCTCCCTTTTTTTTTCTGGTAGTAGGCATTATTATCCTCTGTTGCTAAGTGTATTTACAGTCTGGGAGTTTGACTGTCTGGACTTATACTCTCTATATTGTGTGGTGGTTGGTCTGGAATTGTTTTTTTTTCTTGTGTTGTGGGGTTTGGGGAGGACACTAAGCTCACTTGTCTTTAATTTAGGTGCTTTTTTGTTAAATTCTCTTCCTGTGTAGCATATTGTTATTGTATGCTTAACCTTGCTCTGTATTAATGCTCCTCATTGGGATTTGGGGTTTTTAATTTTGTAAAATGTTTTGAAAAACTAATTTAAAAATTTTTTTAAAAAAATTAAAAAAAAAATTAGTCATGTCCACATGATGTTGAGATAATTCACCAACCTTTCCTGCAAAACACAAAACCCAATCTAAGTGTAAAAGGCAGTGACATAGCTCCCCATAATGGTAGGGGTCACACTCTGTTCCTCCTGCCTATCCACTGGTCTTCTAATTCTCTGACACTTCCATTCCCCCTCACCTAACTCTTCAGGTTCAGAGACTACTGGGATACTTCCAGTCTACGTGGTGAGGCTCCCCCGACCTATCACTCGTGCCCACCTGCAATTCAGAGCCTTCTGTCCCATCGCCAAGCCCCGCTTCATTAATCCCCTGCAGAATCCTGCTGCAGTCCAGGCTGCCCACAAATAGAAACCCTCCCCCACTTCACCTGACACTGTGGGAGAAGAGCCAGGAGTCTCTTCCTCAGTCAATGGGGAGTTAGGAAAAGGTGGCATATACCACACATCCAGGTCCTGATCCTCTGAATCAGTATCCCTCTCAGGGGTGGGGGCTGGCCTAACCTCTCCTGCTGTGGGCCCTGCAGTTGCTCTGCATTTCTGCAGAGTCCTCTTACTAGGTGTAGGCTCCAAGTTGGGCTCTGGACCTACCTGCACCTCTTGTTCCAGGGGCAACAGGTGGTTCCGATGGAGAATCTTGACAGGCCCAATCCCATCCTCTGGTTTCACCCGGAAAACTGGTAGGTTTGGCATCTGACTCTCCACCACTTAGGGTGTGGCCGCCCAGTGATCAGCCAACTTATGCTTTCCAGATAGCCCCAAATTCCTTATGAGGGCCCGGTCTCCCAGCAGAAATTGGGAGAATCTCACCTTTTGATCGTACTTCCTCTGTTTTCCTTGATTCTGCTTGGCAGCCACGACCCCAGCTAATTCATAAGCCCTTTTCAGCTCTCTTCTCTTATCAGACACATACTTTAGATAAGTCTTTGGGGTAAGTCACCCTCGTCAGTCCCAAAACAAAGGTCAATGTGCAACCTCACCTCGCGCCCAAACATCAGATAATATGGCAAATACCCTGTTCATTTTGTGTACATTTGTAACCGTGAACCAGATGCCCAATATGTTGACTCCACTTGCTCTTCCTGATGATCTCCAGGGTCCCGAACATATCTAGCAAGGTCCAATTAGACCTCTCTGGCTAGGGATCACCCTGCAGGTGGAAGTGCATGGCCTTGACTTCTTGACTCCAAACATGCCCAGTAACTCATAGATGAGTCTGCTCTCAAAATTCCTTCCCTGATCACTATACATCCACCTGGGAAGGCCATAATAGATGAAATACTTCTCCCAAAACAATTTTGCCACCATAGACACCCTCTGGTCCTTAGTAAGGAAAGCTGCGGATATCTGGTGTAGTGGTCCGTGATGACTAAAACATTCGCTGTATTGCTGTCATTGGGTTCTATTGACAGGAAATCCATACACACCAGGTCCTGAGGCCCTGCACTCTGCAAGAGGGATAAGGGAGCTGCCCGCATAGGCAGTGTCTTCAACCGTATGCATCTAATGGACGACTTGCAGTATTCTTCAACCTCTGATTTCATTTGGAGCCAGTAAAACAGATCTCTAAGCAATACATAGGTCTTTCCCACCCCCAAATGTCCAGAATCATTATGAAGTGACTTCCAAGCAATCCTCCGATACTTCTCGGGCAGAACCAGCTGGCATCGCCGAGGTCGGTCCGGGGGTGACGTGACCTGGTATAAGATCTGGTTCTTCAACTCCAACCAAGGCCATTCTTGCAGTAATGGAGGTGTGTTTCGTATTCTCTACCTGAGCCACATTTTCCTTTTCCTTTACAACCGCTGCAAAAATGGTACAAATGCCCGGTTCATCTCAATGAGCAGCTGCCAGTTCCTCGGACCTCAATTCTGGCAGCTTATTTATCTTCAGAATAGTCAGGTTACAGTAAACTTGGGGAATGGTGTCATCAGAAGCCCCCAATTGATCCACCACTCAATCCAGCCCCTCCTTTCCCTCTGCCTTCACGGTGATGACAAATGGACACATGGTCTTCACCCCTGGAGCAGGAATGCACTTCCACTCCTCATCCCTGACCGTCTCTCATGCGTCCGTCGGGACAAAGCATCAGCATCAATGTTCCTGCTTCCCGGTCGGTACTTCAGGCTGAAATCATAGGCAGACAACGCTGCTAACCACCGGTGGCCTGTGGCATCCAGTTTCACTCTTGTCAGGATATAAGTTAGGAGATTGTTGTCTGTCCTCACCTCAAACTTGACCCCGTAGAGGTAATCACTCAACTTATCCACCACCGCCCATTTCAACACCAAAAATTCCAACTTGTGCATGGCATAGTTTTTCTCAGAGGGCGACAGACTCTGACTGACAAATGCAACAGGTCTCAACCCAGTGCCCTAATTCTGATACAGGATGCCCCCTAAACCCTCTCTGCTGGCATCTGTGTGCAGTAGATACGGCAATCGGGGATCTGCAAAAGCCAGCACCAGCGCCAAAGTCAGCAGTTCCTTCAGCGACTGAAAAGCCTCCTCACATTTTGCATCCCACCTCGGTCCAAAGGGTTCTAACGGACTAAGATACTCTCCACCCTCCTCTCCTATTCTTCCCTCTCCCTTTCTTCCCCAAGGGAGGGTATCCCAAAAGAAGCTGATTCAACGAGTGACTCACTTTCACGTAGCTTTTCGTGAACCTCTGATAGCAACCTCAGAACCTGAGGAATGAGTGCAGAGTGCTCACTGTCTGAGGTCCTGGCCAAGTGGTCACCGCCTCTATTTTATCCAGATTGTAACTACTCCATCCCGTGAGAAAATGTGCCCAACATAGCTAAAGACATTTGGCAGAACTGGCACTTGTCCAGGGAAAGTTTTAATCCTTCAGCTTTCAGGCAGCCCAGCACCTTCAGCAACCTCGCTTCATGTTCCTCCAAGGTGGATCCAAACACTTTGAGGTCATCCAGATACACCAATACCTCAAGCAAGTTCATATCCCCCACCGTCTTCTCCATGACCCGCTGGAAGGTTGCAGGAGCTCCCAAGATGCCCTGGGGCATCCTTTTGAACTGCAAAAGTCCCAGGGGACACGTAAATGCTATGCTCTCTTTCCCAGCCTCACTCATGGGGATCTGGTAATATCCACTCCTCAGGTCCAGCACACTGAACCACTTTGCACCACTCAGACAGGACAGTGTGTCTTCAATCCTTGGGACGGTATACTGGTCAGGGACGGTGCACCTTTTCAGAGTCCTATAGTCCATACACATCCATACCTTCCCATTATTCTTTCTGGCCACTACTATTGGGGATGCATAAGGGTTTCAGTGATGATCCCAGCTTCCTTCAACTAACACAAATGCTGCCAAACATCCTCCACTTCTGCAGGGGCCAGTCGCTGCAATCTTTCTCTGAACGGGGTATCCTCGGTCACCAGGATAGTGTGATGCGTGCTCTTGGAAAACCCACATCAAACTCGGCAGTGGAAAAGACACCTTCCAGCTTCAACATCTTCTCCACCAACCTCCCCAAAGGAACCGGGGAGTCCCCAAAGTTGAATGACTCAGTGATCAACTTCCCCTCTTTTTCCAATAGTTTCTCCCCAGCTTGTCTCACAGGGACACTAGACATTACCATCACCAGGAATAAGTGTGCCAGGGACATCCCCCACATGAAGGTGACCTCCCTCTTCATAGTGTTCCTGACAATCACTGCCATCCTGCTCACCTGTACCACTGAGGGCTTCTGCAATTCAGGCCTCACCAGTACCCCATCAGGAAATCCTGACTCCCCCTCGTGGTCTTCCAGTGAGTCCACTAAGAGGGCCTCGCCCTCAGGCACTCTGGGAAATTTAGGAGTCCCCATCACTCTCGCTACTTCCCCGGGCCTTACCACCATTGGCTTCGATTGGGTGAACCAGGCAGTCGAATTTAAATAAATTCGGTATCCAGCCTAATGCAGCCAAGTTCTTCCTCAAAAGCAGCTCGACACACTGTGTGCACGAACAATGTTCTCAGAAAGCTCTCGCCAGCCTTTTCCTTGCAGGCCCCCATGAGCCTCCTCACAAGAGGGGTGTTGGTCCCCACCAGACTTGAAACGCCACCATGCCCAACAGGGTCCAGACAAACCAGCACCAATGTATCAGGGACCTCAGACACTCCCACATTGGCCACAGAGAACTCCAACTTCACTGACAAATAACTGTCGTACGCATAATCACTAGCACTAAGCCTCCAGATCTTCAGTGCCCTGAATGGGGTCAGTAGTAAATGCTTCAGATACCGGTTCTAAAACGAATGGTACAACAATGTGACCTGCAACCTGGTGTCGAGTACGGCGTTAGCATAAATACCCTCTATTCGTAGTGACACACTGGAGCATGGTCCCACTAATCCCTCAGGAATTAGGCCTTTCACTTTCAGGGGTTCCTTGGTACATTTCTGGGAACGTGCTCCCCCAGAGACACCAGGCCGCTCCCTCACTCGGTCTCCTCTACATTTTCCCAACGGCTCTCTCTGCTTAGGTACCCGGGGGCTCACTCTCCCTCTCACGTGACACCAGCTGCCAGCAGCCCTCTTCATTGTTCATCCCCTTGAGGAATCCGCCCCCCCCCCCAATCAGCTCCATCATATGGGGGGGTCCACATCCACTGATAACAGCTGACGTATCTCCGTTCTCAGCTCTGCCACAATCTCCTCTACCGCTCCCCGGTGTAAGCTATCCGTGGTCACTTCACCGCAGGGGACCACTACCGAAGACTGTACCCTGCTGACGGAGGCCTCCGGCGCCTCCGACACATTTTCCTCTTTCTGTACCTCTCTGATCAGCTCAATAAAAGATGTAGGGTGGCACATCTTACAAGACTGTCGGAGACCCCACACAATTTGGTCACGGGACTGGGCGCCCCTGGCTACCTGGTCCATTCTCAACTGATCCACCTCAGCCGCCTGAATAACCCCTCTGCGTTGCAAGCAATTTAGCTTCCTCTCTAGCCAAAAAATAAAAGTAGAAAGCTTCTCCCCTTTCTCCTGACGTATGTTCTGAAATCCCACCATGAGCTCCACTGGGTTTCCTTTAAGGCCAAAAGCACTGTCCAGTGCTTGCATGTAATTGACAGCTGTCGCTACGGGACACATGAACCTGTCGGCTTTCTCAACGTCGGCAGCCCGCCCATTCAAACTTTCAACCAATCTGTCGCTTTACATCATCAGATCACTGCCACTCATCTAACAACTGAGAGGTCTGCTCCATCCAAGCTTCATACTCCTCTTCCCTTTAGGGGTGGGTGTTATTCCAGAGAATTGGCAGAGCCTACCATAGCAGTGTCTTTGAACCTGAGCATTTTTCCATTTATTTGCCAGAGAGGTAAGGGCAGATTCTACCTCAGAATTCTCACTCTCCCCTGGGGGACAAGGACTAACTAGACATTCCAAATCCAACCACTCCTTCCTCTCACTCCTCAGAAATGATAGAACCCTGTCTTTGAAATCTCCACCCCAGCTACTGCTACGTCAGCGCTGGTCTGCAATAAAATAAGCGCTACACCAGCCATTTTATCAAACCCCACCCATAATTGCAACTTTAACAGTACTTAACAAGCGAATTAACAAGTCACCTGGAGTACGAATATCTATCCCACAGGTTCAATGCTCAGGATAATCAAGCAGCAGCCAAAGAAATCAATCCCAGATGAACCCCCTGCAATTGTAACTAGCGGCTTAACCTAGAGGATGATAGTCCCCAGCCTGGCCAAATTTAGGAAATCTTGTTTGGGTGCATGCTGTACAATGTGTCCCCTGTTACAAAGCAGTACCACAAAATAACAAACAGTACACAACATGAGATTAAACGATTGAGCTTTATAATTCTTAATTTGACTATATGGTTAGTAAAGAAACTCAAAAAAAGAAAAGGGCCCATTCTCATGAAACAGTCTAATGCGCAAATGTTGTAGCTCACAGTTTCATCCATTTGTTCTCGTTGTCCTCCTCTGAGTATAGCCGACCCTGAGACCCTCGGACCCTCACTCCTCAGTCCACTCCATCCAGCAGTCTAACAACTCTCTCCATTCGCATCCTCTCTCTTCATTGCTCCCTAACAAAAGACCATGAAAATCCCTCTTCCAGACCAACAAGAAAAAACAACACCCCTTTCATTGGCTAACATACATTCCAAAGTCCCCGTTATCTAGTCATAACCCAAACATTGCTGTTACAGAGAAACCATTACCTTAGTTTTAGCAATGAAACATTACAAAGAGGCCATTACATTAACAGTGAAACCTTACAGCGTGTTACATGTATTTTTTAATGTATTGTATTGTACTGCTGACACTAAATAACAAATTTCACAACATATGTCAGTGATATTAAACATGATTCTGATTTTGATTCCGATCCAACCTCAGTACAAACTGTTGTCCAGCAAGGTATGTCATTACCAAAACACTTCACGCATTTTATCTTGCTCTAATACCTCACTTCACCACCAACATATTTTCTGCTGGAGTGCAGCTAATTTGCAGCACTAATGGGAATCTGTTCAACTAAGCGCTTGGGCCCAAACGTTGACTGGTTATTCCCTCCTCATTAATGATTTGTTGTTGAATCCATGTCACTTCCTCTCCAGAACCAAGGACACTCCTTCCACAGTCATCGAGTTGCAGCAAGCAGTTGATAATTATATATTTTCATGTATGGAAGTTAAATTGCTTAACTCATTCACTGAAAACTAAGTGAGAATGGGCCTTACACTTAACACCTGCAAAATGGAGGATGCACTACCAACCTGCCTCCACTGTACATCACTGCCCTCAGACAATAAAATTCTTCACTGAGTTCCTTGAAAATTTAGACCAATTTCCATAACGTAGGAGCTACCCTTCAGCAAAGCCAAGTTATGAAATCCACTACTGCCTCCAAAGCACTATCCCAGCTTTTGGATGTCTGAGGACAAGAATGCTTGAAGGTCACGACCTCCATCACAACATGGAGCTTATGGTCAGCAATGAAGAAGGGATCTTTAAATTCACAAGCCTGAATTTATATGCATCTTCTAGATTTCACAGGATGCAAATTTGGAAATTTTTACACAAATGTAAAAACAATTTTCCATTGAGCCAGTTTTTTGAAATATTTTGTGTTATAGTGTAAATAATGGGATGCAAAATTCTAATTAACAGCCAGAAGAATAAACCTGCTTTGTACCCATTTTGGCAAATTTCAATGCCAGTCAGACCCTCAATAGTTGTTGAGTGTCATCTTAGTCATTGTTCACAAAATTGGAGAGAGCCTGCCATTCTTTTGTTACAGGAGTCAGTAGCAAACATAGAATTAAAACTGAACTTGTACTTAAACTACCCTAGAGCTTCACAAAGCACTTCACAATCCATGATGTATATTTTGAAAGGTAATCACACTCCTAAATGCAAAAATCAAAATGAGGATAGCAGACACCCGACTCCAACTCCACTGTAAAAGTGATTACCCGCTAATTGATTTTCAGTCTATAAAACCTTGAAAAGTAACAACAATTCAGAAGGACGCTGTTGTTTGCAAAGGAAATCAGGAAAATCTTGTAGATATAGTAAGTCTCTACATCACTGTCAATGTAAATTGATAGAGATAAGCTGGCCTTCAGCAGTATGGAGACTTGATCAGTATGCCAATTTTCACTGGAGAAAGGTAAAATTAGCCAAATTCACCTCCCTGATTTTTGTCTACATACCAAGTGACTATATTTAAGCATATGTTCCCTTCTATCCACCTCTAAAACAAGCAGGGGAGTATTTTGTACATCTTCAGCTTAAAATTTGAAATTGTATAACAGCATGATGCCACACATCAAGACTACTTTGAGTTGCCAGACTTCTGGGGGACGAATCACCTTCCTTTGGAGTTACTTTTCTAAGTTGACATTAGCGGAATGTTCTCAGGATGCAGATGTGATTCAGGACAGTTTTGCCTATTGTGGCAGAAATGATAATCTACTAACTTGTGTTTTGGGTTGCTGAGAATTTTATGTGGCACTCCCTTCTCACTTCAGTCTCAAATGTTTCTGAGAAAGTCAATGTACTTTATACTGGCTTTGCTGTTTTCAAGATCACATCGTGCCAGGAAAAGGCTTAAATATCCAATTTTCAAATATAATCCAAAGGTTCCCAGGATAGACAGGAAGTCTTCATGTAGTACCTGGCAATTCATTTATCAAAGAAAAAGATATTGTGAATTTATAGCAGTCATATCTGAAAGAAATAATAAAACAATTTGCTAATACTGTAAAATACCAAATACAAGATAAATAGTAGACAGTGATAGTGATGCAAATAGCTTCACAAGGCATAACACATCAGCATTAGACTATGAGAAGAGATTGAGTCACCTGGGACTATACTCGCTGGAATTCAGAAGAATGAGAGGAGATCTTATAGAAAAATACAAAATTATGAAAGGGATAGATAAGATAGAGGCAGGGAAGTTGTTACCACTGACAAGTGAGACTAGAACCAGGGAACGTAGCCCTGAGCACTCAATTTATTTTTGGCTGCCTGACATACTCTTCGTATGTGTCCTACTTCATTGCATTTTCTGCAAGTTTCACCTTTAAAGCTGCATTGGTCTGGTGTATGTGAGTCCCTGTCACAATGATAACACAATTTGTTCAGCCAGGCTGGTTTCAGTTTAGACATTATTTGATTGGAGAAAGGCTAACTTTGAGGAGATGCGAAAGGACTTAGAAGGAGTGGATTGGGACAACTTGTTTTATGGGAAGGATGTAATAGAGAAATGGTGGTCATTTAAAGGTGAAATTTTGAGGTTACAGAATCATTATGTTCCTGTTAGGCTGAAAGGAAAGGTTAAAAGTTTGATAGTGCCACGGTTTTCAAGGGATATTGGAAACTTGGTTCGGAAAAAGAGGGAGATCTATAATAAATATAGGCAGCATGGAGTAAATGAGGTGCGCGAGGAATATAAAGAATGTAAGAAGAATCTTAAGAAAGAAATTAGAAAAGCTAAAAGAAGATACGAGGTTGCTTTGGCAAGTAAGGTGAAAATAAATCCAAAGGGTTTCTACAGTTATATTAATAGCAAAAGGATAGTGAGGGATAAAATTGGTCCCTTAGAGAATCAGAGTGGACAGCTATGTGTGGAGCTGAAAGAGATGGGGGAGATTTTGCACAATTTCTTTTCTTCGGTATTCACTAAGGAGAAGGATATGGAATTGTGTAAGGTAAGGGAAACAAGTAGGGAAGTTATGGAAACTATGACAATTAAAGAGGAGGAAGTACTGGCACTTTTAAGGAATATAGAAGTGGATAAATCTCCAGATCCTGACAGGATTTCCCTAGGACCTTGAGGAAAGTTGGTGTAGAAATAGCAGGGGTTCTGACAGAAATATTTCAGGTCAGTTAGAAAGGTTCAATCATTAGGTATTAATATTGAAGTTGTAAAATGGATTCAACAGTGGCTAGATGGGAGATGCCAGAGAGTAGTGATGGGTAACTGTTTGTCAGGTTGGATCCGTGGACTAGCGGTGTGCCTCAGGGATCTGTATTGGGTCCAATGTTGTTTGTCATATACATTAATGATCTGGATGATGGGGTGGTAAATTGGATTAGTAAGTATGCAGATGATACTAAGGTAGGTGGCATTGTGGATAATGAAGTAGGTTTTCAAAACTTGCAGAGAGATTTAGGCCAGTTAGAAGAGTGGGCTGAATGATGGCAGATGGAGTTTAATGCTGATAAGTGTGAGGTGCTACATTTTGGTAGGAATAATCCAAATAGGACATACATCATAAATGGCAGGGCATTGAAGAATGCAGTAGAACAGAGTGATCTAGGAATAATGGTGCATAGTTCCCTAAAGGTGGAATCTCATGTGGATAGGGTGGTGAAGAAAGCTTTTGGTATGCTGGCCTTTATAAATCAGAGCATTGAGTATAGGAGTTGGGATGTAATGTTAAAATTGTACAAGGCATTGGTCAGGCCGAATTTGGAGTATTGTGTACAGTTCTGGTCACCGAATTATAGGAAAGATATCAACAAAATAGAGAGAGTACAGAGAAGATTTACTAGAATGTTACCTGGGTTTCAGCACCTAAGTTACAGGAAAAGGCTGAACAAGTTATGTCTTTATTCTTTGGAGCGTAGAAGGTTGAGGGGGACTTGATAGAGGTATTTAAAATAATGAGGGGGATAGATCGAGTTGACATGGATAGGCTTTTTCCATTGAGAGTAGGGGAGATTCAAACAAGAGGACATGATTTGAGAGTTAGGGGGCAAAAGTTTAAGGGTAACACGAGGGGTAATTTCTTTACTCAGAGAGTGGTAGCTGTGTGGAATGAGCTTCCAGTAGAAGTGGTAGAGACAGGTTTGGTATTGTCATTTAAAGTAAAATTGGATAGGTATATGGACAGGAAAGGAATGGAGGGTTACGGGCTGAGTGCAGGCAGTGGGACTAGGTGAGAGTAAGCGTCGGCACGGACTAGAAGGGCCAAGATGGCCTGTTTCCATGCTGTCATTGTTATATGGTTATATTACAATTTTGTTCGTGCTCACTTTCATTCCTGACTGCAACTCAATTGCGTCTCTGTCTGCTGTTTCCATTGATTAAGCTATTTCAACTGCTCATTAAATGTGAGCTGTGCTTCAGTTAGGTGCTGTTTTTGATTGCTTTCTTGTAAGGTTCCACAAGCTAAGTGGTGTCTCAGTGCATCATTAAGCCCATTATTGAACTGACAATGCTCGTATAATGTCAATTCAGCTACAAAAGCTGAAATGCACTTTCCTTCTTTTTGATTCTGTTTATGAAACCTAAAGCATTATGCAATTACCATTAGTTTTGTTTCTAAATGTTGCTGCGTTTTTTTCACAATATCATCAAAGCTCACTTCTGTTGGTTTGGTTGGAGCAGTCAAACTTCTGAGTGAACTGTATGTCTTTTCACCTAATGCACTCAGCAAAACTGACACTAGCTTTGTGTTGCAAATTTCATTTGCTTCAAAATATTGCTTAATTTGCTCACTATACAATATCCACTTAGCATCTTGTGCAATTGGATCTTCAACTTCCTCACAGACAGGATGCAGGCTGTAAAAATAGGGAACAGGCTCTCCTCTACAACCAGTCTGAGCACTGGTGCCCCACAAGGCTGTGTACTCAGCCCCCTGCTGTACTCACTGTACACCCATGATTGTGTAGCCAAGTTTCCATCGAACTCAACATATAAGTTTGCTGACGACACCACAATTGTAGACCATATCTTGGGTAATGATGAGTCTGAGTACAGAGAGGAAATTAAGAACCTGGTGGCATGGTGCGAAGACAATAACCTATTCCTCAACGTCAGCAAGACAAAGGAATTGGTTGTTGACTTCAGAAGGCGTAGTGGACCGCACAATCCCATCTACATCGGTGGTGCGCAGATGGAACAGTTCCTCGGGGTGAATATCACAAATGACCTGACTTGGTCTAACCAAGCAGAGTCCACTGCCAAGAAGGCCCACCAGCGCCTTTCTTTCTTGAGAAAGCTGAAGAAATTTGGCCTGTCTCCTGAAACTCTTACTAATTTTTATGGATGCACCATAGAAAGCATTCTTCTAGAGTGCATCATAACCTGGTATGGAAGTTGTCCTGTCCAAGACCGGAAGAAGCTGCAGAAGATCGTGAACATAGCCCAGCACATCACACAAACCAATCTTCCATCCTTGGACTCACTTTACACCGCACGCTGTCGGAGCAGTGCTGCCAGGATAATCAAGAACACGACCTACCCAGCCAACACACTTTTTGTCCCTCTTCCCTCCGGGAGAAGGTTCAAGAGCTTGAAGATTTGTACGGCCAGTTTTGGGAACAGCTTCTTTCCAACTGTGATAAGACTGCTGAACAGATCCTGACCCAGATCTGGGCCGTACCTTCCAAATATCCAGACCTGACTTGCACTACCTTACTTACCCTTTTTTTTTCTAATTATGATTTATACTTTAAATTTTTATTATATTTACTTCGATTTGTACTTCAGGGAGGGTGAAGCACAGAATCAAATATCGCTGTGATGATTGTACGCTCTAGTATCAATTGTTTGGTGACAATAAAGTAAAGTAATCTTTTTGATGTAGCCAGCCATTTCTATTTTTTAAAATTTATTATTATTTCCTGGTACTCACTTTTTATGAACCCGAGACTTTTGCGTATCTGCCAGTTTGTTTGTTTGTTTGTTTGCTTTTTAAAAAAATTATTTTTTGTTATTGAAGTTCATCAAACAAACATTTCCATAAGATGTATTTCAGACATTGTACATATACATCATATAATCATATATATCACAAATCTCCACAAAGTATTCATCTGAGGTATACACTTATAGAAAAGAGTGGAAAGAAAAAATAAGCAAAAGGAAAGAACTATGTACAAGTAGGGAGTGATCTTTTTTTTACAACAGATTCATTGATTTGTGAGAATAAAATCAGGCCTATGAGGCATTATGTAGTTAAACCTTTTTTCCCAGTAAGAATCAAATTGTTCCAGCTTATGATTAACAGATGCTGTTATCTTCTCCATTTTGTAAATGTCCATTGTAATTTCCATCCATGTATTTATTTTGACTATCTCTGTCCCTTCCTGAAGAAGCACATGCTGTGCTTTTCTTTAATTCGAACGTCTCACTGCGCTCTTTAAACTTGAACATCTCACTGTGCCTCAACGGGTAGGTAGTCGAATCGGGTTCATTTAAGGACAAATAGATAAATATTGTTCATGTAATTTCTACATGTAGCCTGTAAGGAATTGTGTAAGCAACAAAGAAACAAACAATATATTTTCAATATTTCTCAAATATTACAGAAATATTAAATATATGGAAGTGTCCTCAGGGAGTGAGAAGTCCACATCAAAGAACAAGACTTGAAGAAACTCTATGATACTGCAAGATTTATCAAGGTGGGCAACAGAGTGACAAAAATACTGTTGTTTTATTCCAACATGTATTTTCTCTTATTCTCATACCATTACACATTATTCAAACCTTCAAATGTAGGTTAATGAAATAGTCCTTCCAAGTTCTTCATCGTCATTGAGTGACAGAATTGCACTCACGTGCGAGTGGCTGGTATTCTTGACAATATGTGTTGAGGCTGATACCGTTCCCTGACTACAGTGCAGCAAAAGTTTACCCAGCAGTGTTAATTTCAGTCCAGTTCTGTTTGTTACTGCAGAGATTACATTTGATGCTGAGATTAGAGGTGAGAACATACCTCTCCTTCAAGTGGATTACACAGGATTTCATTTCATTTTTGAGAAACAGAAAACATATACTCCCTACTTGTACACACACACCCTCAATGGGGCCAAATTTCTGCTCAAATTACTGGATAGCTTACTCTGAGCTGAAAAATGAAGAATGCACAATCCAACACCTCTGACTAAAGAGTATGGTAGTTCAGCTTCAAGCCTAGACGTTGACAGAATGGCAAGTCAATCCAAGTGAAATGGATCATTACATTTGAACAGGTTTGATGAGGTGCTGCAATAAAGGTTGATGCAGAAAGTGAAAACTCGCAGTAAAAGATGTCATATATTGGTGTGGATACAGCTATTAAGGAGCAGAGAATGAGCATCAACAAGCTTTATTCAGGTTAGCAAAAAGTATTTTAAAAATTAAGCGCACTGCGGATTGGTTTTGCAGCCTTATTGTTTTACTAGCTATATAAATGGCTTGATTAAAGGCAACAAAGGTAAGGTTGCTATTTTTAATTTTGATGATTAAAATCAAGTACGGTAGATATATAAGCTGTGAAGATATCAAAAGGGAGCTGCAAAGGGACATAGGTAAAGTGGGCAAAGATTTGATAAATGGAGTGTAATATGAGAATAGGTAAAAATTGCCCATTTTAACAGATAATAATAATAATAATAATAATAATAATATATTTATCTAAATATTTAGAGACTGAAAAGCTCCAAGGTGTGAAACTAGGTCCTAATTTTCAAAGGTCAGTTTTAGGTTGTGCAAATAATTTTGAAAAGTTAACAAAATGTTATTGGCTATTATAAGATGAACCAAATGCAAAACCATGGAAGTTTTGCTTCACTTACATAGAGTACTTCTGAGAAAATATCTGGAGTATTGTGTTCTGTATTGACCTTTCCAAGGATATAAATACATTGGCAGCATTTCCAAAAAGGTTTTTCCATTGATACCTGGAAAGGGTAGGCTACTAATTAGGAAAGTTTAGGTATTTATCAATCAAAGGATAGGAGAGTGAGAGGGGACTTGTCACCCTTTTAAGTCAGAGATATGTCCTTTTGTCCCAGAGGCTCATGGGCTTTAAGAAGGACTTTAGAAGCAGGGCCTGTGAATATCATTAAGCTGAGAATAGAAAGGTTCTTGAAAGTATATGAAAGGTTACCATAGGTGGATGGGAATACTCAGCAGGTCAGGCAGCATCTGTGGGAGAAGGAACAGAGTTAATGTTTTTGATCAAGACCTTCTGCCAGATCAAGGAAGGAGACTACAGGGAGGGTAGGGAAGGTGAATGTCCTTGCATAGATAAAATGGGGAGGCTTTGATAAGCTGGAAATAAGGTGATCTGCTCAAGGTATGAATATGAACAGTTAGAGAATAATAACATAAGCAATAGCAATAACATAGCTTCCTTCCTGTCGTTATCAGTCCTGATTAAAGGTCTTCAACCTGAAATGCTGACTGTTTCTTTTCCTGCAGATGCTGCCTGACATCAAAAGATAGGCAAATTAGAGAGGCTTGAGTAAGGACAGTGTCATAATTTTTCCTACCTATACAGTAAACATTGTGAAAACTCTAATACTAATGAAATGTAACTTCACTTAGAAAAAATAGTCCTCTTCATCATGCGAAGGCAATGACTCCAGTGTCCATGGATTTGCACAGCCAGAGTGTTTGCTAACAGAGCTCGGGACTGAGGCATTGACTGAATGGATATCTCAGCTACTAAATGCTAAAGAAAGTGCACTTCATTCATTTCAACATTCTTCTCAACTACAGTAGATGTTTGATTAACCTGCAGAGATAGAAATCCCCAGTCACCAGTATGTAACATTAAATAGACATAGACATAACAAAAAATAATGAAACACACACTTGGACGTCCAAACGGTGTTTGACAAAGGCACAGGTTGCACTCACTAATTCAGTAAAGGAGGAAAAGTCCAGCCCATGACATATGATGTAATTGAACTATGTTCCGTAACTTCAAAACATTAAACTAATTCAAAGGAAGACACGGGTGTCTGAAATGTGAGTCTAACTTTAAGTGAGGCACACAGATATCACGTTGTCAAGTGATGATGTATGCAATTCAGTGTTTATACATATAAATCATAATGAATTATTTAAATAAACAAGAATGCTTCATCAAACAATGTGTGTGTGTGTGTGTGTGTGTGTGTGTGTGTGTGTGTGTGTGTGTGTGTGTATGTGTGTATACACACACAAGATTGTTGAGCAATGGTTCCCGGTGTTAGGCATGGAGACAGCTGTGGCTTCATATAGTATATTTCTTAGTTCACTTTCAGCTGACTTCATTGCAGGGCATGTGGAGTGCAAATCATGGATGGATCTCCAATCAAGTTATAGTTGTCTCAGACAATCACACCTCCACAATGCTCTCCCCTCCCATTTTTACCACGTACAAGTTCAACGTGGCTTGTTGGTTGTTGTTTTTCACTGTTACAAATGTCATTCCCACAGCAGTTATGTTTTTTTTCCTGTATAAGTCCTTTGCTGAATACCTGCAGGCTACGGTTTAGCATCTTTGAAATGCCTCTCAAACTCATTTTGTGGAATGACTGATACAACCAAACCAATTAATTACATTTAAATTAATTTTCCATTCATTTTTGGTTTAAGCTATATTGCTTGTCTATTGTTAGCTTTTATATATAAATCTTAAGGATACTCAGTCCTGTGTCACTCTCTTCATTATCAGATTTTTCATCAATGTCACGCAGATTAGTGCTGCTTTTGAAATTGCACTTGTATTTTTAACTTTTTCTCTTCCCTGTGCAGATCATTTATTTTTGTCTGTCCTACATGTTCTTAGTATGTGTCCTACTTTGTTGCATTTTCTGCAAGTTCCGTCCTTAAACCTGCATTGGTCTGGTGTATGTGAGCCCCTGTAGCAATGGTAACACAATTTTTTCAGCCAAGGCAATTTCTGTTCAGATGTTGCAATTTTGCTCATGCTCTGTTTCATTATTGACTGCAACTCAAATGCTTCTCTGTCTTTGGTTTCCTTTGAAACAGCAATTTCATCTGTTCTTTAAAATGTAAGTTGTGCTTCAGTTGGAAGCTGTTTTTGAATGATTGGTTGTAAGATTCAACAAAATAAATGATCTCTCTGTATTATTAAGCCCATTACTGAATTGATAATGTTCAGACAATCTCTTCAGTTCAGCCATGAGCCATAAAACCCTTCCTTTTGATTCCACTTATGAAACCTAAGGCATTCTGCAGTCATCAATTACTTCAGTTCTCAATGTTCCTGCAATACTTTGATAATGTAAGTAAAGCTCATTACAGCTGGTTTACTTGGAACAGTCAATCTTCAAAGCAAACTGAATGCTTTTAAACCCGATGAACTCAGCAAAATTGGTATTTGTTTCTCATTGGCTTCATTTGCTTCAAAATACTGCTCAATTTGCTTAGTACATAAAATCCAGTTATCTGTTGTATAATCAAACATGTCAATCTTTCTGATGTAGCTAGTCATTTCTGCTCTTTTTACTTATCATTATTTACCCACTCTTTTTGAATCTACAGGTTCTTCCATTTGATGACATTTTGTAATAAAAAGCTCAATCATATTTCCCCTTCTGAAGAACATATATGGCCCTGCTTTCTGTAACTCAACTGTCTCTCGATGCATTCTTTTAGTTTAGAAATTCTTGCTGTGCTTCAACACTTCAGTAGCTGTCTCGGCTTTGTTTTAAAAATACCTCATCACCAATGTTATATTCTGTAACTTCAGAACATTAAACCAATTCAAAGGAAGGTATGGGAGTCTGAAATGTGAATCTAACTTTGAATTTACTGTAAGTGAGGTGCACACATATCACATGATAGCATGTTGATGTATGCAATTGATATATTCATACATATAACCTATCATTAATTATATTAATTATTTAAACAAACAGAAATGCTTGATCAAACAACATAGTTACAAGGTTCCTCAAATATTACTTAAATGTTAAATACACACCATAAACAAATGATCAACACTGTGAAATTTCTAAAAGTGGGTAGGGAGGTAGTCATGAAGACATTAAAAGGGAATTTGCCAGACTAAAATCTTGATGGTTGGATTTCACCTGGAAGTAGTTGCTAGGATTTGGATTAATCATAAAGATTTACACTGAGCAATACTAAGAACATATTTTTGATGAGAATATGATCAGCCAGCTGTGAATTGCAGAAATCAAATCAAGCAATGTAATCTCTTGACATACATATTTAAGCAGACACTGGCTTTAGACAGGAAATTCTAAAAATAGAGATGAACTGACAAGATTATAGTTGCTTGCACACGAGCAGCCAGTAAGTAAATGAGTGACACAAGAATAACTTTTTAAACTCAGATCATTATCAAATACAGACTGTGAAATAGGGAATATTATTGAATAAAGTTATGAGAGGGAATAAATTTATGACCACAAAAAGAAAAAGATAAAGTCTCATGGGATTATTTACATCTTACCAGGTGGGAGGATATGGTGTGGGCTTAAAATGTTTATGAATAGGAACACTTCTGATAGTGCAGCGTTCTTTCAGTACTACAATGAACTGTCACCTTGGATACTGTCGCCTCAGTAGTAATACTCCCACCTTAGGTTTGAACTGAAAGCCTGACTAAGGTGGAAGTACTAGTACTGAGTAATGGTTGAACTTTCGGGACTAGAATATAAGAACGAGGACTCTGAGACTTAAAAGGTATTGGTCAGATTATATTTGGATTACTCTGAGCAGTTTTAGACATTACAAGATATGCTGGCCATGGCAAGGATCTAGAGGAGGTTCACAAGCATGATTCCAGGAGTGAAAGGCTTAACAATTGATGAAAGTTAGTGGCTCTGGGTCTTCATGAGATGGAGATCAGAAGGGTGAGGAGGGATCTCATAAAACCTGTTAAATACTGAAAGACTTAAATAAAGTGGACCCGGAGTGGATGTTTCCTTTACTAGGAGAGTCTAGCATCCAAGAGTACAGACTCATCATAAAGGGATATCCCTTTAAAACTGAGATGCATAGCAATTTCTCCATCGAGAAATGGATTCCAGAGTGGTAAGTCTGTAGAATTCATTGTCACAGAGTGATGTGGAGGCCAAGACATTGGGTATATGTAAGGCAGAGAGTATCCAGCCTCATTCTATTGTCCTGAAGTCCTACACCACCAGTTAGCATAACAGCTATTTCCCTTCAAATATTTTGTTCTTGAACCAACTTGCATAACCCAAATCGTACCAACTCAACGACTCTATGGCCCATATGATCTCTCTAATTGTGTTCTTTCTTGTAAAATTTATATTAGTTTATGTTTTTCTTGTGGATACTACTGATTTGATGCTATGTGTCTACAAGTAAATCTTTCATTGCCCGTGTGCATACATGTGCTGGCATACAGAACAATAGACTCGACTTTGACATTGACTTCAACTAACTTGAATCACATTCGGAAGCAGTTCATATATCAAAAAAGGAAAATAAATGCTTCAAGCAAAAATCAATAAGCTGAGAGCAACAAAAGGTTTCAACCCAGTAGTTGGCTGGATTCAGAGCAATGTACAAACAGAACATAGAATCTGCATTATAGCACATCATAGGTGGCAATGAAAAAGTGGTGGAATTGCTCATTGATTGAATTTGATGAACATGGAACCTGAATTATCAGGACCCCAGAGGGGTTGAGACCAGACATTTTACTGCTCTGGAGTAGAACTGTAATGATAGAGTGCTGTGTGTGGCTCCTTACCATCAGTGAACTGCAAGATGCAAGCTATCAATGCTATCATTACAGTTGTGATTGAGCAAGGTATTATCCCAGCAACACTATTTAGGCATCTAAAGAATTTTTAAATAATATGTTCTGACAAATTTCTTGTGACAGAAGTGATTTTTTGTCTCTATTTAATAACTGTGAATGATTAATAAGAGTCATGCATTGTAGCTCTGACACTTGTAGGAAAATATTGAATAATCTGCATTGGAATGTAATATGCAAGAAATTGAGCTGCAGAATGTTGTGCCTTTGAGTTTTAAACAATCAAAATGCTACAACGTTGCATGACTTGAGTTCTTTGATTGTTAACTCCACATCTCCAGGTATATTTAGACCAAGACCATAAGATACAGAAGCAGAAGTAAGCCATTTGGCCCATCGAGTCTGTTCCGCCATTCAATCATGGGCTGATCCAATTCTTCCAGTCATCCCCACGCCCCTGCCTTTTCGCCATAACCTTTGATGCTCTGACTAATCAAGAAACTATCTATCTCTGCCTTAAATGCATCCAATGACTGGGCCTCCATCCCCACTCATGGCAACAAATTCCACAGATTTACCACCCTCTGACTAAAGTAATTTCTCTGCATCTCTATTCTAAATGGACGTTCTTCAATCCTGAAGTTGTGCCCTCATGTCCTAGACTCCCCTACCATGAGAAATAACTTTGCCATATCTAATCTTTTCAGGCCTTTTAACATTTGGAATGTTTCTATGAGATCTCCCCCCCCCCCTCCCCCCATTCTCCTGAACTCCAGTGAATACAGCCCAAGAGCTGCTAGATGTTTCTCATACGGTAACCCTTTAATTCCTGGAATCATTCTCGTGAATCTTCTCTGAACACTCTCTAATGACGGTATATCCTTTCTAAAATAAGGAGTCCAAAACTGCACACAATACTCCAAGTGTGGTCTTACGAGTGCCATATAGAGCCTCAACATCACATCCCTGCTCTTATATTCTATACCTCTGGAAATGAATGCCAACATTTCATTTGCCTTCTTCACCCCCGACTCAACCTCGAGGTTAACCTTTAGGGTATCGTGCACAAGGACTCCCAAGTCTCTATGCATGAGATGGAGGCGGGGGCTGGTGTCGATGGAGAGACATCATCTCTTGCATAGAATGTTTATAACTGAATTTGGGCCCTATTTCTTTAGCCTGAGGAATGTACTTAGCTAGTTACTCAAACATATTTGTTATTATGTCTATGTGACTGTATCCGTGTCATGTGAAGGGTAACTCAGCCAAACCAGAAACAGTACTGCAGTAATTAGTACTATGGTCTCTGTGTTCCACTGACTTGAGTTTGGACCTGATACCTTTATGTTGTCCATATAGAATTTGTACATCCTCTCTGTGAATACACTCAATAAACACTTCATTAGATACAACTGTGCCTGTGCATAAATTCAAATTCTAATCAGCCAATCATGTGGTACTAACTCAGTGGATCATTTTCCCATTCACCCTCCTTAAGGTCATACATTTTTGCTCTTTGCTTTTGTAACCAGCATCTAAATGACTCTTTACTTGCCTCTTCAGGTAGCGCCTACAGATATTAACAACCTTTGAAACTTTCGATATTACATTTACAACGAATAATTAACAGGCGACACAGTCCATTAAGTTTAAAGCATTAACTCAATCATTTTTGTGACACCAACATTACGTACATGTTACAATTATCTCTTGGACCTGGTCACTTCCGTGGTGGTTCCATGGAGTATGTTGCATGAGGTGAAGTTAGAGAAAAAGCTTGGGAAACCCAAGAGGGGAAAATACCCTCAAGAGCTCAGGGTCCCCTCTCCAGTTCTCTGAAAAGGCTACATGACCAAAGACTAATATTTTTTAAAAGTCAGTTGAAGACAGAGATCTGTGATCTTCAGCAGACAATCCAACAACACATACATGCAAGCACCTATTCAATGGCTAGCACCTCAACTCCAGTATGCAATCATCAACACAATGGCAAGATAAAATCAAGCATGAATATAATTGTCTCTAATCGATCTCGAGTGGCTGTTTCTACAATTGAATAAATGTGCGGTGCTTCCTAGAACAGGTAGCAAATAATTAGCGAAGCTCGCAGAATGTTATCATTTACAGTGAAGGAAATTGAATACAAAAGTAGGGAACAAATGCTTCAGTGATTTAGGACACAGGTGGAAACCACACTTGAAACACATTGGTGTACTTCCTTAAACAAAGAAATGGTGCCTAGAAGTTGTTCAAGAGATGAGTGTGACCTGGAATTGACAGGTTGCTTTGTGATAGAAGGTTGGATTGACTAGGCTGTGGAGAAATTAATAGAGAGGAGAGCCATGACAGACCCATTATGAGAAACTTATCCTGCCCACTGATTTGATAGTATTAATAGTAAGGGAAGTTCCAATTCCCCAATTATCAACAGCCTCAGAGGAATGAATGCTACAGACCTGCTACAGACACTAAGAACCTTCTCCATGACTGGTACTAGCCCAGCTTTTTACCTGGTGCTAGCCCAGCTTAACATAATTCAACCCCCTTAGCAATTTTCCACTGAGTCCAAAGGGCAAATGGCTTAATGAGTAGGCAGCACTATGTTGCCTGCAGCTCAGCTCCTGGGCCAGCTTTTGGGAGCCATTGGTTTTTGACCTCAGAAAGATTTCTTATTGAATAAAGAAGTGTGTATAATGAGTTGAAATTTTGGGGAAGGCTCCAGTGGATAATTATAAAGATAAAGCTGTTAACAAAGATCTCATGCTTCCTGGAATTTTCTGCAAGGCAGAATATTTTACAAATGTACCCATGTTTCATAATGGGTTAACACACTGTTCATTGAAAATGAAATATTTCTACAGGTATAAATAGGATAAGCCCTCCATTTTTTAAAGTATAGAAATGGATTAGTAAAGTCAGTCAAACTCAGGTTAGCTGCATATTCATGTAAAATTCATGTATCTGAGATGCTGCGCCTGTACATACATATACTTGATCATATGACAATAAGCTCATTCTTCGACTTTGACTTTGCTGTATAGCTGCATGGGAGGTTGTCATGATCAGATAAATTCTGGGACTGAGAATTTCAGTCAAAAGTCAATGGCATATTTGAGATAGGAACTGATGCCTGAAGTATAAACACAGTTGAAAAAGGAAAGTTACATCTGTCAAACAATCACAGGGGATGGTGTGTTTGTTCTTTAATCTGCACATTCACAGTTGATGTGCTTGCTTCAAGCCACTGATTTTTTTTTACACTAAGCAGGAAATCATATCTCTCATCAACTACAAGGTACACTTCTGTCCAATCAGCTATCAGGTATCCACTAGAAGAGGGAGCCTCATACAGGCAAAGGCAGCGATAGACTGCAATATTAAAGCTGAAAATATAAGGCACTGACAGCCAAAAGGTCAACCTGTAACATTAAAAGCCGCTGTAAGAACATGCAGTACCATCATTTACATTTTAATGACTCGAATAAATGACTTTCTTGTCAGCGATTTCTGATCATTAAAATCCTGCAGAAATTCTCAGATGCTGCAGTGTTGTAAGTGTTACAATTAGTCTCCACACTGCTCCATGAAAGAAAGTCATCCCAGCATCACACCCTCAATCTCCTGCTGGAAGAGCATCTCTGAACTGCTTCAGAAGGAGTTGTATAGAAAATAGATGTAGTAGTTCATCTCATCTTAAACCTGCTCTGCCACTCAAACAGATCCTGGCTGATCTTTTAATCCAGCTTCATTTTCTAATATTATCCCTTTATTCCTCAATTCCCTTAGTGTCCAAAACCCAGCTTCTGTTTTCAGGGTACTATAGCTCTATATTCTCCTGGACTAAGAAGTCCAAAAATTCCCTCCATACCACACAATGGCATCTCCCCCCCATTTCAATCCTAAATGCCAACTCCTTATTCTGCGACTGGATCCCTTATTCCATGCCATATTCTCCACCAAAAACCAGGAATAATCTGTCCAAGCTGGGTGAATAAGGTACTGATGGCCAGGTGAAAAAGATAAAATAGTTGGAAAACAGAACAGAAAAGGGAAGAGATTAAAATTTACTCTGCATGAGTATAGTTAATGTATGAGATCTGCCATTTTGTGTTTTGATTCAAATTGCTTTGGTGTAAAATATAAGCTCTATGTGTTTTTTAAGATTAGATTTATTTGTTACATCTGCACCAAAGTATTCAGTGAAATGTGGTGTTTATGTCAAAGACCAACACATTTCAAGGATGTCCTACAGACCCATTAACCTGACATTAGTGGTTGGGAAGTTGTTGGAATTGATTGTTAGGGATGAGATTATGGGGTACCTGGAGGTGCATGACAAGATAGGCCAAAGCCAACATGGTTTCCTGAAAGGAAAATCCTGCCTGACAAACCTACTGCAATTCTTTGAGGAAATTACAAGCAGGGTAGACAAAGGAGAAGCAGTAGACGTGGTGTTCTTGGATTTTCAGAAAGCCTTTGACAAGGTGCCGCATATGAGGCTGCTTAGCAAGGTAAGAACCCAAGGAATTACAGGAAGTTGCTAGCCTGGATGGAGCATTGGCTGGTCGTCAGAAAACAGAGAGTGGGAATAAAGGGATCCCATTCTGGCTGGCTGGTGGTTACCAGAGGAGTTCCACAGGGGTTGGTGTTGGGACCGCTGCTTTTTACGATATATTTCAATGATGTATGTCAATAACAGATTTATGGCTAAATTTGCCGACGATACAAGGAGCGGGAAGTGTTGAGGAAACAGAGAGCTTGCAGACAGACTTAGATAGTTTAGGGAAATGGGCAGAGGTGGCAAATGAAATACAATGTTGGAAGGTGTATGGTCTAGTTCCAGTGACGTCATCGTCAAGAAGGGCAGCTTAAGTAACTAGCTCCTCCAGAAAAACACATATTTTGCCCCATTATCCCTTCAAATATAGTATTTTTCGAAAGCATTTGAACTGATAAGAGGGGCAAGAAAGGGAAAAAAGAATGGAAATAAAAAAGCGACACTGTGGAGCCTGTGGACAAGAGGAGTGCAGCAAGCGGCTCTTCTATCCAACCACGTGCTGGTGAGGCTGACGCTGGGCCTCGTTCAGGCGAAGCAGCAAATATGATCGAAATTTTGAAAGAGATAAGGGAGTTCCAGAAAGATATAAAACAGCAGCTACATGATATTAAGTCAGAGCTCGCCAACGTCAATCAAAAAATAGCGGTGGCAGAGACTCGAATTGAGAAAGTGGAAGATTGCGTGCAAAACATGGAACAGATACTAAGTAAGACGATAAAAATATTAAATCAACAAGAAGATAAACTGCTTGACCTGGAGGGAAGATCACGGCAGAAGAATATCAGAATATACAACGTTCCCGAAGGAACGGAGGGCTTGTCCATGACGGAGTTTGTTGGAAAGTTGCTGCGGGATGCACTGGAGCTTCCCTCGACTATGGAGCTGGAAATTGAGAGAGCGCATCGCACGATCATCCCGAGGGCTACCCGAGGCAGAGCAGATAAGCTACGCTCAAAAATAATTAAATTCCTTCGATACAGTACCAAGGCGGAGATTCTACGAAGGGCCTGGGGTAAGAAGAGGGTATTTTTAGATGATAAATTAATATATTTTGACCAAGATTACCACCCTGCGGTTCTGCAGAAATGTAAAGAATACTCTGAAGTAAAGCGAATACTAAAGCAAGAAAGGATTAGATTTCAAACTCCATACCCTGCTATACTTCGAGTGTTTTATCAAGATGGGATCCAACTGTATCAGACAGTGGAAGAGGTGACTACAGACATGAAGGCCAGAGGGTTGCCCGTCGGCGTGATCAAACCGAGGGAAAGCCTGACAGAGGAATTATCCCACTCCGCTTGGGAAATAATGCAAGAATCGAGAAGGCAGGAGACGAGAGGAGACTGAGAGAAATATATCAGGAAGAGACTGGGAGTTATCCAAAGACAGCCCTCACCCCCCTCCAGAAGAGCCATAATGTTTGGCTAACTTTAAAAATGTTGAGAAGCTAAACAGAAGCAAAAGTAGACGGTAATATACCTATCTCGAGAAATACTTATTATAATGTGGATTTTATATTACTCAGTTATTCTTCTTTATTCACGTACTTACTCCTTTTTCCCCCACCAAAATGAGAATATATATATATGTGTATATATGTGTATGTATATAATATATGGGTGTATATATACATATGTGTGTGTGTGTGTGTGTGTGTGTGTGTGTGTGTGTGTGTGTGTGTGTGTGTGTGTGTGTGTGTGTGTGTGTGTGTGTGTGTGTGTATATAGGAGGAGTACACAGGGAAATCTTTTCTGCGTAATGGATTTGTTCACTGACTTTTATGAATACTACAATGGGGGTCCTCAACTCACAAGTAGGAGGGGTTATCCCCCACAGCTAGACATTTCCTCTAGCTCAACCCAGGGTCATCTACCAGAGACCTCAGCCTTGGAATCACACGTTTGTTGCCTTTTTTGTTATTATTTGCATTTCTTGGTTCTTATTTGTTCAGGGAGTAGATCAATTAAGTTTTATTCTGCTAATTTCAATGATACATTCACAGACAAATACAGATGGCTAAGGACAAAATAAAATTCATTTCTTTTAATGTCAATGAGCTATTAAATCCAATCAAACGTAATAGAATTTTATCCAAAATGCAAAATGAACAAGCCCATGTAGTATATTTACAGGAAACTCATTTAAGTGATAATGAGTATAGAAAACTAAAGCGAATGGGCTTCACTAATTTGTTTTTCTCCTCATATAAATCAGGACATTGGAGAGGAGTTGCTATTTTATCTCAAGTAACCTAAATTTTGAAAAAGTATTCAAAATGGGAGATAAAGAGGGCAGATATATTCTGGTAAGGGGGAATAGAGAAGGAAATTCAGTTACTCTATTGAATATATATGCACCTCCGGGAAGTGATATTGGTTTCTTTCAGAAAATTACTGATATTATGGTAGCAGAAACAGATGGTCTCCTGATATGTGGGGGACACTTAAATTTACAATTACAACCAAAGTTAGACTCTTCCAATAGAAAAACCTATGAAACAAAATCCTTACATTAAAAAGTTAGTACACTTCTTGAGGATGTTGCTTTAATTGATATATGGAGGGACCTTTTCCCCAACAGAAGGGATTACACTCATTATTCTGCTCCCCATTCTGTATATACAAGAATAGACTATTTCATAACATTTGGAAAAGACAAAGACAAAATAAACACCTGTGGAATTGGGACAATAGATGTAAGTGACCATGCACCTATATATTTATCTGTTGATTTTGACCTACAACCAAAGAATACTATTTGGAAACTAAATTCAAGTCTACTCAATGATCCGTACTTTAAAGAACAAATTAAAAAAGAAATTGGTCTCTACTTAGAATTCAATGATAATGGAGAGGTTTCACCTCCCATTTTATGGGATAGTCTGAAGGCTGTCTTAAGAGGAAAAATTATAGCGATATCTTCATATAACAAAAAAAAGGAATAAAACATTAGAGGAATTATAACATACGCTGAAGGAACGAGAGAAAAAACAAATTGAATTTGGCACAGGATACATTAGGGGAAATTTTAAAAATTAGGAATAAAATTAATAGTTTGGTTATGCAAGAAATCAAGAAAAATTTAATGTTTCTGAAACAGAGACATTACGAAAGTGGATCTAAATCTATGAAAATACTGGCGTGGAAACTGAAAAAAAAAAGATAGCAGAAAATACAATTCATAGAATCAGGGATCCAAGAACAAAAATGATAAAAAAAAATAAGCTAAGTGAAATTCAAGAAGCTTTTGAAGTGTTTTACAAAACTCTATATTCCAAAGTTCTAGGGGGAAGCATAACCCAAGTTGACACCTTCCTGAATTCTCTCGAATGACCCACTTTAAGCAAAGAACAAAATAGAATGATGACTGCTGACATAACTGAAGTTGAATTAAAAGCTGCAATTAGTAGGCTTAAATTAAGCAAGTCACCAGGATCAGATAGGTATATGGCAGAGTGGTACAAAGAGTTTAAAAATGAGTTAATTTCTGTTCTACTCCCCACACTGAACTGGGCTCTAAAAAAGGCACAAATACCACCCAGTTGGAAGGAAGCGATAATCTCAGCTATACAGAAAGAAGGCAAGGATAAAATGGAATGCGGGTCATTTAGACCAATATCCGTTCTTAATGTAGATTATAGATTATTTACCTCCATCATGGCCAAACGATTAGAGGAGTTTCTACCCATACTGATACGTAATGATCAGACAGGTTTTATACGACGATGCCAAACACAAGACAATATACGAAGGACACTTCACGTTATGGATCATATACAAAAAAATAAAATCGAAGCAATAGTGATAAGCATAGATGCTGAAAAGGCATTTGATTCAGTTAATTGGAATTTTCTTTACAGAGTTTTACATAGATTTGGTTTCCAAGACACAATTATTAAAACTATACAGACACTATATGACAACCCTACTGCTAGGAATAAAATCAATGGATATTTATCAAATAGTCTTACCCTAGAAAGGGGCACGAGACGGGGTTGTGCATGGTCACCGCTACTCTTCACATTATATCTGGAACCATTAGCTCAATACATCAGACAAAATGAAGATATCAGGGGAATTACTATAAAAGGGACAGAGCATAAATTGGCTTGTTACGCGGATGACATTTTGATCTATCTAGGGCAACCAATATACTCTTTACCTAATTTGATGCAATCCTTTGAACAATATGGTCAATTATCAGGATACAAGATAAACAGAGATAAAACCCAATTACTTTAATATAACTATAGCCCACCAAAAGAAATTGAAAGTAGATATCCCTGGGCATGGCAAACAGAGTCTTTCAAATATTTGGGCATCATTATGCCAAAAGATCTGGCAAAATTATCAGAATGTAATTATCAGCCTTTATATTAAAAAATTAAGGAATATATGGCAAGATGGAACCTGATTCCTTTTTTCAGTCTCAGTTCAAGGATTGAGTCTATTAAAATGAATATACTGCCCAGACTGTTATATCTCTTTCAGACCCTTCCAATAGAGATTAATCAAAATTAATTCAATGAATGGAACAAGATGTTATCAAGGTATATTTGGCAGGGTAAAAGGCCTAGAGTTCGTCTCAAAACTTTGCAATTAGCACAGGAAAAAGGGGGATGGGGCTTGTGGTGAACTACATTTACCTGTCTGGACACGCCCCCCCAGCTGACTGCTCCTGTGGCTCCTCCCACTGACCGTGGCTCCTCCCACAGACCCCGGTATAAAGGCGATTGGGGCCTGAGCCCTGCCTCTCAGTCTCCAGTATGTAGCATGGTGGTCAATTGCTGCTTGTTCTTTCTTCCAGTCAATAAAAGCCGATATCTCGCCTCACGTCTCAGAGAGTTATTGATGGTGCACCAATTTTATTGACTGGAAGTTTTAAAACATGGAAAGTATTTTACGTCCAGAAAAATTAGATTTGGACCCCCAAACTCCAGAAGCAGCTCTTGCCTTTGAACTCTGGCTTGCATGCTTCCAATCATACTTGGAGGAGGTTCGTGCGACTGAGCCCGCTATTATGCACAGAATTCTCCTCTCGAGGGTCACCCCAAAAGTTTACTCACTTATCAGGGACCTGCTGACCTACCAAGGGGCGCTGGGCGCCCTTAAAAGACAGTACCTGCAGCCGGTGAACACTGTCTACGCAAGACATCGCTTAGCGACGCAGCGGCAGCGACCTGACGAGATGAGCCCTGCATTTCTCCGAGCCCTACAGACACTCGTGTGAACTTGCACCTGCAAAGCTCTAACGGCGGAACAACATGTGGAGCTGCTGGTACGAGACGCCTTTGTTACGGGGATCAGGTCAGTGTACGTACGCCAGCGGCTGCTGGAAAATGCCGATCTTACCTTACGCTCGGCGATCGAGATGGCCGACATGCTGGAGGCTGCTCTGCACAATGCTGACGCTGTCCAGCTGTGCGATCCCCCGCCGGTTCCGTGGACACCTCAGACCCCGCCGCCGCCGGTTCCCGCGAGCGAATTCACCAACGCCGCTGCCAGTCATGATTCCACGAACTCCCCGAACCCGACCACAGCTGCCGCCAGTCGCAAGTCCGCGCAGTGTTACTTCTGCGGACTCGAAAAGCACCCCCGAAAACGCTGCCCGGCCCGAGAAACAACCTGCTCCAGCTGCGGGAAGAAGGGCCATTTCGCCAAGGTCTCTAAGTCTGAACCACGAGCAGGGTCGGGCAGTGCTGCGTGTGAGACATAGGGGCCACCATCTTGCCTGCCCGCCTCGTGCGAGGCATGGGGGCCGCCATCTTGCCTGCCCGGATGTGGGCGGCCATCTTTGTTGGCGCCAACTCGCCCCGTCCCCGACCCACCGGTGCTTACTGGGCACCAAGACGGCAGTTCAACTCTGGCCTCCGTAACCCTCGACCAAAGTGCCCCACACCAACTTGAAAGGTCAATGATGGACATCCTGGTGGAGGGGCACAGGACTAGCTGCCTGTTTGACATGGGCAGCACTGAGAGTTTTATTGACCCAGGTATGGTGCAATGCTGCGGACTCGTGACACGGCCGGTAAGCCAGAGGGTCACCTTGGCTTCTGGGTCGTATTCCACAGGCATCCGGGTGGGTTGTGTAGTGACATTGGGGGTGCAGGGCACAGAATATCGGGACTTTGCGCTACTGGTCATGCCTCAACTGTGCGTGCCTGTGCTATTGGGGCTGGACTTCCAGAGCCACCTCAAAAGTGTGACTATGGCATATGACGGGCCCCTCCCACCACTCACTGTCAGGAATCCTCAGTTTTGTGGGACTTCGTCATATACCCCGCTACTGACCACACACACACACCGACCCACACATCCCACCCAGCACCATGCCGACAGCTGCGCTACTGACACCACTTGCAGCCTCTCCACCCTCAAGATCCCTCCCCCACCACTGTTCGCCAACCTGACCCCCGACTGTAAACCTGTGGCAACTAAAAGCAGGAGGTACAGCGTGGGGGACAGGGCCTTCATTCAGTCAGAGGTGCAGCGGCTGCTCAGGGAGGGGATCATTGAGCCAAGCACAAGTCCTTGGAGGGCCCAGGTGGTTGTTGTTCGGACCGGGCAGAAAAAAAGAATGGTCGTGGACTATAGCCAGACCATCAATAGATTCACGCAGCTTGACGCGTACCTCCTACCCCGCATCGCGGATATGGTCAATCAGATAGCTCAGTACAAGGTGTACTCGACAATAGATCTGAAATCCGCTTATCACCAGCTCCCCATCCGCCCAGAGGACCGCCCCTACACCGCCTTCAAGGCGGGCGGCTGGCTCTATCACTTCCTGCACGTCCCCTTTAGTGTCACAAATGGTGTGTCTGTCTTCCAGAGGGAAATGGACCGGATGGTGGACCAGTGCCAACTGAAGGCCACATTTCTGTATCTGGATAATATCACCATCTGTGGTCACAACTGGTCGGATCACGACACCAACCCCCAATGATTTTTACAAGTGGCCAAAGCCCTGAACTTTACTTATAACAGGGACAAGTGTGTGTTCGGAACCACCCGACTCACTATCCTTGGGTATGTCGTGGAGAACGGGGTCATTGGCCCTGATCCCAACTGTATGCGCCCCCTGTTAGAACTCCCTCTTCCCACCACCCTCAGAGCCCTCAGACGGTGCCTGGGCTTCTTTTCCTATTACGCCCAATGGGTCCCCCATTACGCAGACAAGGCCCGCCTCCTGGTCAAGTCTACCACTTTTCCCCTCTCTGCCAAGGCCCGCGCGGCCTTCAGCTGCATTAAAGGGGACATTGCCAAAGCAACGATGCATGCGTTGGACGAGTCCATTCCCTTCCAAGTAGAGAGTGATGCCTCCAATTTCGCGCTGGCTGCTACCCTCAATCAGGCAGGCAGGCCAGTAGCATTCTTTTCTCGTACCCTTCAAGGCCCTGAAATTCGGCACTCCGCGGTGAAGAAGCCCGGGCCATAGTGGAAGCTATTAGGCACTGGAGGCACTATCTCGCCGGCAAAAGGTTCACCTTGCTGACCGACCAGCGCTCAGTTGCGTTCATGTTCAGCAACCAACAGCAGGGCAAAATCAAAAATGATAAAATTTTGCGGTGGAGAATAGAACTCTCCACCTACAACTATGATATCCTGTACTGGCCTGGAAGGCTCAAAGAGCCCTCTGATGCCCTATCCCGGGGAGCGTGTGCCAGCGCACAGCTCGACCAGCTATACGCCCTTCATGCACATCTTTGCCACCCGGGGGTCACCCGATTTTACCATTTTGTGAAAGCCCGGAACCTGCCGTACTCCCTTGAGGACATCAGGACGATGACCAGGGACTGCCAAGTCTGCGCTGAGTGCAAACCGCACTTCGACTGTCCTGAAAAGGCGCAACTTATCAAGGCCACCCGCCCCTTTGAGCGACTGAGTGTTGACTTTAAGGGCCCCCTTCCCTCCACTGACCACAATGTCTACTTTCTCAACGTTATCAACGAGTACTCGCGGTTCCCCTTTGCCATCCCCTGCCCCGACACCACTGCCACGTCCGTCATAAAAGCCCTGCGCCAGCTCTTCACTCTGTTTGGATATCCCTGCTATATCCGCAGTGATAGAGGTTCCTCGTTATGAGTGACGAGCTGCGCCAGTACCTGCTGGTTAGGGGCATTGCTACTAGTAGGGCCACAAGCTATAATCCCCGGGGAAATGGACAGGTGGAGAGGGAGAATGCCACAGTGTGGAAGGCCACACTTTTAGCCCTTAAGTCGAAAGGGTTGCCGGTCTCTCGATGGCAGGAGGTCCTCCCCGAAGCACTCCACTCTATCCGCTCCCTGTTATGTACGTCCACCAATGCCACCCCTCACGAGCGCCTATTCTCTTTTCCCAGGAAGTCTGCCACTGGGACCACCCTACCAGCTTGGCTGACATCCCCAGGGCCAGTGCTGCTCCAGAAACATGTGAGGAGCAATAAATACTCCCCACTGGTTGAGAGGGTTCACCTTCTACATGCGAACCCCCAGTATGCCTACGTGGTCTTACCTGATGGGCGGGAGGACACGGTCTCTGTCTGTGACCTGGTGCCCGCAGGAGCAGCAGACCACTACCCCGAACACTCCACGGTAACTATGAACCCTGTACCCGAGGTGACACCGCGCACACCGAGCCCTACACAGACTCCTCACGACACTCCTATACCGGGCGTCCCGCACACGCATATACCAGGCGCCTCGCACGCACATGAGGGATCACTGACACCTAGTGGGCTGACACCTCCAGTTAGACCGGAACCAGCACAATCACCGTCTCTGGTGCAATCACCACCAGCACCTGTGCAATCACAGCCGGTGTTACGTAGATCGCAGCGACAGATTCGACCACCTGATGGACTTAACCTGTAAATATAGTTGTAAGAAACTTCGCCCCAAGGGGACTCTCTTTTAAAACAAAGGGGGGGTGAATGTGGTGAACTACATATACCTGTCTGGACACGCCCCCCAGCTGACTGCTCCTTTGGCTCCTCCCACTGACCGTGGCTCCTCCCACAGACCCCGGTATAAAGGCGATTGGGGCCTGAGCCCTGCCTCTCAGTCTCCAGGATGTAGCATGGTGGTCAATTGCTGTTTGTTCTTTCTTCCAGTCAATAAAAGCCGATATCTCGCCTCACGTCTCAGAAAGTTATTGATGGTGCATCAGGGCCTACCTTCTCTTAGAGATTATTATTTTGCAGCACAGTTGAGAGCTGTGATATGTTGGTGCAACCCATCATATGACGCTCAATGGAAAAACATTGGAGAGCGGGTACTTCCCATCCCCATACAAGCAATTCTGGCTGATAACAACCTGCAAAGGTACATAAATATTATTGATAACCCATGGGCAAAATTGGCACTTAAAATATGGAAAACTACTATAAAAGAATATAATCTAGTGGAAGATATTGCAATTCTTAAATGGTGTGCATATGACTCGGATTTTACACCGAATAAACTGGATACTAGATATAAGGATTGGACAGCTAAAGGAATAACAGTTCTTTGCAACATAATCAAAGAAGGAGAACTGTTCAGTTTTGAAATGCTTAAAGAGAAACACTTACTAGAAAAACAAGATTTTTAATCGGTATTTACAGATGCAACAATATGTTAATAGGACGCTTAAAACATGTAACCAAGGCAAGTACATGCTTGATAGAGCTATTTAGAAAAGCATATAATTCAGATAACGGTAGTAGAATCATTTCAAGCATGTATAAGGGTTTGTCAAATCTTAAAACACATTCGACTTCATACATTAAAACAAAATGGGAGAAGGAAGGAGGGATAATTATATCTGAGGAGGAATGGACAATAATATGGAGGTATCAATGGAAGTGTACCAGTTCACAGAAATGGAGGGAGTTTGGATGGAAAAACTTGATAAGATATTTTATTATACCCTCTCAGAAATCCCATTATGATAGTAACCTCCCTGTTTGCTGGAGAAATTGTGGAAATCAAAATGCAAATCATTATCATATTTTTTGGGACTGCCCTGTTATCAAAGACTATTGGAGGGGGATACACAATGCCCTATAAGATGTCTTTAAATGTGAAATACCCTTAGAGAGTAAGACCATATATTTTGGGTATATACCTCAAACTGGTTGAAAAGAGATAAATATTTAATGAATATACTGTTGGTGGCTGGTAAAAAGACTCTAACTAGGAAATGGTTATCACATGAGAACCCAACTTTAAATGCATGGATGGAAATTACAATGGGCATTTACAAAATGGAGAAGATAACAGCATCTGTTAATCATAAGCTGGAACAATTTGATTCATACTGGGAAAAATGGTTTAACTACATAACACCTCATAGGCCTGATTTTATTCTCACAAATCAATGAATCTGTTGTAAAAAAAAAGATCACTCCCTACTTGTACATAGTTCTTTCCTTTTGCTTGTTTTTTCTTTCCACTCTTTTCTATAAGTGTATACCTCAGATGAATACTTTGTGGAGATTTGTGATATATATGATTATATGATGTATATGTACAATGTCTGAAATACATCTTATGGAAATGTTTGTTTGATGAACTTCAATAAAAATGTAAATTACAAAAAAAAGAGAAGGAGAGAGAAAATGAGGATGAGGAAAAAGAATGGGAAGAAGTAAAATCAGCCTCCCCTTTCTTGTGGAGTTTCAGGTTATGACATCAAAAGCAAAATTCCCATTTTACCACAACAGTTCCACATCTTGCTGACCTTCAGAATGTCCGCTGACGCACAATTACAAAACAAAATCCGCTGAATACTCAATTTTAATTAAATTAAGTTGTTTGATCGTTGAGGACATACATTATGTGCTCACACCCAAGACCTGCCTAAAGAGTGCCCTACGTCAAACTACCCATTACCCACCCTGCCAGATACATCCTGCTCCATCACGCCTGTAGTTTGGGAATTCAGGCTTCCTTCTGCACCACCTGCCTGATAGAAGCAACAAGAAGAGGACATGACCCTGATGGTGACGATCCTTGATGACAGATGCTGCCTTCTTGCGGCAACAGCTCCTGTAGATGTTGTCAATTATGCCCATTATTTCTACACTCATTAGCACCTGCATTGGAGTTTCTGTACCAGGTCAAGATGCATCTAGTCAGGATACTCTCCACAGTGCATCTCTAGTGGGAAGTTGAAGCATTTGGTTACATGGCAAGTCTCTTTAAGCTTCTGAGAAAATCGAGGCACTGCTGTGTTTGTGATGGCACCAAGATGTTGGGCCCAGGTCACATCATCCAACAATGTTAATACCTAGGAATTTGAAGCTGCTTACTCTCTCCACCTCTGACCCATCAACGAGAACAATATGTGGTCTCCTGACTTACCCTTTTTGAAGTCGATGATTAGCTCCTTGGTTTGTTGATGTTGAGTGAGATGTTGTTATTGCAGCACCACTCAACCAGATATTGTATATCATTCCTGAACCCTGACTCATCACCATGTGTGATACAGCCAGACACTGTGGTGTCTTCAGCATATTTATTAGATGGTTCTAGAACTGTGCTTAGCCACATAGCTGTGAATGTAAAAAGAATAGAGCCAGGGGCTAAGAACACAGCCTTGGGCTGCACCTTTGATGATGGTCAGTTAGGAGGAGATGTTTTTATCAATGTACTGATTGAAGTTTGCTGATGAGGAAGTCAAGGATACAGTAACAAGTTTGATCTCCCTTCAGCATGGCAATCGGAATATAATTTCAAACAAGAGATTACAAAGCCTCATAAATGAACTCAGAAAAAAACCATAGATGGCTGCCATATCTTCAAACTTGCTTCTCTACAGCAAACCAAAATGTCTATATTTGGTGATTATCGTGTTTATTCTTCAAAGTGCAAAAACGGTCTTCAGCTTTATTTACAAAGTGAACTAGAGTTCAAGGTTTATACTTTGAAAGAACTCTGACCAAAGTTTTATCCAACAGAATTCTCCCCAATTCTTTTGAGCCAATTCACTTGAAATAAAAGGCGGAAGCACAAATGCCTTTTTGTAGAGCTACAGATTAACTACAGAGTGCATCACTATTGTTATCCTGGGCATACAGTATGCTACTCATAAGACCATGAGACATAGGACTAGAATTAGGCCATTTGGCCCATTGAGTCTGCACCACCATTCTATCATGGCTAGTATATTAACCCTCTCAACCCCATTCTCCTGCCTTCTCCTTATAACCTTTAACACCCTTACTAATCAAGAAATCATCAACTTTCACTTTAAATGTACCCAATGATTTGGCCTCTACAGGCATCTGTGGCAATGAATTCCACAGATTCACTACTATTTGGCTAAAGATATTCCACTGCATCTCTGTTCTAAAGAGGCATCCTCTATTCTGAAGCTGTGGCCTCTGGTCTTAGACTCCCCCACCAGAGGAAACATATTCTCCACATCCATGCTATCTAAGCCTTCCAGTGAGATCCCTTCTCATTTTTCTAAACTGCAATCAGCTCAAATGTCCACTCTTTCCAAGCCAAAACCATGACTGAAGTAGATCTAGGAATAGTATCAGTGACTCTGTGATTTTGTGATTGAAAGCATGCTTTCCTTGGGTAAGCAACCCTATACAAAAAGTCACTAAAAGCTCATCATACTTCAAACAAAGGTAAATCCAAGTATGCTTAAGTAGTGGGGAACAATCAACAATATACACATAAAACCACAGACTCTTTGTCAGACAGTCTGTTATAAATTATTTACATTTAATCTGGAGTCTGCACCTTCCAAATCCAAACTAGGATAGTATCTCAATCAACAGCCAATCTGACCAACTCATTGAAGAATTTGCTGAGATATTTCTGTTTGTAACAGGTTACTAGAGG